>NC_037671.1:81377824-81745691 GCF_003255815.1 Theropithecus gelada | reverse complement strand
ACACCAAAAAAAAAAAAAAAAAAAAAAAGAAAAAAAAAAATATTGTTGTGTCTCAGGCAATAAGGAAGCCTGAAGAGAGGGAGAAAGACAGGGGAGCAATCTCTTTTCGATTAAATTTACTGTCTTATATGGATGTGGCTTGTGGCACCCCAAAACAATTATAATAGTAGTATCAAAGATCACCAATCACAAATCACTCTAAGAGATACAATAATGAAAAAGGTTGAAACACTGTAAGAATTACCAAAGTGTGACACAAGAGACATGAAGTGAGCACATGTTGTTAGAAAAATTGTGCTGACAGACTTTCTTGCTGCATAGTTGATACAAATCTTCAATTTGTAAAAAATGCAATATCTGCAAAGAACAGTAAAGTGAAGCACAGTCAAATGAGATATGCCTGTACCTTATTTAACATCATACTAATCGGTATAAATTTGCTAAGGCTGCCATAACAAAATACCACAGACTGGGTGGCTTAAACAACAGAAATTTTAGACTGAGGTGTCAACAGGGTTGGTTTCTTCTAAGCCCTCTCTCCTTGGCGTGTAGATGGCTGTTTTACCCCGTATCTTCACCTGATCTTCCTTCTATGTATGTCTATGTTCTAATCTCCTTTTCTTATAATGATACCAGTCGAATTGGATTAGGACATATCCTAATGATTTCATTTAACTTTCATTATCTCTTTAAATACCCAGTCTTCAAATACAGTCAATTCTGAGGTACTAGGGCTTGGAAATTCAGCATATAAATTTTGGAGTTGGGATAGGGACATAATTCAGCATATAACAATAATTAAAGGCCAGGTGTGGTGGCTTATGCCTGTAATCCCAGCACTTTGGGAGGCCGAGGTGGGCAGATCACCTGAGGTCAGGAGTTTGAGACCAGCCTGGCCAGCATGGCGAAATCCTGTCTCTACTAAAAATACAAAAATTACCCAGGCGTCATGGCGCGTGCCTGTAATCCCAGCTACTTGGGAGGCTGAGGCAGGAGAATCGCTTGAACCTGGGAGGTGGAGGTTGCAGTGAGCCGAGATTGCACCACTGCACTCCAGCCTGGGTGACAGAGCAAGACTCTGTCAAAAACAAAAAAACAAAAAACAAGAAACTCAAAAGACAACAATAATTAAAGAAAAGAGTACAGGAGACAGAAAACTATTGGTGCTTTCAACATTGTCAGTAGTAACAAATGACATCAATAAGAATGGTGGCACACTTTTTAGATGTCAATACACCTAAATATTTATATTACATATTAAATACAATATATTTAACATTTTTAGTTTTAGACCTTTTCAGTAGAGAGGACTACATATATGCAAGGTTTCTTGTGCAATTGGTCCCTGCTTCCTCATCTTGTATATTTTACCTGAAAGCAGAAAAAAAAAATCTTATAAACGTATAGTGAAGCAGTATGGTTGACTTAATTTGATGCCTAAGTGAGTCGATTATCAATGGACTTTTAAAATAAAACCTTTAATTTTAAAATCATTTAAGACTTAACTGAAGTTGCAGAAATAGTACAGAGTTTGTGTGCACCCTCACTCGGCTTCCCCTGATGTTTACCTGTCAATTTTAAAAATATTTGTCACTAATTGATACAGCTTTCTTATGTTTTAATATCATTTAAATAATTATAGGAAGGAAAAATGAAGATTGACAGTGCTGGCTTGTTTTTTTAAAAAAAAAAAAATGTGCAAAAGACTCATACAAATCGGACTTAGAATACAAAAGCCTGGTCAAAGAAAGTGAAAAATGTCGTGGTAATTAAGAGCTTGGACTTTGGAGTGAGAAAGTTGTATTGGTCAGAAGTCTTCGGTTGCACATAACAGAAGGCCAACTCAAGCTACTGCATCCAGAGACTTTAATAATGTTATCAGCATCATCTCTTTCGACTTTTCTTCCTTCTATTTTAGTTTCATATGCAATCATGCTCTCTCCATCTTGAAGCTCCAACCATATGTTGTGCATACAGTTAGTGAGCTTAGAGAATAGAGAAGGCTTCTTTGTGTAGAGGATACTGACTAGTCTAGCTTGGTTTATTTATGTGCCTGTGGGAGGCAGAATTCTAAGATAGTGCTGAAAATTCCCAGCCCCTGGTGTCCACAACACCTTTTCTCAGTTATTTCATCAGGCACTAATCTAGATGTTGCTGCAAAAGGATTTTATAGATATAACTAAGATCCCAAATCAGTTGATGTTAAGCTAGAGAGATTGTCTGGGTGGGCCTTACCTCATTACAGGAACCCTTTAAATCTGGGTCTAGAGGTCAGAGATGGTGATATCAGAGATGTAAAGTATGAGAATAATTCAACACACCTGCTGGCTTGAAGATGAAGCGGGCCTTATGGCAGGGAATGTGAGCAGCCACTAGCAACTGAGAGTGGCCCCTGGCTGACAATCAGCAAGGAAATGGATCCTCAGTCCAACAATGGCAAGGAATTGAACAAGAATGAACTTGGAAGCAGATTTCACACCTGGAGCATCTAGATGAGAACTCATCCTGGCTGACACCTTGATTTTAGGCTTATGATGCTCTGTGCAGAGAATGCACCCATGTTGTGCCTGGACTTTTGATCCTCAGAACTATGAGCTGATAAACTGGTGGTGGTGTTTTAACCTCCTGTGTTTGTGGTTGTTCGTTATGCAGCAGTAGAAAACTAATACAATGCCTATCTCTGAATTAATCGTTGTGGCTAGAGGAATGGGATTCTTTAACTGTCCAGCCTAAGTCACACCCCTAAACCTATGTTGAGAGAGACTGGGACTGTGCATTCCTAGGAATGAAAGATGGTGGTCACCAAAAGTAACTCTGGGAAAATTACTTAACCTTGTTGTGCTTCAGTTTCCTTGTTTATAGAGACATTAAAGTGTACCTACCCTTTATTGTTACTGGGTTGGTTAAATGAGACAATGCATGCCAGTCAAGTACTTAGTGTAGTACCTGGCACATAGCCCTAGCTCAATAAATGTTAGCTATTATTATTATTAATGAAACTAATAAGGACAAACTGTGTATCATTAGTTACAATTTCAAGAGTTGAAGATAAGGGTGAGTTGCCATCTGTTCTCCATGGCTAGCTTTTAGCCTAAAAGGGTTGTAGCACTACACTAGGGTGTCTGGCCATTATTTTAAGGCTCATTTCTTTTTATCTAGCATTTTGGCTGGGATCTGGGAGTGGAGAATGAAGAACAAACTGTGGAGGCTTGCAAATAAACCGATACAAAGAACTACATGAATAGAAGTACACAAAATAATGGGATTCAAAGAGTATGGTTTCTTATGTAGAAATCTTTTCTTTTGGGACTTAGGGTTTCTGTGAGTCCCATAATCACTCTTGGAGCACAAAATGTAATCATAATTACATGAGCCAAAGAAGGAGAAAGCTGTGTGGACATTCTCTACAGGAAAGTATGTTTTTAAATTTAAAACATCAGCATATGCTTGTTTTGTATGAAAGTGCATTGCAAAGCTCCTGATTACCACTAATTGTTAACCTCAGATCTCAGTAGGGATGCACAGATGTTAACAGCTCATTGATGAACTAAAGCTTCCTAAGTTTCTCACAAAGGTTCAGAGTAATTGTAAAATATCTTCTGGAAGACCATGGATTAGTGAAGTTGTTAGTTGGGAAGATGCTGTGAGGCCTGAGTTAATTCTGGACTAAAATGTCTCTTCTGAAAGACAAAATATTTTGGTTGATTTTTGAGTTGTAGGGGTAAGTAATCAGCTGAGAAACACAGGTAATGTTTTAATATAAATCTAGCACAAGAAGGAATTCCTGTTTTGCAGAATCTGCTGCTTATAAAATTTGAGGAGTCCTCTTTAAAGTCAGAGTGAAGATAGGTTTCAGTGTGCACCTTGGCAATTTTTACAAAGTCATACACTAAGTGAGGTTATATGGGCTCTGGTTCCAGGGCTCTGAAAGGGATGTATGCATATGTGGGGCTTTGGAGTTTAAGCTTCATTGGATTCAGTATAAATCCACTTCTGCCCAGAAGTGAGATTAAATAACCAAATTTTAATCTATACAACATAACTTGGAATTAGGATCCTGCAGCCTGTTTGCATTCTTGCCTTTGGCTCACTGAGTGGTTTCATTCAAATCACTTGCTCACTTGGAGTCTTAGCATCTTAGCTTGTTCTGGAAAACACAGATACTTTTTACTTTTTTTTCCCCCATCAGTGTTGCTGCAGCAAGCAATGACTATTTATAAGACAGTATATTTTCTTTGGAAAAAAGTTGTACCAATATACTATAGTATTATTTTTCATCCTAAATTAATTTTTGAGTGACCTTGGACTCAGTGAAGCAGAGGCTCTAATTTAAAGTCTTCTTTTATGTCTTTATATATCCATTAAAACAACAATGGAAGGGAGACAAGTCTGTGTCTTGAAAACCTATAACTTATAGACAAGACCTGTTTAATAAAAATTGTGTATTGTTGTAGAGACGAAAGCATTACCAAATACGAGTGAAGTAAAAAGATAAGATAAAGGTGAACCTTTTAAATAATTTCTAGGGTTAACTCAATACAAATTTAACAAAACGTAGGTGAAAAACTGTCTTAGTTAAAACAAAACAGAAATATAGTGCACCAAATACAGAAACCCAGCTTATTCAGACCAAATATTAATTCAATTTTTTAAAAAAAAATTTTAATTTTTGTGAGTACATAGTAGGTGTATATACTTATGGAGTGCATGAGATATTCTAATACAGGCATATACTGCATAATACTCACATGAGGCTAAATGGGGTATCCATCATCTCAAGTATTTATCCTTTCTTTGTGTTACAAACAATCCAATTATACTCTTTTAGTTGTTTTTAAATATGCAATAAATTGTTGTTGGCTGTAGTCACCTTGTTGTGCTATCAAATACTATAATAGCTCTTATTCATTCTATCAAACTATATTTTTGTACTCATTAACCATGCTCCCTTCCCCCGACTTGCCCAACTACTCTTCACAGCCTCTGGTAACCGTCATTCTACTTTCTGTCTCCATGAATTCAATTGTTTTTATTTATAGCTCCTAAAAATAAGTGAGAACATATGAAGTTTGTCTTTCTGTGCCTGGCTTCTTTTGCTTAACATTATGTTCTCCACTTCCATCCATGTTGTTGCACATGACAGGACCTTGTTCTTTTTTTTTTCTGTGGCTAAATAGTACTCTATTGTGTATATGTACCACATTTTCTTTGTCCATTAACCTGTTGATAGATACTTAGGTGGCTTCCAAATCTTGGCTATTATGAATAGTGCTGCAATAAACATAGGAATGCAGATATCTCTTCTATATACTCATTTTGGATACATACCTAGCAGTGGGATTGCTGCATCATATGATGGTTCTATTTTTAGTTCTTTAAGGAACCTCCAATCTGTGCTCCATAGTGATTGTAGTAATTTACATTCCCACCAATGGTGTACAAAGATTTCCTTTTCTCCACATCCTTTCCAGCATTTGTCGTTGCCAGTCTTTTGGACAAAAACCATTTTAGCTGGGTTGGGATGATATTGTAGTTTTGATTTGAATTTCTCTGATGATTAATGATGTTGACCACCTTTTCATAAACCTATTTGCCATTTGTACGTCTTTGAGAAATGTCTATTCAGATCTTCTGCCCAATAAAAAATCTGATTATTAAGTTTTTTTCCTAATTAGTTGTTTGAGTTTCTTGTATATTCTGGTTATTAATCTCTTCTCAGATGGGTAGTTTGCAAATATTTTCTCCCGTTCAGTGGATTGTCTCTTGATTTTGTTGATTGTTTCCTTTGCTATGCAGAAGCTTTTTAAATTGTTGAGATTCCATTTGTACATTTTTGCTTTGGTTGCCTGTGCTGTGGGGTATTATTCAACAAAGTTTTGCCCAGTCCAATGTTGTGTAGAGTTCCCTAATGTTTTCTTGGGGCAGCTTCATAGTTTGAGTCTTAGATTTAAGTCTTTGATCCAGTTGATCTGTCTTTTGTTTATGGTGAGAGACAGGAATCTAGTTTCATTCTTCTGCATATGGATATCCAGTTTTTTTAGCACCATTTATTGAAGAGACTGTCTTTCCCTCAAAATATGTTCGTGGCACATTTGTGAAAAATGAGTTCACTATAAATGAATATATTTGCTTCTGAGTTCTCTATTCTGTTCCATTGGTCTATGTGTCTGTTTTTATGTGAGTACCATGCTGTTTTGGCTACTATAGCTTTTTAGTATAATTTGAAGTCAGGTAATGTAGTTCCTCCAGTTTTATTCTTTTTGCTGAGGATATCTTTGACTGTTCTGAGTCTTTTGAGGTTTCATATAAATTTTAGGATTTTTTTTCTATTTCTGTGAAGAATATCATTGGTATTTTGATAGGAATTACATTGAATCTGTAGATTGCTTTGGGTAGTAAGGACATTTTAACAGTATTGTTTCTTCCAATCCATGAACATGGAATATCTTTCCATTTTTTGTGTCCTTTTCAATTTCTTTCAAGAGTGTTTTATAGTTTTCATTGTAGAGAGCTTTCACTTCTTCAGTTAAGTTAATTTTAGGTATTTTGTTTTATTTGTAGCTGTTGTAAATGGGATTTCTTTTTCACATTGTTCACTGTTGGCTATAGAACTGCTACTGATTTTTGTATGTTGATTTTGTATTCTGCAACTACTGAATTTGTTTATCAGCTCTAATAATTTTTCATTGAAGTCTTCAGGTTTTTCTAAATATAAGATTATGTCATCTGCCAACAAGAATAATTTGACTTCTTCCTTTCCAATTTGGATGCTCTCTATTTCTTTCTCTTGTCCGATTGCTCTTCTAGGACTTTCAGTATTATGTTGAGTAACAGTGGTGAAAGTGGGCATCCTTGTGATATTCCAGATCTTAGAGGAAAGGCTTTCAGTTTTTCCCCATTAGGTATGATATTAGTTGTGGGTCTGTTATATATGGCTTGTATTGTGTTGAGATATGTTCCTTCTATACCCAGTTTTTTAATGTTTATTTTTATCATAAAGGTATGTTGAATTTTATCAAGTGCTTTTTCAGGGGCAATTAAAATGATTATTTGGTTTTTTAAATTTAATTCTGTGATATGATGTATCACATCTATTGATTTGCATATGTTGAACCACCCTTGCATCCCTGGGAGAAATCTCACTTGATTATGGTGTATTATTTTTTTTTGATGTGTTGTTGGATTCAGTTCACTAGTATTTTGTTGAAGATTTTTGCTTCAGTGTTCATCAGGGATATTGGCTTGTAGTTTTCTTTTTTTGATATGTCTTTGTGTGGTTTTGGTATCAGGTAATACTGGATTTGTAGAATGAGTTTGAAAGTATTCACTCTTCCTCTATGTTTTAGAATAGTTTGAGGAGGATTGGTGTTAGTTCATCTTTAAATGTTTGCTAAAATTCAGTAGAAAGCCATTGGTTCTTGGACTTTTCTTTGATGGGAGACTTTGAATTACAGCTTTGATCTCATTACTTGTTCTTAGTCTATTCGGGTTTTGGATTTATTAATGGTTCAATCTTGGTAGGTTGTTTGTGTCTACAAATTTATCCATTTCTTCTAGGCTTTCCAACTTACTGGCATATAGTTACTTATAGTAACCTCTAATAATCCTTTGAATTTCTGTGATATTGATTGTAAAGATTCCTTTTTCATCTTTGATTTTATTTATTTGAATTTTCTCTGTTTTTTTCTTAGTCTGGCTAAAGGTTTGTCGATTTTGTTTATCTTTTCAAAAAAGAAGTTCTCATTTTGTTAATCTTTTTTATTATTCTTTTATTTCAATTTTGTTTATTTCCGCTTCAATCATTATTTCTTTTCTTCTACTGATTTTGGGTTTGGTTTGCTTCAGCTTTTCTGGTTCATTAGGATGCATTGTTAGGTTGTTTATTTGAAGTTTTTCTACTATTCTGATGTAGGTGCTTATTGCTATAAATGTTCCTCTTAGTACTACTTTTGCTATATCCCATAGGTTTTTGTATGTTGTGTTTTCATTATCATTTGTTTCAAGAAATTCTTAAATTTTCTTCTTAATTTCTTTATTGATCACTGGTCATTTAGGAGCATATTATTTAATTTTCATGTATTTGTATAGTTGTAAAAATTCCTCTGTTATTGACTTTTAGTTTTATTCCATTGTGGTCACAGATTATCCTTGATATAATTTCAATTTTTTTGAAAATTTTAAAACTTGTTTTGTGGCCTAACATATTGTCTATTCCTTTAGCAATTCTTGTAGGACAGTCTTGGTGTTGATGAAATTCCTCAGCTTTTTTTTTGTCTAGGAAAGTCTTTATTTCTCCTTCATGTTTGGAAGATATTTTTGCTGGATATGCTACTCCAGGATAGAACTTTTTCCTTCAGCACTTTACATATGTCACGCCACTGTCTCCTGGCTTATAAGGTTTCCACTGAGAAGTCTACTGACAGATATATTGGAGTTCCATTGTTTGTTATTTATTTATTTTCTCTTACGCTTTTAGGATACTTTCTTTATTGACCTGTGGAAATTTGATTATTAAGTGTCTTGAGGTAGTCTTATTTGGATTAAATCTGCTTGGTGTTCTGTGACCTTCTTTTACTTGAATATTTATATGTTTCTCTGGTTTGGGATGTTCTCTCTCATTATCCTTTTGAATGAACTTTCTCCCCTGATCTGTTTCTCAAGCTCCTCTTTAACCTATTTCCTGTTTAGGAATAAAAGTGCAGCTTGCTGCCAAGTGCTCATTTAATTTTACATTAACATACTCTTTGAGGCTGAAACAAATCTGACTGATTTACAATGTAAAAAATAAAATATAAAAATTGTTCTTGGAGTTATTTCTTAATAGAACTTGTCTCTAATCCTAATGTAACAGAAATGTGTATGATGTTACATTAGGATTAGAGACAGGAGTATTCTTGGGCAAACGGAAAATGAGTTAAGGCCAGTAACTCTTAGATTTGCCCCTTTGAAGCTGTTTTCTAGATCTTGTAGTCATGCTTCATTCTTTTTTATTCTCTTTTCTTTTGTCTCCTCTGACTGTGCATTTTCAAATAGCCTGTCTTCAAGCTCACTAATTCTTCTGCTTGATTAGTTCTGCTCTTGAGACTCTGATGCATTCTTCCATGCATCATTGCATTTTTCAGCTCCAGAATTTGTTTGATTCTTTTTAATTATTTCAGCCTTTTTGTCAAACTTATCTGATAGGATTCTGAATTCCTTTTCTTTGTTATCTTAAGTTTTGCTGAATTTCCTCAAACTGTCATTTTGAATTTTCTGAAAGGTCACATATCTCTGTCTCTGGGATTGATGGTCTTGATGCTTGTGGTTGTTTATTGGTGTCTGGATTGATGAGTTAGGTATTTATTGCAGTCTTTGCAATCTAACTCTGTTTGTACCCATCCTTCTTGGGAAGGTTTTCCAGATATTTGAAGGGACTTGGGTGTTATCATCTTCATGTTTGCTCAATGGAGCCATATATTCATTAGTGGGCATCCCAAGCCCAGTAATGCTGTGGTTCTTGCAGACTTGAAGAGGTATCACCTTGGTGGTTTTGGATAAGATCTGGAAGAGTTCCCAGGATTACCATGCAGAGATTCTTATTCTCCTCCCTTCCTTTCACCCAAACAAATGGAGTCTCTCTCTCTGTGCTGAGCTGCCTGGAGGTGGGAGAGGAGTGACACAAGCACTACTGTGGCTACCACCAGTGGGACTGTGCTGGGTCAATCCCAAAGCCAGAACAGCACCAGGTCTCTCCCAAGGCCCACAGTGACTACTGCCTGGCTACCGCCTATGTTCTCTTAAGGCTCTAGGGCTCTGCAAACAACACATAGTGAATACAGTCAGGCTTGTGTTCTTCCTGTCATGGAGGCAAGGTTCCTCCAGCTCCAGGAAGGTTAAGAGTTTCCATCCAGGAGCCAGGGCCTGGATCTGGAAAACTTTTGAATCTACCTAGTGCTGTATTCTACTGTGACTGAGCTTATACCCAAACCATGAAGACAAAATCCTTCCCACTCTTCCATCTCCTTTCCACAAGCAGAAGAGTTTCTCCCCATGGTCACCACTACCCCAGGCCTGCAGTGAGTACTGCCTGGCTATTGTTGATGTTCACTTAAGGTCCAAGGGCTATTCCATCAGCTTGTGGTGAATGCTTCTGGGTCTGGGTTTCTCCTTTCAGGGCAGTTGGTGTCCCTCTGGCTCACAGCAGTTTCAGGAATCAAGGCCTGGAATTAGAGACCCCAGAAGCCCACTTGATTTTGTACTACACTGTGGCCAAGTTGGTACCCAAACTGTAAGATGAAGTTTCCTTTGCTCTTCCCTCTCCTTTCTTCAAGCAGAAAGGGTATCTCCCCATAGCCACTACTAGTAGGAATGTGCTGGTTCATAACTGAAGGCAGCACAGCTCTGAGTCTCACCCAAGGTCTGTGGTGAGTATTACCTGGCTACCACTGCTGAGTATTCAGGGCCCAAGTGCTCTTTAGTCAGCAGGTGATGAATCCTGCCACAACTGCATCCTTCCCTTCAAGGCAGCAGGTTCCTTTCGGGCCCAGGGTGTCTACAGATGTTATCTGGGAGCTAGGTCCTGGAATGGGGCCTTAGGACTTTGATGGGCACCCTATTGTACTGTGGCTGAACCAGTATCCAAATGGCAAGACAAAGTCCTCTTTACTCTCCCCTCTCATCTCCTCAAGCAGAAAGAAAGAATCTGTTCTGGAGCTGTGAGCTGTGCTGCCTGGGGTTGGAGGAGGGGTGACACAAGCACTCCCTTGGCTAGAGTCTCACTAGGTTGTATGCACCCCAAGTCCACTGGCTCTGATCCCAGCACAGCACCAGGACTTGCTCAGGAATTGCAGTCCTTATGGCCTAAACTGCCTTTCAACTTCATTTAGGACCTCAGAGCTCTTTAGCCCGTGGTGGCAGGGCTTGCCAGAACTCAGGTTCTAACCACTGGGATGGGTGATCCCTCTCTGCCTAGGGCTGGTCTAATTGTTGTTTACCGTTGGCTGAATTCTGCTCAGTGTTGCTTTCTGCTGTGACAGGGCAGCACTGAGTTCCAGTGCAAATTCTGACAAGCTCTGCACTCTGCCTCTTCCGAACACACAGATTCTCTCTCCATGTCATGAGGCCACTACCAGGGAATAGGAGAGGGGTGGTATTGGCAATTCAAGACTTTCCTACCCTCTTCAGTGCCTCTTTCCTTAATATGATGTTAAAACCCAGTACTGTGACCACTCACCTGATTTTTGGTTCTTATTGAGGTGATTTTTGTGTGAATAGTTGTTCAATTTGGTGTTTTGGAGGGGAGGATGATTACTGGAGGCTTCTCTTCAGTCATCTTTCCTTGTCTGTCCTCCTAATTCTGAAGATATTTACATAATTGTTATGTTTTGTCCTCATTTGATAAGGCAAGTATTCCAAATACTACTTTTGGCTTTTGAACAAATATGGTTGATTTTTTTAGTTTTACCTCAAAATTGCTTGTTAAATCAGTTTTGAGCCTGATTGATATTCAGTTCTGAATAACTGTCTGATTGAATTGAAACTAAGGTCCTGAAAACTTGGCTCTTGTTAAGAATTGGATGAATATGTCTCACACTGTTTGAAACAGACTGTTTACTTACTCTTCCAGGTTTCCATGACATGATCTAATATATTTATCTTTTTTTTTTTTTTTTTTTTGGAGACAAATTCTTGTTCTGTTGCCCAGGCTGGAGTACAGTGGCATGATCATAGCTCACTGCAGCCTTAAACACCTGGGCTTAAGTCATCCTTCTCTTTCAGTCTTCTGAGTAGCTAGGACAAAAGGTGCAAGCCACATTGGCTGGCTAATTTTTATTTATTTATTTATTTTAGAAGTTTAAAAATTTTAATTTTTTTTTGTAGAGTCAGGATCTTGCTTTGTTGCCCAGATTGTTCTTAAACTCCTGGGTTCAAGTGATCCTCCTGCTGTGGCCTCCCAAAGTGCTAGGATTACAGTCATGAACCACTGCTCTCAACTTTTTTCTTTAAATATTCTTAAAATATGCAAAACCAAACCAGTGTGGTCTTCCCTTTCTGCCATAGCTTTGGAACCTTTTGTGTTAGGGTGGACTCTCCTAGTAGATCACTCCAAGGCCAGGATTTGAGTGCCAGTAGGGGTAAGTATTCAGTGGACACTGGTGGGAAAGTGAAGTGGATCAGGGAAGCTCCCACAGGGTGTGTCATCAGGCACTGTACCTGACCTCTGAGAGTTGGTGTAAAGCACACTTCAGGGTTGTCCCACCTGGAGGTCAGAAGCTGGTTAATAATCTGCCGCCTTCTGTCATTAGCTGAGAGCTGGTATGCAGCATTAACTTTCCAGCACCTTCTTCCTACTTATGCATAAACTCAGTATGTTCTGTGGCTAGAAAAGGGAGATACAGGAACCCTTAGGAAGGGCTACCATAGGAAGCTGTGGTCAGACATAGGAACCCTGATTGGTGAAGTGATCATTCTGGGCACCAAGAACCTCTGCTGTATGAAGCAAAAACCAATTTCAGGGCTAGAAGGAAACTTTGAGTTCACTCCAGAGAATCCACCTTCTTTAACTGCAAAATGAGGACTGTCGATTAGATAATTTCCAGTTATTGTTGTCTCTAAATTTTCAGTTCTTTCACAGTTCTGGTCTTTCATGCATGTGTGGTCCTGTACAAAGTAAGATCTCTGTACAAAGTCATGTTCTGTATGCCCTTTGTAGAAGTATATTTGCTGGAAGCATAATACATGTACAAGGAGGCTTACAAATTCTTCTGGAATTCACAAATTCGAGTATTTTTATTCTATACCAGCATTAGCATGGGGGCTTCTTTTTGTGTTAAAGTGTATGATGTGAATTAAGAGTGTCTGAATCAAAATAACTGCTCTAAAAGGAAATCTATACTGAATAAAATCAAGTGGGAAACTTAGTATTCAACTTGAACTTGTCTTTAGAAGCAGTCTCAACTCAGGCAATTATTGAAGTTAAACAAAGTTAAAGGTTAGACATTTGAAAATAGTAAGAGAATGATTTTCTGTATTTATCTCTGAGCTCTCCTTTCTTAAAAAGGAACTGGGGAATCAGCGTATGGCCTTGCTGTCCCTCAGTAGCCATGTTTGAACTTTAAACTTGCCTGGGTAGTATTTTTTGTTGTGTCTGCCATTGATCGATGGCAACCAGAGGATTTATGGGTGCTTGTCTTTGAGCAGCACCAGCCAGAGATGCTGCAAAAATCCCTCTGTGACTCACTTGCAGCTGCCCTTCTGAGCCAGTAATATCAGTCAATAAATAATATCAAGGCAGGTGGCCAGAGGCACTGCCTCTTAAGTGAAGGTGGGCACTTGGCTAGTAGGAGACCTATATGAGGTTCAAAGATTTTTACCCAATGCGTAAATAGTTCTAGACTCATTCCATCACTGATATACATAGCTTCCAGAAGCTTTGTACACTCAGAGAACAGGACTATTCTGGGCCTATTAGGCTGAGGACAGGAGCCTCATGCCAACCTTAGGAAAATTTCCAGTGATTTGGATTTTGAATTACCCTAATACTTCTGCACAGATGTGACTAGTCTGACCGATATATTTTAGGGACTAGATGGGAAAAGCCCTTTGCCATGGAGCAGTTACCCTAGAATGGTAGGGCACCTCATACTTCAGTCCCTTTAGAAATCATCTGGTGGGTTTGCTAAAATACAGATTTGGGGGCTCTTGATAGCTCTAGAAATCTGCGTTTTAATGTTTCTCAGGTAGATTTTGAGGTGGGCAGTCTATAGATCACACCTTGATAAATATACTGCCAGTGAATATGTTTATCTGTCATGTGGATCTGTTTTACTTCAATGACTGGGGATGGTTAGGTGGATGGGTACCTGCTTCACCTTTGAGTAGAAAACAGCAGTTGAAAAATAGACCTATTATTGGATTATTTTGGCTAGTTTGGGGAAAAATACACTGTCTTCCAATTTCATATTGGGATGTATCTAGTTAAAAATTATATATTTAAAATATTGCATATATCTAGTTCAAAACTTAAAAGCTTGGAGACTATTCTGAAACCTATATACAAATATAGCCCAAGCAAGTAAACAAACAAAACTAAAAGTGTATTGATATAATAGATGTCAGAGGCAAACAAAGTTTTGAGATCTAAAAAGACAGCAGCAGCCTAATGCTCTGGAGGTTGGTGGGCTTGAAACCACCATGATTGATAAGAGAGGAGAGGAGACCGATGGCAGACGATGATTCAGCTCAGAAGGCTAAATTATATACACTGTATTCTGATCTGTTGTCTTTGCCCTGCTGCTGCCTCTGTTCTCAGGTTTCATTCTTTTGCAAGGAAACAGCTCTTCTTTAACACAGACAACAAGTTTTTACTCCCATCATGCGTCACTGTCACAGTTTCTATGTTTGTTGCAACTCTTCTGAATTGATAATTATGGAAAGTTAGTGTTTGTGTGGCATATTCTTATATCTGTGGGGAATTATATTACTTTAGTCTATTATTTTCTTTATGTTTGTTCTGATTTCAACTATTGTTACTGACATCACATACAACACACATGTAATCCACAAATTCTCAAACACTTTGGAGTGGCAGCATTCAATATTTAATTATTTGAACTTACACCAGGGACCCTAACCCCCTTTTAAATATAACAAGAAACTTTGGGGAATTTCCTGCAGATATTTGTGGCTTGCTTAGGCTTTTGCAAAGCCAAGGTTAAGATTAGTCATAAAAGAATGGTTCTATTTGAATGCAAGTCCTTTTCTTAAACTTTAAGAACATGGACAATATTGTCTATTGGTTGGTTTTAAGTTCGAATGGCATATTGTGTTTATTAGAAACTAGACATTGTTTGTTGCCTGAGATTAATGATGTGTTTAGTTATCTTTCTATGTCCAGTGCCTAGATCGTGCTGGGCTTATACTCAAATCTAATGAACTCATATTCAAGTTCAGTTAATTGTTGAATGAACTAAATAAACTTTGCAAGCCCTGTTGGTTGCACTGAGGATAGTGGAATAGTAACTTACCAAATGAGAGAGTAAGGCAGATAGGGCAATTACATAGCATATATGTTGCCACTCTGTTCCTAATTGCTTAGCAAGACATTACTAATGCACTATTTCTTGTTGGGCCAGAATGCTATCTCTTGATTACCTTAAACGGTGCCCCAGAAGAGCCATTACCAGTCAACCGCAGTGGCAGAAGGGGCAAAGGAAATTTTTTTTTCCCAAAAAATATTTTCAATACTGAGGGTTAAGTTAATACTTTCTACTGCCAGGAGGATAAAAATTCCATAGAGGTTGCAACAGGTGTCATCTTCCATGCCCACTCTTATTAATTCGTGGTGGCTGTCTCTAGCCATGTTTTAGGATTTTGAGATTGCAAGTAAGAGTCTTAAAAAATCAGCTAATGACTTTTGTCCTGGGCAAGTGAGAGAAGAATGGTGGCACTTCGCCGAGTATTTTCTATCCCTACCCAGCAATATTTTTAGCTCATGGGCCACTGTGAGCGCAAGAAGAGAAATTGAAATAGCTGAGTGGGGGAAGAAAAAAGGGGATCGAAGTAGAGCCAGAGGAAGGGAGAGAGGAGGGGCTGTGTGAGGCACAAATAAAAGAGGGCTATGTAGTAGGTAGTGTGAGAATGTTACACACGTGCCACTTGGTAATTTCATTGCCACAGGCTGCCTGTTTCTGCATTGAACTGCAATGGATCTTAATTGCCATTCTTTTGCAGCACCTGCCACATTCAGAAGAGAGTTACATTGTGAATCTAGAAGTTACAATTGCAATAGAACTTAAGAGAAAAAAGAGAACTATGACTATGAGATTGAGAGGCACTGAGGAGAAATTAAGTGCTTCAACATTCCACCCCCTCTGCCTTGCCACCCACATCACAGTGTTGCTGTGGGGAGTAGGCAGAAGAGAGAAGACTACAAACCTCTGGCTAGAAGTTTTCATTATTCATTCATCTATAATGTGGGAGGCTCTGTGAAAGTCATTGGAGCTTACTTGAAGATAAAGAAGATCTGTTCTCCACTCTCAACAGGAGGGTCACAATCTGGTGAGAACAGAAGATCTATCAACAACAGCACCTATTGAAAATGTGAGAAACAGTATGATATATGTGTCTTAGTCTATTTTCTGCTGCTATACAGAATACTACAGATTGGGTAACTTATAAACAAAAGAGATTTATTTGGCTTATGAATCTGGTGGCTGGGAGGTCCATGATAAAGGGGCCAGATCTGATGAGGGCCTGCTTGCTGTGTCATAATGTGGTGGATGGCGTCACATGACACGGAAGTGCATGTGAGAGAGACAGAGAGGAAAAGAGGGCCAAACTCCCATAATAACTAACCCACTACCATGGTAATGGCATTAATCCATTCATGAAGATGGAGCTGTCATGACCTAATCACCTCTTAAAGGTCTCACCTCTTAATATAGTAGTCCACCCTTATAGTTGGTTTCACTTTCTATGGTTCTAGTTACAATATTTTGAGGGAGAAAGAGAGAGAGAGAGCGATCACATTCATATAACTTTTATTATAGTATGTTATAATTATCCTATTTTTATTATTAGTCATCTTACTGTGTGTAATTTATAAATTAAGCTTTATCTTTGGTATGTATGTATAGGAAAAAACATAGTATATATAGGGTTTGGCATCCATGATTTCAGGCATCTACTGAGGGCCTTGGAATATATTCTATGAGCATAAGGGGGCTACTGAACCATCATAATGGCAATTAGCTTTCAACTGGAATTTTGAAAGGGACATTCAAACCATAGCATTCTATCCCTGGTCCCCCCAAACTCACACCCTTCTCACGTACAAAATATATTCATTCTGGCTGGGCACGGTGGCTCATGCCTGTTATCCCAGCACTTTGGGAGGCCAAGGTGGGCAGATCACGAGGTCAAGAGATCGAGACCATCCTGGCTAACATGGTGAAACCCTGTCTCTACTAAAAATACAAAAAAAAAAAAAAATAGCTGGGCGAGGTGGTGTGCCTGTAGTCCCATCTTCTCAGGAGGCTGAGGCAGAAGAATCACTTGAACCCAGGAGGCGGGGGCTGCAGTGAGCCAAAATCACGCCACTGCACTCCAACCTGGGCAACAGAGTGAGACTCCGTCTCTCTCTTTCTCTCTCTCTCTCTAGATAGATAGATAGATAGATAGATAGATAGATAGATAGATAGATAGATATTCATTCTATCCTAATAGCCCCAAAAGTCTTCAGTTGTTCCAGCACAGATTCAAAAATCCAAAGTTTAGAGTCCCATCTAAATCAGATATATGTGAAACTCAAGGCATAATTCATCCTGAGGCAAATTCCCTCCAGCTGTGAGCCTGTGAAATTAAATGAGTTATCTATTTTCAACTATATTGGCAGGACAGGCATAGGTAGACATTCCCATTCCAAAAGGGAGAAATATGTAAGAAATATGTAAGAAAAGAGGGGTAACTGGTTCCAAGTAAGCCAAAATCCAACAGGGGGTAAAAATCACATCTTAAAGCTGCAGAATAATCTCCTTTGATTCTATGTCCCACAACTTGGGCACACTGGGGGTGGAGGGGTGGGGTAGGGACGACTGGGTACCCAAAGCTTTAGGAAGCCCCATCCCTATGGTCTCGCTAGGCTCAGTCCACCCAGCAGCTCTCATAGATTGGCATCTTGTGCCTTGCAGCTCTCCCATGCTGGAGGTGCATACTGGTGGCCCTACAGTTCTGTGGTCTTGGGTTGGTCCCACTTCCGTGGCTCCACTAGACATTTCCCCAGTGGGGACTCTTTGTGGTGGCCCTGACCTCACATTTCTACTCAGCATTGCCCTAGCTGGCACTCTCTGTGATGGTTTTGTTCCGGTTACAAATCTCTTCCTGGGCCCCCAGGCTATCTGTGAAACTGTTTGAAGTCTGCATGGAAGCTGCTAAGCCTCCACAACTCTTGCATTCTGTGTTCCTGCAGAGTTAGCATCACATAGGTATTGCTAAACATTTATGGCTTGAACCTTCTGGAATGGCAGGTAGAGTCATAGCTGGGCTCACTTGAGCCACAGAAGGGGCAGTTGAGGAGCACTGTGTGGATCCTGAGTTGAATCTGGGTAGTGGGTCCATGGAGGGCACCCAAGAAACCATTCTGCCCTCTGGGCCTGTGGTGGGAGGGACAGCTTCAGAGATCTTTGAAATGCCTTTGGTATCTTTTCCCCATTGTCTTTATGAAGATACTCGGCTCCCTTCTAACCATGGCCATCTCTTTAGCAAATAGTTGCTTGGCCACACTCTTGGTTTGCTCTCTTAAAGATGCCTTTTCACTCTTTACATGGCCAGGCTGTAAATTTTTTAAATCTTTCTGTTCTGTTTTTTTTATTATTATAAATTCAATCTTTAATCACTTTCTTCATTTTGCATCTCACTGTATGAGGTTAAAAGTAGCCACACAGCAGCCTGAATGCTTGGCTGCTAAGGTATTTCTTCCACCAGGTATTCTAGCTCATCAAGCCCTCAGGCATGACATAATTCAACCGAGGTCCTAGCGACTATATAAAAAGAATGACCTTTACTCCAATTTCCAATACCTTGTTCCTCATTTCCCCCTGAGACCTAGTCAGACTGGCCTTTACTGTTTATATTTCTACCAGTTAAGTAACCCTAAGCCAAAAGTCCAAAATCTGAAATGCTCCAAAGTTCAAAATTTTTTAGATAACAGCATGATGCCACAAGTAGAAAATTTCACACCTGACCTCATGTGAAGGGCTGCAGTCAAAACTGAGGTGCACAACACATGGTTTATTCAGTGTCCTGAGGGATAGAAGACTCTCCCAGGCCCCTTCATCTGCAACATATTTTTTCTTGTCATGCCCAGATTCCCTCACGAAAGCACACCCACAAAGGGTAATACGATAGTTTAATGTAAACACATTTTGTTTCATGCTCCAAATTATTTAAAATGTTATATAAAATTACTTCAGGGTATGTGTATGAAGTGTATATAAAAACAGAAATAAATTTCATGTTTAGACTTGGGTCCTATCTTCAAGATACCTCATTATATATATGCAAATACTCCAAAAAAAATTTCAAAACCTGAAATGCTTCTGGTCCCAAGCATTTTGGATAAGGGATACTCAACCTGTACTAACATTCTGATCACTACTACTCAAGTACTGTCTAAAAGTACCTTCCCTACAGCTCTTTTTCTTCTGAGCCCTTACAAGAATTGCTCTTATTGCTCCACTTGCAGCAATCTAGGTTTTTAATTAGTATAAGCTCCTTAGAGGCTGATGGTGTGACTTCATAGCAGATAATAGAATGAACCTAAGAAGCAGTGCTAAAACTAAACATTCCTTCCCAATGTTTAAGCTGTGAAATGCCTGCTTCTCCAAATTCTTCTAGCCTCTACCCATTACACAGTTCTAAAACCACTTCTACATTTTCAGTTATTTGTGATAGCAACAGCCCCACTTCTGGGTACCAATTTTCTGACTTAGTCCCTTTTCTGCTACTATAACAGAATAGCACAGACAGGGTAATTCATTAAAGACAGATTTATTTGGCTCACAGTGCTGGAGGCTGGAAAGTCCAAGATCGAGGGGCCACATCTTGGAGAGGCTGTCTTGCTGCTTCATAACATGGCAGATGGCGTCATATTGCAAGGAAGCACCCCTGAGAGAAAAAGAAGGCTGAACTTTCCCAATAACGATTCCACTCCCATGAAAACAGCATTAATCCATTCACAAGGGCTGAACATCTTGACCTTATCATGTCTTAAAGGTTCCACCTTTTAATACCATCACAATGGCAATTAAATTTCAGCATGGGTTTTGGAGGAGATACTCAAACCATAGCAATATGTATGAACAAAGGGCTATTAATTCTGTGTGAGGAGGCTGGGTAATTTCAGCTGTGAAAAATATTTAATTATACTGTACCATAGGAGATATTTATTTTGAAGGATAAATAACTTGCTGTGGAAAGAGAGATTCTAACCTAGTATAGAATTGTAAAGTAGATATAGTATACACTACTGCATTGATGGATTTATTAGGAAGAGCCTATAATGCTTGACATTGTTTTTCCTCTTAAAAATAATGTACAATACATGAGCATTAAATTTAATGAAGCAAACCAAATGACATGGATAAATGTGCTGGTCAGTAAAAGACCAAATACCATTTCCACAAAACCAATCTTAATGCTTGTGATTTGAATTGAATTTCTTAAAGAAAAAGCCTTGTTATTCAAGATGACCCTAGAATCCTTGTGTTTAATATCAGTACTCAAGTGATTCCTAAAGGCAAGGACTCAATAATAATCTAATTCTATTCACATGAAACCATCTTATCAGTTTGGGGCTTGCGGGTGTTAGTTTTTGCAGGCCTAATTGCTCACTGAACCATCTACCAGAGTTAGAGGCACAGATAAAGGGAATCCATTCTTCTGTAAGAATGTGCGTATATTGTAGACCGATTGCCCATTGCGGACTTTCATTAACTGGTCTTTCCAGTGGGCGGTTCTGCTTTATATGCCCAGTGGTCGCTCTATTGATCTTCTCAGGGGGTTGGCAGGCATTTCACGGCTTAGGATTGCCTGAAACATTTGGAAGGAATGTTTAATTTTAGCACTGTTCCTTAGGTCCATTCTATTATCTGCTGTGAAGTCACACCATCAGCCTCCAAGGAGCTTATACTAATTAAAAGGCAAAGTTCAAGAGACCATGCTCTTGTTTCACCAAAAACCTTTTGTATGAAATAATGGCCCAGAGCATATAGATAAATAGTTCAATAAAGACTTTGGGTAATTTTAGCTTATATGATGAGAAGTTGAAGCTGCCTTTTGGGAAGAAAAGCCTTAAAATGAGATCACTGTGTGGATACTATTTGCACTATGTTCTTTAGACGTGGCACTAAATATTACTTGAAAAAGGAGGTATCAGTTTGGTCAAAACCCATTACAAATTTAATTGGGAGTGAGACACGTACACAAAATTGTGTGTCTATGGAATATAAGCATTTTGCAAAGGTCGAAAGGCCTTCAGGTCTGAGAAGTTTGAACCATTCAGAGACTGACAAAAGAGACTTGAATCTATAGAGCAATTTGGGAGTCAACACAGGATGGATTTTTTCCCCTAACTTTTCTGGTATAAAAATAAAAGCTTTGTTTTGAGATTATGCTGTCAGATATGATTAGTTTTTTTCTCCTTCTTTTACATGATTACTTATGATTTATCAATGTTTATGCTTTAAACTCTTCCCCAAATACGAGCAAATGTAGCTTGTGTTTCTCCTGAGAAATGAATAGAGCAAAATAAACCTTTCCTTTTTTCTCTTCCCTGAATTTCTAACAGGACAGATGAAAAATTTTTTTCAATCTGAAAGAATTCATCTACACTATAAAGTTATCAAGTCAGAGGTAGACAGGTTGTAAGTGAAACCCTATATAATTTAGTTTGCAACAGAATAGTCTCATCTGTGACATATTGAAATGTTTTATTTTTATAGTAGACTCAGAATTTAGGGCATTAGAAGTTAGAGTGCTTGCATCACAATAATTGTTCATACTGGGATAAAGTTGACTGAATAATGCAAATATTATATGGGTTATAGATAAATTTAAACAGGAAGTTACCAATTTTATGATAAAGTGATCCCTTTTGGCTTAATGACCATTAATGAGATTACAAACTAGCAAATCACAGGCCAAATCCAACCTATAGGCCCCAAAATAGATTCTTTTTATAAAAAAAATTAAGATACCTTTTGGTTGTATAGTGAAAGGCAAATATTTCTTCCACTATTGTTCCCCAGTTGAGAAACTAACCAATTTCTAATGGATCCTTCCAGAGACAGTTTGTGCAAATGTATATATAAACAAATATGTGTATCCATTGCCCAGCCTCAACTTTATACATGCTTTTCTATACCACTTTCCTTCTTTTCCTCTTTCCCTCCCTCCCTCCCTCCCTCTTTCCCTCCGTCCCTCCATCCCTCCCTCCATCCCTCCCCTTCTTCCCTCTTTTTTTAAGCATTACATCTTGGAGTCCATTCCATTTTAGTACATTCTTATCAGTGCGTTTTTATTCTTTCTGAATCTATTATATAAATATACCAAAATTTCTATAACAATTTCCCTATTAATAGGCATTTTGGATGTTTGCCAACATTTGCTCTTTTTATGTGACTATGCATACCTTTGTACAAATACCGTATCAGATATGTGAGTACATATCTATCTGTAGGATACATTTCTGGAAGTGCAACTGCTGGGTTAGAGGGTAAGGACATTGGTAATTACACTAGATTTGTTAAATAGCCCTCCAAAATGGTTGTATGAATTTAGCCTCCTAGCCGCAATGCATGAGAATGCCTATTCCCTCACTCTTGCCAGCCCAGTGTGTTATCTAATTCTTTGATCGTTGCCAGTATAAGTGAAAAAATGTAATCTCAGTCATGTTTTAATTTGCATTTTTCTTAAGAGTGAAGTTTAGC
This sequence comes from Theropithecus gelada, assembly GCF_003255815.1. Lineage (NCBI taxonomy): Eukaryota > Metazoa > Chordata > Mammalia > Primates > Cercopithecidae > Theropithecus > Theropithecus gelada. Next base: position 81,723,225 of record NC_037671.1, on the reverse strand, counting down.
ATCTTGTCATACGTTCAAGAGCCATTTTTATTTTCTTTTCTGCAAACTGTTCATTGCCTTTTAAAATTGAGTTGTTGCTCTTTTACATATGGAATTATAATACTCCTTTTAATTTAGAAATAGTAGCCATTTGGAATGTGTGTTGCAAATATTTTTCACTATTTTTTTCTTTGTGTTTTGTCTTTACCATGTGCTGGTTTTAGTTATGTAAAAATGTTATTTTATGTGTTTTAAATTATTAGTCATTTCATTTATGAATTATGGATTTGGTGTTATACTTAGAAAATTGTGACCTATATGTATCTCATAATATATCTCACATATATGTATGTTTATAAACAAACTATTTCTAGATGGAATTTCTATGTAATCGTATTGTTATTTCTACTTTTTTGAATTTACAAAAGTTATCTTTGGGGTCTAATATGTTGTTAATTTTTGCGAATGTTTCTGTTTATATGAAATGAGGTATAATTTTCATGTTATAGGGTTTTACATTTATTAATCAGATTTCTATTTACTGATTTTCATGTTATTATTCTATAACCTTATTTTTTTTCCTACACAATTTGTCAGAAACTGAGGGAGGTGATTTCAAGTCTCTTGCTACTAATGAGTTCCCAGGTATTTCTCTTTGAAGCTCCTATCATTTCTGCTTTGTTTATGATGCAGCTATGCTACTTGGTGCATAAATATTTGTAGCACTTGAATCTTCATTGTGAGTTTTACATTTTGTCATTGTAAAGTAGGCTTCTTTGTCTTGTTTAACACTTTTAATTCTGAATTCCATCCTGCCAGTTGTTAAAATTCTAAGTCTTGCTTTCTTATTACAATGCTGACTATCTTTATATTTTCACTTTCTGACTCACTTTGTTTTGGAACTGGGTTTTGATTTGTGGTTCAGTTTTTGTCTTTTGTGTAGGCCATTTAAATGTACTGAAATGACAGAGATGCTTGGTCTTGATTCTGTCATGTTAGTTCATGTTATAGTTTTTGTTTTGAAAAACCTTCACATTCTGGTCTGTGTTCGTTTATTTTGCCTCATGCAGTTTTTTTGATATTGAGAAGTTTACATTTTTGTACTGATTACCTTTTAATTATACTTTTATATAATAACTTTAGCTCTTTCATTTTTGAGTACTTATTAGTTTCTTAATATACAAAATAATGAAATTACCATGAAAGAAGATTAGAATCTTCTTTCCCCTCCTTTTCTACTTTATCAACTAATTTCAGTCAATAACATTAGCTTTTTTAGTGTTTCCATTTGTACTGCCAAGTATGTTTAAATTTATGTTATTTAACTTTTTACCTTTCAGATATTTGGATTTCCAGGAATAAAAGCTGAAACAATCAGAGAACTTATTTTACCTATCACCTTCTTTTGATCTTTTTATAAAAAAAAGTTCTCTCCAAACTTTTGTTCTCTTTTAGTGTACAATTAAATACATTCAGTGTTTACCATCATTTCTTTTGCTAGATTTTTCCTCAGCTATATTTCAGTTGGAGGAAACTTGTCATCTAGCCGTTTTCTTAAGGAGGAATCATGGCAACAAAATTCCATGAATTTTTGCATATTTTAAATGGTTTGACTGAAGCCTTCATAAAATTTGGAGGATAGCTTACTGGATATAAATTCTTTGGCTCACAATTCTTTCTTTGAAGTACTCCTGTGTATTGATTTACTGGTTTTTGGCATTGGATTCTGTGGAGAAATACAAGGTCAGCCTTGTTTCTTTTAATTTATGTATTATTTCATATTTTTGCCTAGGTGTTCCCCAAATTTTGGATTTAAACTTCAATAACTTTCCTAGGATACATGTCAATTTTGATCATTCTGGGTTATTTATTTTTAGGTCAGTATATGCCCTTTTACCCTAAAGAAAAAACTAATGAGATTAGATATGTTATATTTGTTATAAAACATTATTTAAAATGTAAATATCAATCTACCAATACACAGTAAATGCTTAAAATTTCCATTACCACTAAAATAATTATTCAAAGTTTTCATTTAATGTCTACATGAATATTTATTATAAGTCTAGTCTCTCCAACAAAAATGTGAATGCCACCTATGATAATATTAATAGTAGATATGAGTAATTCCAGGCCCTCCTATGTATCATTTTGTCTCCTCTTCCAAACAAACTATGTGTAACTACTATTATTATGCCCATACTGAAGAGGTGGGGACTGAGGCTTAGAGAAGAGAAGTAACTTGGCTAACGTTAGTAAAAGTTAGAGCCAGGATTTAAACCTAAGCCATCTGACTCTACAGTCAAATTTTTAACCACTAGGTCACCCACTTATTGAGCTGGAGGGCTATCTATTTGGATACTTCTTTTGATGCTGAGCTATTATTCAATCTATTAGTGTCTCTTTCATGAAAACTATGTGCTTGAAGGTTTTCTCAGCACTTTAGATCCTTTAATTAGTCAGTTGTTCTCAACCTGAGGTGATTTTGTTTCCCAGGGAACAGTTGGTAATGTCTGAAAAACAGTTTTCGTTGCTGCGGCTGGGGCAAGGGGTAATGCCCCTGGCCTCTGCCCTGGCTTTAACGCACAGGAGAACCCTCACAGCAAGTAATTATTCATCCTAAAATGTCAAGAGAGCTGCTGCTGAGCAAATCCGAATTACATGATAATTTTCTTGAGGGAAAATCTTTGCTTTTACTTGTATCACTCCATATCATTTAATCTAGTGCTATAACTGAGAAGATACATAGTAGCTGTCGACTGGCTAATGTTTTTAACAAAAATAGTATTTAAACGTATTTTCCAAAGTTCTAATACTCTTTAGAATGGTATTGTTTCAGCAATAAAAAGGACAAGCAATCACCTATGCCTTATTGAAGATTTGACCTTTTTTTTTTTTTTAAGAAAAATACTTTTTTCTCTCTCTGATCTAATTTTATATCAATAAATATTTCAGTAATAGTTATCATTAAATTAAAGTGAGGCTGTTCATTAAGGAATTTCATCCCCATTATTAATGAAGAGCTCGAAATGAATTATTTCCTGATTACTTAGCACAGGGTTTATGAAAATTGGTAAGAATAGTTCATTTTTCTTTGGGAGTGGAGAAAGAGGTTGTTAGGATAATGAAATTGGGCAGAATTGTCTGTGTTTCTATTTAAAAGACCATTTTATTGATTAGCCTTTCTCTTCCCTCAGAGAATGAGATCAAGTTCTGTTTTCTTACCAGAAGCTTACCTTTCAATTCCACCCCACACTTGGGAGCAACTGTGAACAGTAGCAGCCCATAGTTATAATAAAGTCTGGCCACTTTGAAGACAAGGCCCACTGCCATGATGATAACTTAAGAATTACTGACTATATCCTTTTATTTCCCCAGCAGGTCACATATATCCAAAGCAAGAACATGTATTAATTGCTTCTGGATAGGGGTGTTGAGCTGTCATAGAACTCTAAGCACAGTATCTTTTTGAAAGCGAATTAGTGAATAATGTCCAAAAGGGAATTTCCTACTGTCTGGCTCCAGTATTCAAAAGTATCTGTTTGCAATTCCCTTATGCAATACCAGGGGCTAGCTACCAGTCAAATATGTGGGAAGTTTTTTGAACATTTCAGGGAAATGATTCCTATTGTAGGCTTTCACGAGCTCACAGGATGATTTTTTTAAAAACCAGTGATAAATCTTTCTTGTCTTAAGGAGTTCTGTTTGTAATTGAAGGAAATTGGTTTAGGAAGGATGAATTGTGCATTTTAGAACAAAAATAAAGCATGTAAGTAAGGTGTTTATCAGTATGAATTCCTCTGAGTGCTGGTAAATGCTCTTCATAACAAGTTCTCCAGCTAAAGGTTCCCATTAGCAGCTGTTTGGTCGTTAATTGTCTTTCTTCAACAAGTAGTCACGGAAAGGTTTCATGGTGCCAGAGTTCTTTCTGTGTGTCTCCTCCATCCAAATTCAAAGGCATCATTAGAACATCTGGAGGACAGTATGACAGATAGCAGAATCCTTCTGGTACTTGCACTTCCCTGTGTCTCTCTCTGTCTTCTTAATTAGGATGCAAAGTAAAAGTGACAGAGCTGTTGCTAGTGAACAGGCAGCATCTGGCACCTCCACGAGAGGGGGCAGATTTAGCAGGGAGGGGAGTAGGATAATAATTCCTATGCCCTGACAGACAGGAACACTTTAAAAATGGAATGTTGCAAGTTGTTTGCTACAGTCAAATGTGACTTCCTTGCTACATTTTGCAGTTTTGTGTGATGAAAGTGGGGCCACTCAGGTTCCAACAGATCTCTCACTTCTGAAGAACTCAGAACTGAGTTCAGGGGAGTTGAGTTTCCTTAGGAAATAGTGGGAATAATTGAGATATTCCTTTGGGAAAAATAACATGAATATAGTGGAGTAAAAATGTCTTCAAGTCAGTCTAGAAGTTCTTGGTGATGGAGTTCATTGGATGTAGTGACTAATTTTTAACAAGTGAAGGTCAGAAAAGTAGTCAAGACACTTAAGTTATGGGGTCAGAAGGCTGTAGATTTTAGAATAAGATTATACAAGTCTGTGAATTGGAAATTATGTCTCCTCTTTTATTTGTTATAAGGCTGTAATAGACAAAGAAAATGTGATTTTGTGCTATATCCATGGATCTTTAATACATCCAATCAAAATGTGAAAATTAGTCTTGTCAGCTGGTGAAAATTCAATAAATTGTTTACTTTTCTGTATATGTAATAAAACCTTTTAAAAAGTCACTCAACTGTTTCATTCTTACATTACCAATCTGAATTATTTTCTCTTTTAATTAACCAAATTTTTTATTAAAATGACTTATTTACCATTGAGGTGAGCTAATTTGTTACCAGATAAAACATCGGCTTTGATATCCCACTATTTTTGCCCGTTAACCATATGAGATTTGGGGCAATATCTGTAATCCCTCTGAAGTTGATTTTCTTCATCTATAAAATAGGACTAATGTCTTCCTTTATAGTAATGTTCTAAGGATGAGAGACCCTCCCAGCTCCCAGTATTGCTTCAGGCACATGATAAATATACCATAATTGGTAGCTAGTATGATGATGATGATGATGATGATGATGATGATGATAAAGCCTATAGTCATTAAGGAAATGGAAGTGAAACAAATGTAAAGTAGCACAAAAGCATATTTATTTAGTTACTTAGAGAATATATTATGAATACTTACCTTCTGTTACAGTAGTAATTTGGGGAATTATTACAAATATTCAGAACTACATCATGCTGGCTGGATGGGGTCTCACATTAATCTTACTGCCCTGAACCTGATATCTGATATTCCTGAGCTGTGATCTAGGCATCAGATGGCTTTGCACCAGGCCTTTTCTGTTGGCATGGCTACGACTATTTTTCATTGGCTTTAGCATCTCCTAAGCACTCTCTCACTAAGAGGGACTGTACTCTATGTTGAGCCCATAGCTAGGCCTTTGTCAGAGCCTTTCCCAGGCTTGGGCTGTCACAGCCAGAGGAAGCCCTGGAACCATGGTTTTGCTCACCCTCTAACTTCAGATGTTCTCTGCTGTCTGGGCTTCTGCTATTTGTCCACCCAATTGATGGGAGTTCAGTACCAGGACTGAAGGAAGGTACATATCCTTCAAGCTCCTTTACACACTGTCCATTAGCTTGTGAGCTTTGGGGCCAGTTCTAGTCTGGTCAGTTACTCTACCTTCCATTTTTGCCCAAGTTAAAATGCTCCATCCTTTCTATGTGTCCTTGATCCTCTCAGAAAATACTCACCTTTCAAGGTCCAGAGAAACCATTATCTTTTGATGGTATTCTGTCTGGCAATTGCAGGTCAAGATTTTCATGCTTTTCTTTATGCCCTAGCTTACTTAGTTCATAACTTCTCTGATAGCCTTTATCACTTGGTATAATTTATATTTTCCTGTGTAAGGATGGTGCATTTCTTGAAGGCAAGAAATGTCTACTTCATCTCTGTATACTAGTATCTACCAGAGATCAGCACATATTAACTGATTAGTAAATGCAGGATAAATATAACTGATTTAAACATCTTATCATTTGACTTCAAAACAAACATAATTATTATAGTCAACACTAGGAAAATAGAAGTTCTTTACATTTGGCTTTGGAATGTACAGGGTCAAAGGGAGGCTTATAACTGAATGTGAATGAGTATAGTATCCTGGAAATTTATTAATGAAGCTATGAAGCATCTTGATTCTCTCTGTTCAACTCCCCATTGAAACTTCTGCTTCTCTCTGAAGCTGTTGTTTGGGTTTCATCTTTCCCTTTGCTTCAGTGGGGAAGTTAATTAAGTGTTTCAAAACCAAATTATGTTTCAAAGTTCTGTCTTTGTGCTGTGTCAGGTTAAGGACAAAGGAGGAAATTAGTGAATTTCTTTAGTGACTTCTTGGTATTGTAGGAGGGCATTACAAATTTCTTGGCCTCTTTCTAGACCAGGCCTGTGCCCTGTTGGGCCTACCCAATCTTCACACCCTGAAGTCCCTTGTGCCTTACTGTCTTCCATGTAAAATTACTCCAGTTGTTTTCCACGATATCTATATTTTCATATTTCTACATCAAGTGTTTTGGGACAAGGAGACTGTACCACCATACATGAAAGGAAATAGGCTGTGGAATGGGCTTCAGATTGGTCTGCTTGAAATTTAGTTGTGATTCTTCAATGTGTGATGTAAGCAAGTCCTTTAACCACCTGGAGCCTCAATTTCCCATCTGTAATAGGACAATCGAATCTATCTCAGAGTGTCTAGAGATCAAATAAGTGAAACTTTCAGTACAATGGCTGGAAAATAGCAGCCATTCAATGAGTGGTGGAAGTTGTAATTACTGTTATTATTATTTCTGTGCCTTTTGCTCTTTTCTCTAGTACTAGGAGTATAATTTTAACCCTAGTTATTTTCTTTTCTAAATTTTCTTTGACTTTTCACCCACTATCCATTATCATATCTCTAGTTGTCCACAAAATATGGATGTTACACTCAATCTAAAATCTACCATTGAAATGATTTGCTATCTGGCCCTCTTAAAGTCACTTCCACCCACTTTCCTCATTGCTCTCCAGAGCTCCTCCATCCTTCTAGTGTCCTCCCAAAGACATGGATCTGCTGTATTCTGTTTTCTACCTACATGTAGCTCTGAACAATTCTCAGATTTGTCCCATTCTACAATTACCATCAAGTCCTAGCAATTATTTTCTTACATTTTAAATCATTCTAACAGCATGAAATAGTAGGCTTTCTGTCTTTACTCTTCTTTGTAATTCGTGCTACACACTGCTGTTGAAATCTTTCAAGGAGGCAGACTGATTTTATCACATCCCTGGGTAAATCAAGAATCTTCAAAAACTCTCAGCTCTATAATGCAAAGATCTTAACTTTTTGGCCTTTATTTTCCAACAGTAACAAGAATCATTTACTCCCAATTAATAAGAGACAAGTTAGTATTTTCAAAAAGGACTATTACTCAACTCTAAAAGAAAATATAAAAATAAAAACAAAAACAAATAAAATAAAAAATAAAAAATAAAAATAAAAACAAAAATAAATATAAGCATACATAGATTAATAGACTTTTTTTTTTATTTTAGGAAAACCATTATCTACTTTATTGATACAACCCTCAGGATTGGAATTTTGAATTTCTTTCCTCACTCTCAGCCCTCAGGTTGGGCTGATAGAATTCTCTGTCCCTCTCAGAACCTTTTTCTATTTTTTGTTTTCTACCTGGGTGTGGGTCCGAGGTTGTCATCTCCTTAGATCCAGACCTGGGTTACATGTCAGTGATGTATGGTGGATTCCCCTCCTAGACCTGACCAGCCTGTGTTGACCTCCTGTATGAAGACTATTCTAATCAGAATACCCTTGTCTCACTGTAACGTGATGGGCTGAGACAGTGCAGTGAGCACTGTCTTCTGGGGAATCTGTTGCCAGAACAGGTCCGCTCCATTATCCTATTCCACAAAGTCCTTGCTTTGTAGGGGCCTTCCCATTCTTTCCTACATCCAATCTGACTGATGGTTCTTGTTAGATAATTTGGTAAATAGAACTGATAGACCCTGATCCCAATACCCGTACTCTTCTAGGCTCTGTTCAAATGCCATTCACTGCTTCACAGGTTCCCTTAATAGGCTCTCTTTGGGACACTGATGTTAAATAATTTTAGTTCTTGGCCGGGCGCAGTGGCTCAAGCCTGTAATCCCAGCACTTTGGGGGCCGAGACGAGTGGACCACGAGGTCAGGAGATGGAGACCATCCTGGCTAACAGGGTGAAACCCCGTCTCTACTAAAAATACAAAAAAGTTAGCCGGGCGTGGTGGCAGGCTCCTGTAGTCCCAGCTACACAGGAGGCTGAGGCAGGAGAATGGCGTGAACCCAGGAGGCGGAGCTTGCAGTGAGCCGAGATGGCGCCACTGCACTCCAGCCTGGGCAACCGATTGAGACTCCATCTCAAAAAAAAAAAAAAAAAAAAAAAAAATTAGTTCTTACAAGCTTTGCTGATAACCCTGAGGAGGTCCTTTCTTTCTCTGTTCCTAAAAGCAGTGGCGGTGACTTTCAATTTTTATTTGACCCCGATACTTATGGGCAGCTTAGTTCTTAGCAGAACGTCAAGGCAGAGTTCACCTAGTCCGCCTGATTCCTTTATCTGCTTCCTTCTTGAGCTACAGCTCTGATTTCTGTAACTGCTGAGCCTTGTCCCGTTCTAGGTCCTGTAACTGCTGCTGGCTCTCAGCTTTAGGTCTTCAGCAACAATTACTGAAAAATAAAAATATGTTTCTCCAAAAAGAAAACAGTTTGCAAAGTTCTGCCCTGCCCAAACCACCAGGGTAATAGATTCCCATAGTGATGTTGAGTGTTTTCATTCAGAATGACTCAAGTGTCCAAGGATCAATCAAAGCTTCCAAACTGAACTTTTCTTCCTCTTTTCAATGATTTTAAAGAAATAATTGCTACAGAAGCACTCCCCGAGCCCTTGCCATTTCAGAGAACAAGTTTGAATTGTGCTGAAGTGTCCACTAGGTTTCTTCGCTTGAAATTTAAAAATGACTATTTAGTTCAGTTTTAATGTCATTGGCTCTTTTTACTTGTTGGCTGCTTTTAACTTGAATCAGAATCCATAGTTGCTCAGCTTCCAAAGTCCAGGTGAGATTCAGGCTGAGCCATGCTCTTTGGCCCAGCGATGCCCTCCCCACCCCCCATTTTCCCACTTTGCCCTTTCTCTCTTACACCCACTTTATCTCTTCCAGTTTTCTTTACGTATATAGGAGGTAAGCAAATCTGTCTCTTTTTTTCCCCTCCACATTCCTGTTTTCTCAGTTCTTCCTGGCTATGGTAGATTTTTCTCTAACCCCCTCCCCCAGATCTATAAACCTGACTTTGTTCCAAATATGGCTTACAGCTGATATTTCCCGGGAAGAGAATAACCACAGCTAACTTCCCGTGGTGATGTGCAGTTCACAAAGCACTTTCGCAGAGTTGTCAAATGAACTTCATGTGGCTCAGTTCTCCCTACTCCTTAGTGAGTCCTCAGAATGTCAATACTGAGCACTGTCGTAGCTTGCATGAAGAGATATTACTTTGTGGGAGTTGTTTACGCCTTGTGTACACTCAATCTTCCCACAAAAATGGTAAATTTCTTGAACCATCATTATTTAATTACTGTAAGAAATACTAAGAGCTTCCACTAAATTAGAATTACTTTTTAATGGGTGTAGTTAAGGGAAGTCTTAAGTAGCAATGAGCAGACCGTGACTCTGATGAGGACAGCAGGACACACTGGTGTGGGTGTATGCTGCAAGGAGGAAAGAGGGCCAAGGCTGGCTTCAGGGATCCCAGCCCTTGGCCCACTCCCACCTCCTGATGCTGAAGCACTACCCGCAGAGCCAGAATGCAGCCTGAGGTGAAAGGGAATGTCAGTTACACTGATCCTGTCTTTATGGAAAATTTTAGTATTTTATTCATCATGACTTTTTTGCATTCATATGATTTTTTAAAATATTGCATTAAAATATTATTCATCTTGATTATTGAATGTTTTGGCACCTCACTGGCCTTACTCTTGTCCCAGTCTTCTGCTGAAGCTCCATTGTCAAGCATGGGAGTCTTTTGTTTGTGTATCTGTGTGTCTGGGAGGAATGTGGGGTAGACATCCATTGACTTCAGCAAGCATCAGAATCACCTGAAGGGCCGGGCAGCCGAGACTTTGGGTTTCTATCAAGTCCCAGGTGATGCTGCTGCTGCTGCTGCTGTTGTTACATATCCCACACTAAGAATCAATGACATAGAGATTCCTCTATCTGAGACTGTTCAGCATGGATAAGGTGGGTCCCTTTATTTAGCCTCTGAACAACTTTTTCTTTCTTTTATGTGTATGTGTGTGTACAAGAAGCAATAATAACATAGTAATGAAACTGATTACATCTAATCTGAAGATAATTCCCAACTTTTAGTGTTTTATAATGACTTTTTTCAGGAAAAATTAATGTTTGTATTAACTAAGTCTCTGAAACAGCTCTGTAGTATTTGTGTTTTTTTTTTTTTTTTTTTTTTTTTCTTTTTTTTTCTTGAGACGGAGTCTCGCTCTGTCGCCCAGGCTGGAGTGCAGTGGCCGGATCTCAGCTCACTGCAAGCTCCGCCTCCCGGGTTTACGCCATTCTCCTGCCTCAGCCTCCCGAGTAGCTGGGACTACAGGCGCCCGCCACCTCGCCCGGCTAGTTTTTTTTGTATTTTTAGTAGAGACGGGGTTTCACCGTATTAGCCAGGATGGTCTCGATCTCCTGACCTCGTGATCCACCCGCCTCGGCCTCCCAAAGTGCTGGGATTACAGGCTTGAGCCACCGCGCCCGGCCTGTAGTATTTGTTAAAGTGTACAATTTGATAGCTGTTTTTAAATGAGTAGACTTCATTTTTTAGCACAGTTTTAAGTTTACAGAAAATTTGAATAGGAAGTACAAAGTTTCCATATACTACTACTCACAACCCCTGAACAGTTTCCTCTATTACTAACATCTTGTTTTAGTGTGGAACATTTGTTATAACTGATGACCCAATATTAATACTGATGCATTATTAATAACTGAAGTCCGTAGTTTACATTAGGACTCACTTTGTGTTATATATTCTACAGGTGTTGACAAATATGTAATGACAATATTCACCATTATGACATTATATAGAAGAATTTCGCTGCCCTAACAATCCTTTGTGCTCTACCTATTTATTCTTCTCTTTCCTCTACAAAACACCTGGGAAACACTGATCTTTTTTTTTACTGTCTCCATTGTTTTGCCTTCTTCATAATGTTACATAATTGGAACCATACGGGATGTAGCCTTTTCAAATTGGTTTCTTTCTTCTTTCACTTAACAGGGACCTGTGTGGTTCCCATATATTTCAGGTTCCTTCATATATTTTTGTGGCTGGATAGCTCATTTCTCTTTATCACTGGATGATATTTCATGGTATGGATGCACCACAGTTTATTTACCTATTGAAGAACATTTTGGTTGCTTCTAAGTTTGGGTGGTTATGAAGAAAACTGCTATAAACATTTGTGTGCAGGTTTGTGTTGACGTAAATTTTCATCTCATTTGGGTAGGTATCAAAAATTTTAAATACAAGATATTTTAAAAGTTTCCAGTGCTCTGTTTTTGATGGGGAAATGGTGGGCATGGGAATGGGGTCCTTAGACTGAGTACCACCACTACTACAGTTACTACTGCCTGCTACTATCTATTGAGTAAATGTGTTTATTCACGTAAAATGCTTAGACAAGGGCCTTGAAATAGCAAGCACTCAATAAAGGTTGTTGATGTTATCATCATCATCACCATTACTAGGTGACTGAACCTTGGGCTAGGGGATTTTTATATACTATCTCTTCTCCTCAAAAAACTTCACAAATTAGGGCTTCTTTTCCTGTTTTACATGTGGCGCTCTGGAGCTCAGTGAGGGTAACATGTCCAATGTCATGCAGCTAGGGAGTGGGACAGCCAAGATGTAAACCCAGGCCTTTCTGACTTTTTAAACTTTAAAATTATTTCCATGAGAAGGGGAAGGAGTTTTACCAAAAATGTTAGACAGAAAGAAATAAAAATATTAATAATTAAACAAACACTGGAATTTTTTAAAAGGCATTATTAAAATACCAAGTAAAAGATTCATTTTATCAACCCTTGTAAAAAAAAAATTCATTGTGCTATAATTACATGCCATAATCATGGCCCTTAATATTGTAAATTTCATTATGTGAATTTGTACAAATTACAAAATGAGTTCTAATTATTCTCCTGATGTAAATAAGTGGCTAAATGCTGCCTAAGAAACATGATGGAATGACTTTTCAAGTGTATTATTCTTATTAAAGCAAAGGAATTCCGTATTACTGGAATTAACTTTTACCTAACCCAAAGCTTAGCATTCCAGACAAAGCCACAGTTTTCTAAGTTGCCCTGCCTGTCTCTACCATTTCATTACATTAATCCATTTCTTTACTATTTTTTCTCACCTCTCACAGTCTGGAGAACTCTACCTTTAGGATAGCGTAGTAGCTAAATGCTTAGGCTCTAAAGGCATAAGGGCGTAGATCCAAATCCTGTGTCTACCCTGTATTCCCTGTGTCCTGACATAGGCTCATTATTTCTAGGCTTTGATTCTTTCATGTGTTGCAGTGACGATAAAGGTATCTAATTAATGCATTGTTGTAAGGATAAAATAATGCAACATGTACGCAAACACACACACACACACACACACACACACAGCATATGATTTAGAACATAGAGAGGAATTAATCCATGTTGCTAATATTATCAAGGCCAGGTTTTCATTGATGTTCTTTAAGTACAGAGTCAAAGATTCAATACCTTGGGAAATGGGAGTGAACATGTATGAAAAACAAGAAATATTTGATATCATTCTTGCAGGGTAGACTGTCCACTGAGTAACCTTATTTTTTTCATTTATTCAATACTTTTAAACAAAATATATTTTCTGATATTTTGCATAGCACTAGGAAGACAAAGAACAATAAGACATATCCCTGCCTCCAGAGAACTCATATTCTGGAGAAGGAAGATAGACATGTAAACATATAAACTCACAAACGATACCATGAGTGCCATAACAAAGCTACAAACACTGGGATGCCAGATACTTTTGGTCTCCAGTGTTAGTAAAGGATGTAAACGCAATTAAACCTGCTTATAGTCACCTGATAGGGACCTGCAGCTGAATTCAAGTCAACGCAAAATGAAGCTTGAAGGAGGTAGAGCCAATACTCTACCTGTATAAACTTGGTGCCTCTGTCTGAAAATCCAGCTGGGAATGCAAATACAGAAGCTGTAACATTGATGCACAAAAATGGTGTTACATCCAGACTCTGGGCGTGGCACAACTCTAATTTTGGTTGCTGATATCACTCACCAGAGAAGAGCATGGTACCAAAACTATGTTTTATGCCTTTGGGACCTCGTTTCCAACCTCCATTAACCAAAAGAGCCAAATGGCCGGGTGTGGTGGCTCGCACCTGTAATCCCAGCACATTGGGAGGCCGAGGTGGACAGATCATGAGGTCAGGAGATAGAGACCAGCCTGGCCAATATGGTTCAACACCGTCTGTACTAAAAATTACAAAAATTAGCCGGGCGTGGTGGTGGGCGCCTGTAGTCCCAGCTACTCAGGAGGCTGAGGCAGGAGAATCACTTGAACCCAGGAGGTGGAGGTTGCAGTGAGCGGAGACCACACCACTGCACTCCAGCCTGGGTGACAAAGTGAGACTCAATCTCAAAAAAAAAAAAAAAAAAAAAAAAAGAGAAAAAAAGAGCCAAATGACTCCCGGCTACCTTGAAAAACAACCTAATAACTTGATGTAGAAATGAGAAGATGCTAAGGCCCCACAGGCCAATTGTGAGAGATTCCTATGGCTTTCAAAGATGGTGAAATTCTGATATGGATACAGACTCTCCTGTGAATTTCCTGGGGGTCATTTTGCTGTGTTACTCACCTTTGCATCCCTCAGGTCCTTGGGAAAGGTCCTGTCACACAGATGCTCATCAAAAGTTTGTTTAATCTAACTGAACTGAATTACTAGAATTTAAAGACTTGCACAATAGTGACTTTTCCTATAAAGAAATTACAAGTAAAACACGAGAGGCCTATGGTACAGAAATAGGAATCAATGCCCCTGTATTCAGTATTTTAAAGGTCTGTAAAGTAATGCTCTAGAACACCCCTTTTTGTTTGCTAATATGTTTATTAATAATAAATATAATTAATTATGGTAAATAATACCATGCTCTCCTTTTTATAGGAATACAGTGCTGACAACTCTTTCTTCACAGGGAAAATGTTTGTATTTCTTCCAGAATTGATGAATAAGTGGATTGTTCAATTATTCACTTCCTTGACCAGTTCTGCTTCTTTTTACAAGGAATTTGTGTTATTTTAATTTTTAAATTATAAAAATTGCAAAATTAGTACTTACCCAAAACAGATGTGAAAATAAAAAGTGAAACTCTTTCCCTTCCTCCACTACTGCTCCTGATTCTGATCTTTCAGTGTACATCCTTCCAGTCCTCTTCCTATACATGTATAAACCTATATTCCTAATGCATATGTCTATTAATATATAATGTCTTAACCCCAAACTGACATATTATATATGTTTTCTTAGGATTCAGTCTTTGTACAGAAGTTTTATATAATTATACACTTATTTCTATGTTTATTTATCATTTATTTTTCTTGCCAGCATGTAAACTGCATAAGAACTCTTATCCTTCAATATGCACCTAATACTTAACACAGTGCTAGGCATATGATAGGCCCTCGATTAATACTGAGTAAGTAAATTAACAAATGAATGAAAACATTTTCACCAACATCACATTTTGGACACCCTTTCATGAGGGCCCTGACATCCTCTTTTGTCTTTCCAACATCCACACAGGACTCCATTGCATGGATACCTTATGAACTATTGGAGGATATACTACTAATTCTCTGTTAGGGAGGGCCCGCCTTCATTTTAAGCTAGTCTTTCATAAAAAAAATAAAGTTTTATCTAGGCATAGTGAAAGTATCCAAACCATAAAAAAAAAATATGAAAAGAAAAATAATAGTTCTCTCTTTCTACCCCTAATTCCACTTCCCAAAGAAAACAGTAGTACTACTTTTAACTACTTCTATTTTATGTTTGCTGGCACTTTTCTTTATAATTTAAATAAAATATTTATGATTCGTAACTTATAATTCATAATTTGGATGGTACCTTTCACATATTAACTATGAAAAATAAGGAATTTAGTACACAATCCCTCAACCACAACCTCTTCAATTTCTTGCTTTTAACAAAAGTTTTATTCTTATTTTTTATGGTCAAAATTTATAACATTTAGAACGTAATCTTTAGCTAGAATTCAGCATTACCTGATTTATCTGTGGATTGACTCAAAAACTTAAAACCCAAATCAAAATAACATTCAAAATATTAAACAATTTATTGTCAAAATCAATTTTTTTTTGTTTTTAGATAAACCACCATAATGCTCCTTCTGAAATCTAACTAATGGGAAAAGAACATCTCAATTGCATCTTCAGTTTCTTTTCTTCTTTTAGGCATTACTCGGTTGCCATGGTTGCTTGTATCTCAAGTCATATTCTTTCTTACATTCCTTTTTAGTTTTGCTGAAATTTTTTTTCTAGGGAAAATTTTCATATGGGATGCATGCGTGTAAACTTTCTGCATCCATACATGACCGAAATTATCTTTATTTTATTTTTATAATATTTGATAGTTGAGATGTATTCATGCATATATATGTATATTTATAGATATATATGATTCTGGGTTGAAAATTATTTTTCCTTGGAGCTTTGAAGGTGTTGCAGCTTGGTAGTCTAGTGTGCAGTGTTGTTGATGGCCTGTTGCCAGTTTGTTTCTCATTTCTTTGTAGTTAAGTGTAAGTCTTTAAAATTTATTTTTAGCAAAGTACTACATGAGTCCTTTCAAGTTGCTATTGCTGTTTTCTGATTAAAGAGTCAAATAGCTTTAACAAGCTTATTAAATAACATGTTTTACTGACACTTTCTTCTTTCTTCCTTTTTTATTTTTATTTTCCTTCCTTCCTTTCTTTCTTCTTCCTTTCTTCCTTCTTATTTTGTTTGAAGCATTATCTATTGACCTTCCGTTATGGAGATTGAAAAAGTAGCATTCTTTCATTCTTCTGCAAGAAGCCTTCAATTCCTTCTATCTTTTTGATGAACTTATACTTAATTTTGGTTAGATCAATATTATATTTTAATGATTGGATTATGTAAACTTTATTCAAAGCTCTCTTACACCTCTTTTTGCTCTCCCTGGAATTATTTGTTTTAGTTTTAAAACATATACGTATCACTAATTTATACCCAGAGTCTACCAGTTGTTTAAATATCCTTTTGGTATATTTGAGCACATCTGGTATGCTATCAATTTTGTCTATCTGGAGAACTCTCTACGGGAAGTTTCTGAACTTTTCCAACTTGGACCTGTTTATTCCTAGGCTTCCCACACAGCTATCATCCCAGAGTCTCCTTTCACCATCATTTGGTGAATTTCCTCACCTACTTGGGTTGAATTCCCTGTTCTAGAATCCCATATATTGTATCTTGTTTCACTTACTCATTTTGTAGGAACACCTCCTCTAGTAGCTTCCTGAGAAAGAGTGCATGGAATATAAATTTTTGAGACATTTCATGCCTGAAAATATCTTTACTCTGCCATCATAATTAGTTGGCAATTAACTGTATATGGAATTTTTTGTTGAAATCCCTCCATTTCCCTCAGAATTTTTGTAGGCATTGCATCATTCTCCAAGTTCTCCAATTTTCCAATTTTGATTTTTTTTTCTTACATACAACCTCTTTTTGGCCTCTGAAAGCTTTTAGGATTGTCTCTTTGTTCCCAGAAATTTATTTTTATTTTTATTTCAATAGTTTTTGGGTAACAGATGGTTTCTGGTTACTCGAATAAGTTCTTTGGTGGTGATTTCTGAAATTTTAGCGCGCCTGTCATTCAAGCAGTATACGTTGCATCCAATATGTGATCTTTTTTTTTTCCCTTACCTCCCTCCCACACTTCCCCCCTGAGTTCCCCAAGTCCATTATATCATTCTTATGCTTTTGCGTCCTCATGGCTTAGCTCCCAATTATGAGTGAGAACATAAGATGTTTGGTTTTCTATTCCTGAGTTACTTCACTTAGAAAAATGGCCTCCAGCTTTATCCAAGTTGCTGCAAAGGCCATTATATCATTCAGTTTTATGGTTGAATAGTATTCCATGGTGTATATATACCCCATTTTCTTTATGCACTTGTTGGTTAATGGGCATTCAAGTTGGTTCCATATTTTTGCAAGTGCAAATTGTGCTGCTATAAACATGTGCGCACATGTGTCTTTTTCATATAATGACTTCTTTTCTTTTGAGTACATACCCAGTAGTGGGATTGCTGGATTGAATGGCAGTTCCACGTTTAGTTCTTTAAGGAATCTCCATACTGTTTTCTATAGCGGTTGTACTAGTTTACATTTACACCAGCAGTGCAAACGTGTTCCCTTTTTACAACATCCACGCCAACATCTATTTTTTTTTATTTTTAAATTATGGCCATTCTTGCAGGAGTAAGGTGGTATTGCATTGTTGTTCCCAGATAAATTTTACAATTTATCCATCATATATTTAATTATTTTTCTTTTTTTATTATACTTCAAGTTCTAGGGTACATGTGCACAATGTGCAGTTTTGTTAACGTATGTATACATGTGCCGTGTTGGTGTGCTGCACCCATTAACTCATCATTTACATTAAGTATATCTCCCAATGCTATTCCTCCCCTGTCCCCCCAACCCATGATGGACCCCAGTATGTGATGTTCCCCACCCTGTGTCCAAGTGTTCTCATTATTCAATTCCGACCCATGAGTGAGAACATGCGGTGTTTGGTTTTCTTTCCTTGTGATAGTTTGCTCAGAATTATGGTTTCTAGCTTCATCCATGTCCCCAGAAAGGACATTAACTAATCATTTTTTGTGGCTGCATAGTATTCCATGGTGTATATCTGCCACATTTTCTTAAACCAGTCTATCACTCATGGACATTTGGGTTGGTTCCAATTCCTTGCTATTGTGAATAGTGCCTCAATAAGCATACATGTGCATGTGTCTTTATAATAGCCTGATTAATAATCCTTTGGGTATATACCTAGTAATAGGATGGCTGGGTCAAATGGTATTTCTAGTTCTAGATTTTTGAGGAATCACCACACTGTCTTCCACACTGTCTTCCACAGTGGTTGAACTAGTTTACTGTCTTCCACAGTGGTTGAACTAGTTTACAGATGGGCTGTTTGATTTTTTCTTGTAAATTTATTTGAGTTCTTTCTAGGTTCTGGATATTAGCCCTTTGTCAGATGGGTAGATTGTAAAAATTTTCTCCCATTCTGTAGGTTGCTTGTTCACTCTGATGGTAGTCTCTTTTGCTGTGCAGAAGTGCCTTCATTAGATCCCATTTGTCAATTTTGGCTTTTGTTGCCATTGCTGTTGGTGTTTTAGTCATGAAGTCCTTGCCCATGCCTATGCCCTGAATGGTATTGTCTAGCTTTTCTTCTAGGGTTTCCATGGTTTTAGGTCTAACATTTAAGTCTTAAATCCATCTTGAATTAATTTTTGTATAAGGTATAAGGAAGGGATCCAGTTTCAGCTTTCTACATATGGCTAGGCAGTTTTCCCAGCACCATTTATTAAATAGGGAATCCTTTCCCCATTTCTGGTTTTTGTCAGTTTTGTGAAAGATCAGATGGTTGTAGACGTGTGGTGTTATTTCTGAGGACTCTGTTCTGTTCCATTGGTCTATATCTCTGTTTTGGTAGCAGTACCATGCTGTTTTGGTTACTGTAGCCTTGTGGTATAGTTTGAAGTCAGGTAGCATGATGCCTCCAGCTTTGTTCTTTTGGCTTAGGATTGTGTTGGCAATGCGGGCTCTTTTGTGGTTCCATATGAACTTTAAAGTAGTTTTTTTTTTTTTTTTTTTCCAATTCTGTGAAGAAAGTCATTAGTAGCTTGATGGGGATGGCATTGAATCTATAAATTACCTTGGGCAGTATGGCCATTTTCACAATATTGATTCTTCCTATCCATGAGCATGGAATGTTCTTCCATTTGTTTGTGTCCTCTTTTATTTCACTGAGCAGTGGTTTGCAGTTCTCCTTGAAGAGGTCGTTCACATCCCTTGTAAGTTGGATTCCTAGGTATTTTATTCTATATGAAGCAATTGTGAATGGGATTTCACTTATGACTTAGCTCTCTGTTTGTCTGTTATTGGTGTATAGGAATGCTTGTGATTTTTGCACATTGATTTTGTATCCTGAGACTTTGCTGAAGTTGCTTATGAGCTTAAGGAGATTTTGGGCTGAGACAATGGGGTTTTCTAAATATAAAATAATGTCATCTGCAAACAGGGACAATTTGACTTCCTCTTTTCCTAATTGAATACCCTTTATTTCTTTCTCCTGCCTGATTGCCCTGGCCAGAACTTTCAACAATATGTTGAATAGGAGTGGTGAGAGAGGGCATCCCTGCTTTATGCCAGTTTTCAAAGGGAATTCTTCTCTTTGAAAGCATTACACCGCAAAAACATTACAATTTGGCACGTTCAGTATGATATTTTTTTCCCATTCAGTATGATATTGGCTGTTAGAAGGAAAACTAACAAACAGAAAGGACATCCCCACCAAAACCCCATCTGTACATCACCACCATCAAAGACCAAAGGTAGATAAAACCACAAAGATGGGGAGAAACCAGAGCAGAAAAGCTGAAAATTCTAAAAATCAGAGTGCTTCTTCTCCTCCAAAGGAATGCAGCTCCTCACCAGCAACGGAACAAAACCGGATGGAGAATGACTTTGATGAGTTGAGAGAAGGCTTCAGATGATCAGTAATAACAAACTTCTCTGAGCTAAAGAAGGATGTTTGAGCCCATCACAAAGAAGCAAAAAACCTTGAAAAAAGATTAGATGAATGGCTAAGAAGAATAAACAGCATAGAGAAGACCTTAAATGACCTGATGGAGCTGAAAACCATGGTACAAGAACTACGTGACACATGCACAAGCTTCAATAGCCAATTTGATCAAGCGGAAGAAAGAGTATCAGTGATGGCAGATCAAATGAATGAAATGAAGTGAGAAGAGAAGTTTAGAGGAAAAAAGAGTAAAAAGAGATGAACAAAGCCTCCAACAAATATGGGACTATGTGAAAAGACCAAATCTACGTCTGATCGGTGTACCTGAAAGTGACGGGGAAAATGGAACCAAGTTGGAAAACACTCTTCAGGAGATTATCCAGGAGAACTTCCCAAACCTAGCAAGGCAGGCCAACATTCAAATTCAGGAAATACAGAGAATACCAAAAAGATACTCCTCAAGAAGAGCAACACCAAGCACATAATTGTCAGATTCACCAAAGCTGAAATGAAGGAAAAAATGTTAAGGGCAGCCACAGAGAAAGGTCAGGTTACCCACAAAGGGAAGCCCATCAGACTAACAGCAGATCTCTTAGCACAAACTCTACAAGCCAGAAGAGAGTGGGGGCCAATATTCAACATTCTTAAAGAAAAGAATTTTCAACCTAGAATTTCATATCCAGCCAAACTAAGCTTCATAAGTGAAGGAGAAATAAAATCCTTTACAGACAAGCAAATGCTTAGAGATTTTGTCACCACCAGGCCTGCCTTACAAGAGCTCCTGAAGGAAGCATTAAACATGGAAGGAACAACCAGTACCAGCCGCTGCAAAAACAGGCCAAATTGTAAAGACCATTGATACTAAGAAGAAACTGCATCAACTATCGAGCAAAATAACCAGCTCACATCATAATGACAGGATCCAATTCACACATAACAATATTAACCTTAAATGTAAATGGGCTAAATGCTCTAATTAAAAGACACAGACTGGCAAATTAGATAAAGAGTCAAGACCCATCAGTGTGCTATATTCAAGAGACACATCTCCTGTGCAGAGACACACATAGGCTCAAAATAAAGGGATGGAGGAAGATCTACCAAGCAAATGGAAAACAAAAGAAAGCAGGGGTTGCAATCCTAGTCTCTGATAAAACAGACTTTAAATCAACAAAGATCAAAAGAGACAAAGAAGGCCATTACATAATGGTAAAGGGATCAATTCAACAAGAAGAGGTAACTATCTTAAATATATATGCACTCAATACAGGAGCACCCAGATTCATAAAGCAAGTCCTTAGAGACCTAAAAAGAGACTTAGACTCCCACACAATAATAATGGGAGACTTCAACACCCCACTGTCAACATTAGACAGATCAACGAGACAAAGTTAACAAGGCTATCCAGGAATTGAACTCAGCTCTGCACCAAGTGGGCCTAATAGACATCTACAGAACTCTCCATCCCAAATCAACAGAATATACATTCTTCTCAGCACCACATTGCACTTATTCCAAAATTGACCACGTAGTTGGAGTTAAAGCACTCCTCAGCAAATGTAAGAGAACAGAAATTATAACAAACTCTCTCTCAGACCACAGTGCAATCAAACTAGAACTCAAGACTAAGAAACTCAACCAAAACCGCTCAACTACATGGAAACTGAACAACCTGCTCCTGAATGACTACTGGGTACATAACGAAATGAAGGCAGAAATAAAGATATTTTTTGAAACCGATGAGAACAAAGACACAACATACCAGAATCTCTGGGGCACATTTAAAGCAGGGTGTAGAGGGAAATTTATAGCACTAAATGCCCACAAGAGAAAGCAGGAAAGATCTAACATGGACACCCTAACATCACAATTAAAAGAACTAGAGAAGCAAGAGCAAACACATTCAAAAACTAGCAGAAGGCAAGAAATAACTAAGATCAGAGCAGAACTGAAAGAGATAGAGACACAAAAAACCCTCCAAAAAATCAATGAATCCAGGAGCTGGTTTTTTGAAAAGATCAACAAAATTGATAGACCGCTAGCAAGACTAATTAAGAAGAAAAGAGAGAAGAATCAAACAGACGCAATAAAAAATGATAAAGGGGATATGACCACCAACCCCACAGAAATACAAACTACCATCAGAGAATACTATAAACACCTCTACGCAAATAAACTAGAAAACGTAGAAGAAATGGATAATTTCCTGGACCCTTACACTCTCCCAAGACTAAACCAGGAAGAAGTTGAATCCCTGAATAGACCAATAACAGGCTCTGAAATTGAGGCAATAATTAATAGCCTACCAACCAAAAAAAAAAAAAAAAAAACCCAGGACCAGACGCATTCAGAGCCGAATTCTACCAGAGGTACAAGGAGGAGCTGGTACCATTCCTTCTGAAACTATTCCAATCAATAGAAAAAGAGGGAATCCTCCCTAACTCATTTTATGAGGCCAACATCATCCTGATACCAAAGCCTGGCAGAAACACAACAAAAAAAGAGAATTTTAGACCAATATCCCTGATGAACATCAATGCAAAAATCCTCAATAAAATACTGGCAAACTGAATCCAGCAGTACATCAAAAGCTTATCCACCATGATCAAGTTGTCTTCATCCCTGGGATGCAAGGCTGGTTCAACATATGCAAATCAATAAACGTAATCCATCCTATAAACAGAACCAAAGACAAGAACCACATGTTTATCTCAGTAGATGCAGAAAAGGCCTTTGACAAAATTCAACAGCCCTTCATGCTAAAAACTCTCCATAAACTAGGTATTGATGGAATGTATCTCAAAATAATAAGAGCTATTTATGATATATATTTAATTTTTAAGAGACCTTTTTACTCTGAATGCTCCTTATTAAAGGCATCCTATTCTTATTTTATGGATGTAATATTTTCTCATTTCTCTGAGAATATTAATGAATGAATTAATGAATACATTTTAGAAGCTTTTTTTTTTTAGAAAACAAAAGGAAAAAAACCAAAAAAAAAAAAAAAAAAAAAAAAAAAAAACCTATTTCTTCCAGCTTGCTTTGTTCTGTATGTGGTTTTGATCTTTCCTATTAGGCTCTCCTCTGTACTCATTTAAGAATGGGGCACTAACAAGCTTATGGGAAACTCTGTGAACTTGGTTAGGACTTGTTGACTATTGGTCTCCCAGCAGGGAGATTGACTAAGTTTAACTGGGAAATTGCTAATGTCAGTATTCTTAGGTCTTTTTCTTTTAGACTGTTCTTATTTCCCAGATAAGAATCTAGTAGTATTCTATCTAGAGGACAGAAGAATCACTGAAAATATTCTGAGATCCAACTGGGAACAGGGTGATTGGTCTCAAGATTCTGTATGTACCTAGACTTTTACTTATTTTTCTGTTTTTAATACAGCGGCCGATCCTTCAGCTGTGCTCCATTTCCTCCAGTCCTGAGACTTTCCATTTCGTCTAAGTTTTGCTAAGTCAATAACTATTTTTGTTTCCAGCTTCCAAAATCTTATTGTTATAATCTTTCTGTTCTTTTTGTCCTTATTGGATTAATGTCTTTTATTTTTAATCTTTTAACTCATTCATATTTATTGTGATTATTTATTCCACTTGCCATCTTATTTTGTATTTTCTAGTTGACATTCTTTTAAGATCTTTTTTTCCTTCTGTTTGGTCTTTCTTGGACTATTGTTTTTCTGTTTCATTTCCACCCCTCATCCTAAGGTTTGGAAATTTTACAGTCTTTATATTTCTCTCTTATGGTGGTTGATCTTTAAATTTTAATATCAATAATTAAATGTATGTTTCTATTGGTATTATTAAGTTAATCAATATCTGTATCATTTCTCTTCCAAAAAGGATAAGAACCTTAGAATGTTATTTCCTTCTCTACTTCTCCTTCCTATTTTGAGATTATCTGTAATTTTAGTTCCAGATTGTTAGAAATATTTGTATACTTGACATATTTTATTTATATAATTATTATGCATTCTATATTACATTTTATATATTATAAAATATACCATATATAATAGCTAAATAAGCATATTAATATGTAATATTTATATATAATTTTATTATGACAGTATATATAATGATATAGTCTACATATTATAATATTTTTAATATTTAATAGTTTTAATATTATTTTTGCTTATTGCTGTTTTGTATCAAACTACTTTCCCTTGACTTTTTTTGCTAATGTACTTTAGTAATTCTTTGAGAGTGTTAATGTGTTAAAAAAATTCTGATTATTTTATGGGTTCAAAATGTCTTTGTTTTTATTTACTCTTGAATGGTAGTTTACTGGGCATAGAATTCTAGGTTCAAAATAATTTTCCCACATAAGTTTTTAAGAGGCAGCCTCAAGAAGACATTCTTTCATGTGCTGTGGATGATGAGGTAGCCTATGTCAGTCTGATTCTTGTTCCTTTATACAGAATCATGACATTTTAATTCTATGAGGCAATTGAGCTTTGTCTCTATCAATGAAGTTCTTCATTTACACCATAATGTGTCTTTTTGATTCACGTTGCTTGACACTTAGTGGGTGCTTCTACCTACCTTGAGGATGCCTGTCTTCAGTTGTGGAAATTTTTCTTTCATTATTGCTTTGAATATTTTTTTCTATATAATAATATATAATCTCCTTTCTGGGATAATGGTTAGATAAATATTGGAAACTTTGGGGTCTTTCCTCTGAACTCTTACTTTTTTGCTGTGTACTCAAACTCTCTGTCCTTTGAATTCTGTTGTGAATTCCTCAGTCTGATTATCTAGCTAATTAATTTGCTTTCATTGTCCATTTTGCTACTTAGTTTAGCTGTTTATTTTTAATTTAAATGATTAAATTTTTAGTGTTCAAGATCTATACTTGATTCACTTTATGAATATCATGTTCACTTTTACATCTTTGAGGATATTATTTATACCTATCCTAAAGTTTTATTCTTTTTTCTTGATTTCTTTAGGAGGCAATTGCTTCCATTTGTTATGTTTGATGCCTCTAATCAAATACTAATGATTCATGGTTTTGTTTTGTTTTGTCTTGAGACAGAGTCTTGTTCTGTCACCAGGCTGGAGTGCAGGGGTGCAATCTCGGCTCAATGCAACCTCCGCCTCCTGAGCTGAAGCAATTCTCCTGTTTCAGCCTCCCGAGTAGCTGGGATTATAGGCATGCACCACCAACCTTGGCTAATTTTTGTATTTTTAGTAGAAACGGGGTTTTACCATGTTGGTCAAGTTGGTCTTGAACTCCTGACCTCAAGTGATCCACCTGCCTCGGCCTTCCAAAGTGCTGGGATTATAGGCGTGAGCCACTGCACCCAGCCTGGTTTTGTATTCTTCTCCAGATTCCCCACTAGCCTGCCTGTGAAGCCTGCTTTTGGGAGAGGGTCAGCATGTGCTGCCTACATAGGTACATTCTCCAGTGACTGTGGAGAAGGAGCAGTAGTGCTTATGTCTAGAGCATGTAGGTGTTTTCTGGGTCTAGAGGATACCCGATTCCCCTCATTTTACCCAGGGCTCTGCTCTGTGTCTATGACCCAGGTGCTTGCAGTCCAAGTTGTCCCTGAGCGGCAGCATGCCTGTTGGAGTTAGAGGGGTACTTGCTCATTAGCTGCCCCAAGGCCCATTCCTCTCCATAGTAACTGCTGCATCTGGGTTTCAAGCACCTTTGGGCCTCCTTTCTATTTTTATTCCACAGTCTCTTTTTTGCATAGTTTGTGGTTTCCTTCTTTAACCTGATTCCATTTGACTTCTGTCTTTAGGAGTCTTCAAATTTTCTGGTCCTATGAGGACATTTTTTCTTACTGTAGAAATGAATGCTAATGTTTTTTTTGTTGCCACTGTCTTGAAGGATGGCACATTCCTTGTTTTTCACTGTAAAGATGAGTGCTAAAACTTTGGTTACTCTTATTTCTAAGGATGGTGCAGAAAGGTAAGGCTGGGGCTTGTTCTCAGTCTGCCATTCTGAATCTGAAGCCCCCCAGTTTAATAAAGGCAGTTTTCAACTGGCCTTCTATGGCAGTATATCATGGTTATTGAGGAACGTGTTTTCTAGAGCCAAACTCTTCTTGAATTTGAATTCCTGTTCTATCAGTCATTAGCCATGTGACCATAAGTTGCTTATCATCTCAGTGCCTCAGTTTCTTTAACAAATAGGATAATAATAGGGCCTACCTCAGAGAGTTGTAATGAAGATTCATGAGTACCTGACTTTTTTGAGTCTTTGATAAAAGTCTTCCATTATAACTATGGAAATTGCAAGGGACCAATTGGCTTAGCTCTTCTACATTCAATTCTTTATTAACCACTTTGATGGGTGCCCCAGGTCCCATTCCTGCTTTTTGTGTCAGTTGACCTAGATCTTGGAGTTTCACTGGGCAATGTGGTTTGGAAGTGCTGTTTTCCCTACTCGGTTTTCTTTGTACATCTGATCATATTTGCTTTCTCTCTTCCTGGTTCCTTTGAACTTTCTGTTCTTTTGCTTGATTCCTTTCCTCCGAGGATTGTTGTAGGCTCATTAAAAAAACCAACAACTTTTCTACCATTTCATTAGGACACAAGAGGAGTAAGAGTAGTTGATGCATATGTTTGGTCTTTCATCTTGAATCTGGGTCCTGTCTTATGAATTCCTCAATTTTCTGGCTAGCATTGGAATGTAATCTGTGGCCATTGGCAATGAAATAACATTTTATCCCTGCATGCTGCACTAAATTATAGTTTTGGGTTTTTTGGGTTTTCGTTTGTTTGTTTTAATTTGCTTGCATTTCAATGGCTCACAGTTTTTCCTCTCTGTGACTAATCACACAACAGCATGGATATTTATGAAACTCAGCCACCCGTTCAGGCCAGAATATTGGCACTTTCAGATCTTCAGCCAGAAGGCTGAGCAGCAGGCTCTGTTTCTAAGTTAGCCTTCTCAGTGTCTCACAACCCACACATTCTGTTTCTCTCCAGTTCCACAACTAGGAAAACATGATTCTTTCAAGAAATTTATCTTGCGTGTCTCCAAGAGCAAACACAAAGTCTAAGACTAAATAAACCTCTTTAGTTTAAGCTTTCACATGGAAAAGAGGAAAAATGAGCAGAGTGTGACAAATTCAGACTGATCTGAGTTTGTTAGATTAGAGGCCACTCTCTGATTTGAAAGGGCCCATTTCCCAAGAGATTAAAACAAGCTGTATTAACGGATAACACTCTATGTAGGAAATAGCGCAGCTTGAGCATTCTTAACGCTTGCCTTTAAAAATAAGGTTTGCATGGAAATGAATTTATGAGTGAAAATGTATAATTTAAAAGAAGAGCTTAAGTTGCAAAGTGCTGTGTAGTTACTCATTTTCACTCAATAGTTAAAATGGTTTAACTGTTACTTGCAGTGCTAGAGAAAATGTTTAGAGCTACAGAGGATTAGTACGGATATCTTTCTGCCTGCTTCCAACCAAATAAAAGGTTCTTTCTCCTTTCTGAAATGTAATAGTCTTAGATTTAACTGTGTGGTGCACATTTCTGTAAATAAAGATACCGCTGAGAGTCAGACTGAAGAGAAATACAAATAGCTGCTGAAAAGCTATTATCCAGATCCTTAAAACTATGGTTTTAGCCAGAACTTTCTTAGAAAATACATTGCTTTCACATCTGTAATTACTAAGGTGTATAAATAGCCCAAATTAAAGCATAGTACTTTCTTTATTCCTCCTGCTTGGGAGATTGAAGTAAGCTTGACACCAGGGCAAGAACTCATCTATAATACTCCCATGGCATTATGCCTACTTTGCTCAATTTAGACCCAAATGGATTGTTTCTATCTTTGTAGTATTTTGGAGGATGTCTGCAATTAAGTGTTAACCATTAGATGAATTCAAACCTGCAGAACATTGGACCTTGCAGTTTTGCTGGCTTATGCCCCAATTCAGAAAAACCCTGTGTGGCTGCCATCTGTGCCACTCATCACCAAACGAATACTAAGGGTGGGCTTACAAGTGAGGTTAAACATAAATTTCACTTTGAGCCTTTATTCATTAAGTAAACCAAGATAGTGTTAGGGATTACAGTAATTTGAAATGAAATAAGGGTAGGGATTTCTGTTTGGTTGTAACTTCTCAATAGATGGTGACCCTACTGGTATCTAATATGCTGATTTTTCCAGAATTACACATCTTTCTATTTGGCCAATGAAAGAGCAAGATCACAGTCATTAGTGCCTTAGCAGACTGTTCCTAACAGCTTTACTACCCTGGAATGGGAAGGTTTATTTGACCCTTTAGACCAGAAGTTTTCAAATAATCCTAGCAAATTCTGGAATTATACTGGGGCCTTTGGGGGATGTGCAGGAGTTGGGTTGTTAGAGAGCAGGCTAGAGGGTCAGGCTAGAGGCCAGACCCTACCTTAGTCCAAACCCACACACCTTCACCACCGCATATGCGGTGTTTACTGATTTTGTAGAGATTATGCTTCAACATAAAACTCAGTTTAATGAAAATTTCACTCCTTAAACAAAATAAAACAAACTCCCGGCCAGGCACGGTGGCTCATGCCTGTAATCCCAGCACTTTGGGAGGCTGAGGCGGGTGGATCATGAGGTCAGGAGATCAAGATCATCCTGGCTAACACGGTGAAACCCTGTCTCTACTAAAAATACAAAAAATTAGCCGGGCGTGGTGGTGGGTGCCTGTAGTCCCAGCTACTTGGGAGGCTGAGGCAGGAGAATGGTGTGAACCCGGGAGGTGGAGCTTGCAGTGAGCCAAGATGGCACTACTGCACTCTAGCCTGGGTGACAGAGCGAGACTCTGTCTCAAAAAAACAAACAGACAAAACCAACCAAACAAACAAAAACAAAAGAAAAACTCCCCTGATGTTTGGAAACTTGTGTTTTCAAAGAAAATATATTATGCTTTACTTTCTGAGAATAAAGTTATTTCCAAGAAATCTTCTGAAGGAAAAATGAGTTCGGTGGATTGGAAACCCACTATTCCCTAGAATAAAACTACAGGGATTTGGGGCAGGGTAGAGGCAACATTTATAGCCAACATTTCAGCCATATTTAGCCAACATTTACAGAACTCTTTGTGTGTCTAGGCCCATGCTGTGAGCTTTCATGCATGTCCTTTTACCCATTCCTCATAGCACCTTTGAGTGCTATTATCCCTGTTTTATAACCAAGGAAACAAAAGCTGATGGAGGATAAGTGTTTTGTGCAAAAACACAGAGCTCATAGTGGTAGAGCCAGGATTCAAACACATCTTTCCATAGCTTTCTTTTACAACATGATTTAAATCTTAGAACCTAAAACTGTGGGAGTTTATACATGACATCCTACTTCTATATTTTCACTATTTATGATTAAAAGGATATTATTAAAGGGGAAAAATTGTACTCTGGATGAAATTATGCATTTATACAGTGACCCCATGGAGATTCCGTTGTACTTTTTGGTCTTTCCTATCCTTATAATAACAAGCTACTACGATCTGGGGAACTTTTGGAAGTCAAAGTATAAGGATACCCAGCTTTGAGAACTCATAGAACTACTCCAGAGGATCAAGATACTTACACCCTCCACCTCCAAACAAATTCTCCATTTTTGAGGTTTTTCAAAGGGGTCCAATATTAATAAAATACATTTTCAAGGGCTACTACAGAGATTGATTTTAACCTGAAAGAAATTTTCTATCTAGTTTTTAAGACAGGTTGTAATAAAAGGTAGATTTTATTTATGAGAAAACTAATACTTTTCTGACTTCTCAACATGATTATATTTGATGAGGTCTTGGTAGTTTACATGCATTTTTCTCAAGTTCTAACATAGCTATCGAAACTATAACCAGAAATATTCTTTTCTTGTACATCAAATATATTGTTCCAAATTATGATGCTTTCTCAGCACTATTCAGTAATACTGTGTTCTTGCTGTTTTTAAAATTTGTATTCGTATTTCATATTTATAAAACGTTAAGCACAAGTTGGCTTGTTAAATATAAGAGCTACTGCAAATATTTCTTTGAAGAAATGAAAACACTGAATCATCAATACTGCAGCAAAATTGGAATCACATGGAAACTGAAATTGTTTTCTCTCTTCTCTCATATCATTGGCCTCTGCTTTGTTTCTGAATGTCCCCTCTGAATGTCACTGCAGATTTTCCATACCTTATCTACCTACAGTTTTCTTAGACAAAAAAAATTATATGGAATTTAGTATACATGTATACATATACATATGTGCATATATGTATATGTGTATATCACATGTGTGTATAGGTAATATGTTTATATAGTGGATATATTTTGTGTATGTTGTGTGTGCGTGTACATATATATTCCTACGTATTTAAAGCTCTGAGCCTGACCAACGTAGTATTGTGGGAATGCTAGTTCTTGGCCACTAGAGCCAGAAAATAAGCAGAACTCACAGTTGAATTATTCCCCATATAAGAAACACATTTATTAGGT
This sequence comes from Theropithecus gelada, assembly GCF_003255815.1. NCBI lineage: Eukaryota > Metazoa > Chordata > Mammalia > Primates > Cercopithecidae > Theropithecus > Theropithecus gelada. The sequence goes on along the minus strand of NC_037671.1, from coordinate 81,692,795 downwards.
TGTGTGGAGGATAGGATCAAAAAAAAAAAAAAAAAAAAAAAGACAAAAAGGCCAGGAGGCAGTGTGGTGAGGAGTGTCCGTGTAATCAAGTCTGGGCTCAAAGTCCAGCTCTGGTTCTTACCAATGGAGTGGCATTGGACAATCCTGTCCTGCCCTTTGTCCCTCAGTCTTCTCTTATGTAAAACATGTGATTAGCCCCTAACTCAGAGGACCTCAGGCTAACAGCTGCTACTTTAAAGAGTACTTCCTCCATGGTAGTCACCACGGAAAATGCTCTAATACATCGGAACACTTTCTCCTCCCAAAGTGTCTTTGTGGTAGGTATGCTTATCTGAATTTTACCCTTCCAGAGAAGTCAGTGAACCTTACTCAAGGTCACCAAACCTGACCTAGAGCTAGATTCAAACACACGTTGATCTATCTGGGCTCTCAAGCCCATGTGTTAGGAGCAACTGTAAAGTTGCCTCATAAACTGGAAAGTGTTAACATTGGCAAGGTATCTTATTTTGGGGAAAGAGAGAAAAAGCAGGAGGACAGTAGGGAGTAGGGGAGTGGACAGGAGTAGGAAGAAGAGATCTAGGGCAAGAAGACTGGAGCAGGATCTCTTGTTTGTTTTCATGCCCTACACACAAACCCAAGAGAGGACTGTAGGAGGGAGTGCCTGGGTGGTGGGCAGTGCTCACGTGTCATGTTCCCGCTCAGGTGGGCAAGCACGGCTGTACTGCACATATCTACTCTGTGTTTTGACAGCTTCTTCCAGCACATCCTGGTCATGTTGGCAGGCAGCTAGCCTCTTTGGGAAGGATACTACACTCTTGCAGTTGCCTGGATCTCACCCTGCTGGACTCAAACCTGCCAGGCTTTTGTTAGGTGTGTCACCTACTTCGTTTGAGAATCCAGATAAGTAAACAAAATGTGTGGAAAAAGGAAACATTCACAAAGCTCCTGCTCTCCTGGGAAGCATGTTCACCAGAGACTGCTGTAGAAGTAGACAAAGGGCTTCTCAGTAGCAGCATCCGAAAGCCCCGTGCCGGGTACACTGTGGAGCATCCACACGACGGATTATTTCCCAGTACCTCTAGTATTACATGATACCTGAAATTTCAGCATGAGGTCAGTTAGCTAGAAACTGACCACCTGAAAAAAATTCTAAAAATCCTCATGGATTTTAAAACTCTCAAATGATCTGCTTACGTGATCTTTTTTCTTCCACACTTTATTGATTGCAAAGATCCCTACCCAGGTGCTTTCTCTGCTTTGCTTCTCATTTCAAAAGGAGATGGCTTCTTGGAAAGTAATTTCCATTTGCAGAAGAAGAAAAGGAGGATTTTTGTTTCTTTCCACTGCAGGTCAGAACCACTTGAATAATGACACCTTAACAAGCTGAGTAATCAGTCTTCAACAATTGGATATTTTCTATGGACACAGAGGATGTAATTGGATAGCAGCATTTTATAGAGACCAAGAAGTTTCTGGTAATAATAACAACTAACCATTGACATTTATACAGTGCTCTGTAGTTTAGCAAGTATTTTCACAAGTCTCATATAGTTTCATCTCTAGCATTTAATATACTTTAAAAAAGTAATAGCTAACACTCATTGAGTCTTGCTGTATATCGGGCGGTTATATTTAACTCATTCAGTGAATTAGTTTATTAATCCCCAAGACATCCTTATGCTTTCTCCATTTCATAGATGAGAAAACTGAGGCTCAAAGGAATTAAATGACTCCCTCAATCAGTCATTCACACCCACAAGGCCTGCAAATGGCTGTAGTTGAATTATTGCCTGAGAGGCTAATCCACATCTTGATATTTGGATTGTCTCAGTAGGAGTAGATCTTGTCTTACCTTGCCTCACTAAGCATTTGGTGAATTCTCAGTTCTACAGGGTCCTAGGTGTTCTATGGAAAAAAAGAAGGCTTCTGGGTCAAGTGAATTTTTGAACTGCTGAGCTACACAAAACTAAACACGTATTTTCCCTTTTTAAAGAGGTGCTTCTCAGGAGCTTCATGCTTCTCCATCCACATATTGGTGATGCTGACCTTGACTATTCCCCCAAAGAAAGGGTTCTAAAGGCAGAGCTGGGAGGTCAGACACTTTGGCCTCCTAGGGTCTGGTAACACTCTTCTCTTGTGATCCTAAAAGATGGTTGAGAAAACACTGAAAGTGGCTTTACTTAGAAAAAGCTATCAAAAACATTGCTGCCCAGAGCCACACCCCGCACCTTTTTTCTCCCCGCCTTCCAGCTTCAGCTTCAGCCTTCCCTGTCAGGGCCCCTCTCACCATCCCGACAGCAGCCCAGGGAGGATGTGGTACCTGGGAGGTAGATGACTTTGAGATCCACTCCCATCTCTACTGTCCTCCAGGAATGTGAACTTGGGCGAGTTATTTGCCCTCTGTGCTTCCATTTTAATATCTATGAAATGGAGATAATGATACCTGCTTAGCATGGTTGTTGTAAAAATTAAGAGTCTATAAGAAAGCTGCTAGTATGAAGTATGGCACTGAATAGGTGATCCATAGTGGTAGCTATTGTGGCAAGCTAGAAATAGGGCCTTCAAAATAGAAGCTGATCTTTGCTCTGGACTTGGCCCTTGCATAGGAAAGGGATTTAGTAAATATTTGCTTTGCTGACTCTCAGTAGCATTTTATATTAGCAACAGATCTCCATGTTGTCCCTTAACCAAAAAGTTAAAAAATGTAATGTATTTCTCACATACAGCAGTAGGATCATAGTGGGCAGTCTTTATGGGAATCCTTTTGGTATGTCCTTAGCATGATATGTGATTCTTAATGGGCTTCTGAGGAATGTGAGATAGAACAAAATTTCCCTCCAGTACCATAGCATGTTACTATTTGTAAGCACTTTCTTCTGTGTGAAACTTGAGTCTCTTATGAATCCTATCAACCTGATATCTCCTTAGTGTCCCAGGGCTCAACCCAGACAAGAGGAATTCCTCCTTGCAGCAACATTTCAAGGCAGCCTATTCCATCCTCAGCACTAAACCTCACAGGTCCCTTCTCTCTTTTTTTTTTTTTTTTTTTTTTTGGAGACAGAGCCTCACTGTCATCCAGGCTGGAGTACAGTGGCGTGATCTCGGCTCACTGCGACCTCTGCCTCCCAGGTTCCAGCGATTCTCATGCCTTAGCCTCCAGAGTAGTTGGGATTACAGGTATGCGCCACCATGCCCGGCTCATTTTTGTATTTTTAGTAGAGATGAGGTTTCACCATGTTGGCCGGGCTGGTCTTAAATTCCTGACCTCCGGTGATCTGCCCGTCTCAGCCTCCCAAAGCGCTGGGATTACAAGCATGAGCCACTATACCTGCCCAGAGGTTCCTTCTCTGGAAGTGAGGTCTCCCTCCTCTCTACAGTGTCTGGTTCTATCCCCAAGGGCCACAGAGAAGGAGATTGATCCCTCCCCTAGAACAGCAGCTACTGTGTGCTGCCTTCAACTGCCTCCCCATTTGTAGACAGGGAAAACAGCAGGAAGGCTTCCAGGTTGTTAGAGAATGCTCTCCTTCTTGACTAACTATACTACCCTGAATACTTTCATACCTTTTTCCATCTAGGAGGGATTTTTCTAAAACCCAGAAAATGCCCTGACTCCTCTCAATTCCCGTGGCCCACCAAGTAAAACCAAATCCCCTGGCCAGGCCTTCACAATCGAGTCACAACCTGTCTTTCAAGTAACTCTTTCTGACCCATTCTCCTCTCTTCAGCTCTTAGCCACCACGGCAGATTCACTCTGTCTTCTCTGAACAGCACATATCTTCTTCAATGGCATATATCATTTTATACATTAATGTCTTGTTTGTGTTGCTTTCTTTGATAGGAGTATTCTATTCCCCTTCGCCGCTAGACATACTCCTATTCATTTTTAAAGCTCGGCTTAAATTTCACATTCTCCACCTTCTCCAGGCAGTTATTTAAAACTTCTTCCTGTCTATTATAATAGCATATGAACACATCACTACAAGCATAGGACCCTAACACTCTGATATGGTCATTTGGTTGGTAATTGACCTGTCTCACTGGACTGTGAGAGCCTGGTAGGTATGGGCACTGACTTCCTCATCTTGGTGCCCCACGAACTTAGTACAGTACCTGGAACAGCTTGGTAGATGCTTGATACTTTTTTGTTGAATGAATAAATGAAGAGTAGTAGAGTGAAAGCATCCTTCTACCTCAAAAGTTAACCAATAGCCTGGGGCTGGTTGGAGTCAGGAGGGTCTGGTGATTTGAGACTCACTCTAATGTTCTGACTGTAGTCATTAATGTTGAGATAATTACCTCTCTGACCTGGGAATAGCAGGAGAATTTGTGGGTCGGAATAGGAAATGAATGGAGCCGGTGACTGTGTCTTATGCTCCTATGCTGACTGATTGGGAGGCCTAGGAAGGCCTGGCTGCTGCCTGGAGCATCTGGTGCGGTGTCCACTGCCAGAGTATTGAAGTTTCCTGAAAATTCAGATTTAGGAGCTATCTTACTCAGAGTAGCCCAGCCTTTCAAGTTTCTGAGGACTTGAAGGGTAAGTGACACCCCTGCAAAAGATGGATCAGACTAATCAGAACAGAAGCCCCAGCCGACACAGAGAAGAGAGTGTTGCATTTAGCAGGCGAGGGTCAGCCGTTACAGTTCATGCACGTTGTTGGATCTGTACACTGGATTTGCACATTGGATCTCCCAGTCAGCCCAGCTCCTTGGTCAACGTTAAGAACAGTTCCGTGTAGAGAGATGGACTTCTCTTAAGTCTCCTCTGCTCAGGCTGATTTCAGGAAGTCTCTGTGGTGGCAGAGGAGTCAGGACCAGAAAACAAGTCATGACCCAATTAAGTGATCCTAGAGTCTGAAATAGCAGCAGCTGCCAAAGAACAAAGCAGGTTTTCAGACACCAGAGGGCCCCTAAGGAAATTAGGACAAAGCAGTTTCATTGGAAGTATGTAAATAAACTTTCTGACTTGATGAATAGGCATTGTGCCAAGTGGTCAGGCAAGGGGATTTGTTACCTTGGGGGTGGCTGTGGAATTTTCTTTTCTAGGGATTTTAACAGCAGGTTACATTTTTATTTGTCTAGAGCTGTGCAGCTGTGAGCCATCCTGGAAGCAGGGAAGGGGTGGCAGCTAGGAGAGATTAGTCTACCCTTACTTATGGAAACTGCTTTAGAGGAGGTATGAGGGGAATTGTATATGATCTATAGATATATTTTTACCACAGGCAAGTTTTCCTTCAGTTGGCCATAGAGGCATGACTTGTTTTCCCTGATAATTCAGAGTTCTTGGAATTCAACATGCCAAATGAGTCTCTTAATCAGTATCCACAATAGTGTAAGAGTTCCGGAAGATGAGCAGATAGATATAAACCACAAAAGTTGCTTTAGCTCATCCTGTAGGCTAAAAACAACTTTTAAAAAGCCTGAATTAGTAAGATTATAAACAGATTGTTAGAATAAGTAACCACATGTTTGAGTAAGAGGTAGCATGGTGTAGCAAATTAGCTCTGGAGCCAGATTTTGTAGATTTAAATCTTAACTATACCACCTGCTAGCTGTGTGATCTTGGGCAAGTGCCTTAACCTCTCTGTGTCTCAGTTCCTTCCGTAATAAAGAGAAAATAACTGCTCCTACTTCAAATGGGTATTATAAGTATGAGCTCAATCATGTAAAGCCCTACTGTGAATAGACTATATAAAAATTACTAAATAAAATATTTTAGCTATTGTTATTATATTTGACAAAATATTCATTATCCTATTCCTCTGGTTTATCTATTTGAACATATTAAAAGTATAGAAATAAATATCTTAGAGATCCTCACACTGAATAGAAAAGTCATTAGCCATGAGTAGGTGATTTGTCAAATTTATGTATTTAGCATAATTGGTAAGTATTATGTTAAGAAATATCCAACTCCTTCAAAAGGATTTTGGATCTTTGTACCCCATTCCTTCCCTTCTTGCCTTATGCACTTCAGTCTGACTGGGCTACTGTATTATTTCCCCTTTAGTCCTTTTCTTCAGTTGTCTGCTGTCTTGGAATCCCTCATTCTTCTCTGTGCTTCTCTGTCTGTTAAAATCTCACTCATCCTTCCAGAGCCCCTCAAGCCCTACCTCTTCCCATGTCCTCCAGGCAGTCTTCCTGGACTTTTCTGGGGAAACAGTGTCCTTTTCTTCCCTATCCAAGAATCTTTAACAAGTCTTAGGGGAATTATCTCTTTCTACATTGTTGTGTAGTTTATTTTTGCATTTGTCTATTTTTTCCTACTAGATGTGAACATCTTATGTCTTCCATAACCCCTAGCATAAAACCTTCTATTTAAGTCCTTGAAACCATTTATTGAGACTGAAGTCAATCTTACACGCTAATGTTTGCTATGAAACACTTCTATTCTTGGGGCATCAGGGTTGAGTACAATCACTTATGGTTCTGGTAGCAGGAATTACTAGGGAAATTGAAAAAAGTTTCTATTCTTATGTAGGAAAATGTGTTCCTCCAGAAAGAACAAAAGCCTTTGCACTGGGCTCTAAATCCATTAGGTTGGTGCAAAAGTAATTGCAGTTTTTGCCATTACTTTTAATACTACTAAATGCAATACTAAATACTGTGTGAATCTTCCAGTAAGTATATTTTCATATTGACATTGACCAAATAGACATAGTCATGGGATAATGTCCTGGGGAATACGGGGTCTGCTCTAAATGAAGAGGTATGGAAACTGGTAATGTGCAGCCTGAGTGAAGAAGGCTCTTGCTGCCTTTGAATATTTGAAGAGTTGTCATGGTGATGATGAGAGTTAGACTCCGAAATGCTTCAGAGAACAAAACTAGGACCAGTGGGTGGAAATTACCAGGAGGCGGATTTCAGGCCAATATTAGAACATTCTAATAACTGCCGCTGTTTGTCAGTAAAAGGAGCTGCCTGAAGCAGTCGTAAGCTCCCAGTGGAGTGTTTCAAACACAGGCTGGGTAATCTCCTGGCTGTAGGAGTATTGGGTGGGAGAATGGGTGTCATGACCTCCAAGTCCCCTTTCACCCTAAAGATTAATTGATTTTATGGAAATCTGTATTTGGACAAAGGGTGGTAGGATAAATATTCTGCTTTGTACTGCATTTTGAATGCTGACTGAGTTAGGGATGAAAAAAAGTCAATGGCTTATTTTGTTGCCTTTCCCAAAGAAAGGGATATAAGCTTTCATTTAGGGATTTTAGAAAATCCATTTAGTTTGATTTTCTTGTCTCATGGCTTAAGTGCAAGAAGGTACTAGCTGAGTTTTGTACTTGGTGACAGGCTATACTGTGTTTGCACAGATTGCTTCCTGTGAATCTTATTTTTGGGTCCATATTTGTAGGCTGTACTTGCTACCAGGGCTGTATTTCTATGTCTTGAAAATTGGTGCAAAGATGTTTATGCTCTGCATGTTGAGGGAGGAAAGAGCTGTTTGTAATCTTGTACTAACCTGAATTTCCTGAGTAACTTGAACAGTTTTTACATTCTTTCTACAATCCTGTGGATAATGACATTGCTAGCTTACTCCCATGCTGTTAATATATTCATGCGTATTCTTAGGACAAAAAAAGTACATGGTATGTTGTTGGCTGAAGGGTTCCCTTCATTTCCTCCTTCTCTGTCTCTCCTAGATAGAACCAAGTCTTTCCTGTTGTTGATCAAGGCCATGTTTGCATTTTCAAAGTAATTAGCAACGGGTTCTTTTGCATTTTTTTTCTATACTGCTTGCTGCTTATGGTTTTACCATTGGGTGCATAGCTAGGATTTATATCCAGTATTTACCTAATCATTTCTATCAAAGATAGATTTTTATCAAAATTATAGTGGATGTCTCCACTATAACTTTACCACTGGATGATCTGTAGTAGACATCTTCTCGTTTACCAGGTTATTAGAAAAGCAGAAGCACTTCTTAATGCTAATCTGAAGGAAACAATGTCCCATCTGTATCCCCAGCTCTGCACTATCTCTAGGCTCCCTCTTGAGTTGAATTCAAAACAGTAAGATTATTCTGGAAATTCTGCTTGTCTCAGGGCAGTTGGAAATGGGAATTGGCTTTAATTACATTTAAACACAAAATAAACAGTCCTTTGGTGGAGGGGCATTTCTCTTGCTTTTCACCTGCAACAATTACAGCAGAGCAGAGTAATTGCCTTCACCATGCTTATTTCAGGAAAAACTTTCTCACTACCAGCAGTTCTCACTTAATTAAACAGAACGAGTTAATTGGAGCTATAATTTGAGCTACTATGTATGTATAATTAATAATGTTTATATTAATTCATATTAGATTTAGTTGTTTTCCTTAAAATAATTATTGAATGTTATAAAAAAGAGCTTCTGAACAAACAAAAACACCTCAAACTCTAACCTAGAAGGGGAGGGTATGGGGGGAGGGAGATCCTTTTGTAATTATTCACATATTACAGCTCTCAGATCTCAACTCTAATTGGGAGTATTTGTCCTTTTCTCAAATTCACTAATAACAAAAATAGGAAGAAAGGAGGTTTATTTTATTTTATTTTTCTCTCTCTTTGGCTTAACTTAAATACAGGCTGAATTTTCTAGTTCTTTCTTGGGATCAGGGCAGCCAGATAACATATCTTTTCACTCTGCTCTTACATTTTGTGCTGTTCTCAGTGTTTTATTTTGGACCTGATTGGTTTCACATACCACCAGATAGGGCAGAGAGAGAAATAACTTTCCCAGGAGGTCTCCAAGCTATTAGGATATCACTATAGAAACAGTCTGGCAGCACTGACATTCTTACATATCAAAATTTGTTTATGTAGAAAATGAACTATATACAACCATCCTGATTGCACTATTTCCCCTCCTCCAACTAACCAAGCCATTGTCTGGTTTACATTTTGATGCCATTCTCAGAACTATTTATTCCACTAAATAAAATTTGGTAGATTTTTTGGGTTTTTTTCTCTTTTTTTAACATCTGCCATCTGCAGTATATACAGTTGCAACCTGCATGCATCCTACTTAGTTTCTGCAATGTAATCAGAGATGCCATCTTCCTTTATCAGTATTGGATCACGTTACCTGAACTTTACTTAGATTTTTGTGAGCAAAGTTGGGAGCTCATCATCACCAACTTTAATCCTAAGAGGTCAGGCATGCTGCCACATGGTGGCAGGGGAACCGTTTGGGGGGACATGCTGTCATCTTTAGAGTAAAATCCCTAAGGCTTTAGAAACTCTTGGTGTAGATATTAAGCTCAGATTTATATGCTTGCTAAATCACCCTAGCTTTCCAAGTGTCAAGGTGGTTTTAATAACTCTAACTAAGGAAAAAACTGAGAATAAACTTTAAAAATAAAAGAACAGAAAGGAAAATTAAGATTTCTACAATCTGATTTACAAAATTAAAAATGTGTCTTACTTAAAAAGCAGAATGACATTATTGCTTGTTTGCTTTAATATTTTTTCCACAGTGACTTCTCTTAGTCTTTTTTAGTTTGGTACCACATTTTTGGTAATAGATTTGGCTGATTTCAGGGAAAGAATCCTTTCCTCTGGAATTACTGGAGTGCGTGGAACTTCATAGCACCAGAACTCTCTGATTATCATTGATATAATAGTACAACTAGCTAAATATGTTAAACACTGTATTTGGACTTCTGTTATTCCAATTATCATTTATTTATAGTCAACTCAGTATCCCTGAAAAATAGTTTTTCTGACCCCTATTTTAAAAATCCTCATCATCTGCTAGGAGGCTGACACCACCAGGCTCTCATTTATTCCATTTATACTATGATTGATAAGAGAAAGTGCCACCAGTTGCCATGTGTTACTTCTGTAGTCAAAGTCTGAATTTCTTATGGCTTGATGTAGGGTGGAGGGTTTCAAGCAACAAGGATGCCAAGGTTAAGACTTCTCAACACCACGGGCCCTGTAAGTATAAGTAATACTACTAGACATCTGCATAGAGAAGGGCTTCAAGAGTGTTGGGGTGGGTCTATGAGATTTACAAGGAGAACCTAGGGGATGATATAGAAGAGGATACAAAATGCTAGAGGTGGAGATAAGCAAAAGGTAAAGGTCAAACCCAAGGTAGAGCCACAGAAGTTTAATAAGCTAGAGAATTTAGTCCTTATTTGCTCTCTATGTGAGAACCAGATTGTAAACACAATAGGGATGTCTGTGGCATTTGTCCCCAGTGTCTCTACCTGCAATTTCTATGTGCTTTCTCATCTGTTTGAGTCTATGAACTTTGTCAGCTCTGTTTTCATATCTTTCTGGTTTCTCGTTGTACCATTTGTGGGTGTTCTATATTTGAGTCATGTTGTTCCTTCCTAGCTTCTCTCATTTTCTTAATTTATTTCATTTTGAAATATTAGATTACAGCAGTTACTTTGTGATTTTCTCTCTCACTCTCTCTCTCTCCATATATGTGTATTTATATTTCTAGTATATGGTAATTGTCTCAGTATATGATTTGGACAATTTCCCCTTTTTGCTTGTATTTGCTTGGGGCTCCATCTTGATCCTTTTCTGTTTCTCATGGCAAAATGTGATGGGCTTTCCTGTACATTTAGGAGTTCCTTCGTAAGGAATGGGAGTGGGCCAGGAAAGCTTTCCCAACCTCACGGCTGTTGCCAAGCATTAAAACATACAGCCTTTCTTGGGAGCCATCTCCAATTCCCTGCTTCATCCCCATAGTGTGCCCCTCCTGCCCCTTAGATTCTTTTCCCAAGGGTCTGCCTCCAGATGTAGCTTTGTCTTGTGGAGAGTTTAGCTGAGGATTCTGAGGGCTTCAATTGCTCAGGTCACCCCCTTCCCTGCCCCACTTTGCCTCTTCCCGCAGCCCCTCATGGGACTGTTTCCACATATGCCCTAATGAGAGGCTGGGGAACCCTGGCAGGGAGTGCAGTGAGCCGGGATCCACTGGAAGTGGGATTCACCCTCCTGAGAGTGAGCCCCAGGGGGCTGCTCAGGGTCTCCCAGGTCACTACCCTCAGGGCTCTTCTGTGGCTTTCCTAACCCACCTGGCCTGCAGGATCAGGCTGCCAGGTTTTCCTGCTGATAGATGCTCTCCCTCACCCCTGGGCCCTCTCCTTCTCTCTCTCCTCTTTTTATGTTAGTTTTTGTACGAGATGATTCGGAGAGATTCATAAACTACTCCAGGGAGCCCTCATCTTGCCCCTCTCTGAAGGCCCTCCTTCCCCTCTAGGTCAAAACCATTCCTTCTTTGGGTTCCAGGGTTTCAGATCACAACTCTCTTTGGACCTGTACTTCTTTGATTACTCCTAATACATTTTTATGGTTCCCTCCCCTGATCTACCCTTGGTATGTGGCCTGCAAGGACTGTATTCTCGATACTCTTCCCCACACTTTTTCTGGGTAAATCTGTACTGTACCCACAATTTTAAAATCTTTATCTCTTTGGTGAAGGTTACTCTGATTCATGTCCAATTCCTAGTTCTCTGCTAAACTTCAGACTTGTGTTCCAGGTTGCTTATTGGATTTACAACAGGTGAATTAAATTTGGAAAATCCAAAACTGAACTTTGCAGCTTTGGCTTCCCACCAAAAATCATTTTACTCTAATTCAATGGCTAGAATCAATTTCTCAGAAATATGGTAGCTGTTCTAGGTTCTTCCCTAGCCTGACTCCTCTATTCTGGCAATCCCTAACTGCCTAAATTTACTATTATTATTGTTATTATTATTCTGAATTTAAAAATCTTTTCTTATCCTTCTATGTTCACAGTATCTATCAGATACTGTGATCTCAAGACTGAGCCATTGTGGTGTCCTTGACTCTTGGTCTTGACACTGTCTGTTCCAGTCCTACATTCTTACCAGGGAATGAATTATTAACAACAAAAAAAATGAATTATATGAACTACCGTATTCAAAGCTTTCCAGTGGATCGCTATGGCATAGGAAAGTGGTTTTCACACTAGTTTTGACTTGGCAGTAAAATGTTTTGAACTTTGGCCCAATGTAGGTATACCTATTTATTTATTTATAGGAGATAAATATATATATATATATATGTGTAAAGTGATTATGATGTTAATAATGATGATAATAACAAACATTTATGGAGCTCTTTTTTTTTAAATCTCAAGGTCTGTAAGTGCATTTAGCCAAATATATTATTTTCTTATTTGTTGAAAGCTATTCGTTTGTTTAATCATCACAGCACACATAAATATAATAGAAATGAATAGGAAGATAGTGAACCAAACAATATATTAGAATAATTTATTAAAATGGCTTATATTCAAAAGACAGGCAATAACAAATGCTGGCGAGGATGTGGAGAAAAAGGAACCCTTGTACACTATTGGTGGGAGTGTAAATTAGTGCAATCACTATGGAGAACAGTTTGGAAGTTCTTCAAAAAACTACAAATAGAACTACCATAAAACCCAGCAATCCCACTGCTGGGCATATACCCAAAAGAAAGGAAATCAGTATATCGAAGAAATATCCTCACTCCCATGTTTGTTGCAGCACTGTTCACAATAGCCAAGATTTGGAAGCAACCTAAGTGTCCATCGACAGATGAATGGATAGGGAAAATATGGTACACAATGTGGTACTATTCAGCCATAGAAAAGAATGAGATCTGTCATTTGCAACAACTTGAATGGAACTGGAGATCATTATGTTAACTGAAATAAGCCAGGCACAGAAATTCAAACATTGCATGTTTTCACTTATCTGTGGGATCTAAAATTTGAAACAATTGTACCCATGGAGATAGAGTAGAATAGTAGTTACCAGAGGCTGAGAAGGGTAGTGAGGGAGTGAGAAAGAGGTAGGGATGGTTAATGGGTACAAAAGTTAGAATGAAGACGATCTAGAATTTGATAGCACAACAGTATGACTATAGTCAATAATAATTTAATCATACATTTAAAAATAACTAAAAGAGTATAATTGAATTGTTTGTAACATAAAGGATAAATGCTTGAGGGGATGGATACCCCATTTTCCATGATGTGATTATTATGCACTGCGTGCCTGGATCAGAACATCTTATTTATTTCATAAATATATATACCTACTATGTACTCACAACAATTAAAAATGAAAAAAAGAATAAGAAATTTTTCATTTAGAAATGATACAAGAAATTGTCTACTCTCAAATTTTGGTAGGTTGCATTTATGTTCAGGGTACTTAGTTGTTAATTGTCATACTCTTAATGATGTTATCACGTTATGATGTTACTATAATTTACCAGCATCGTATGTATTTTACTTATCTTTTATTTTATATGTTGTCCATCTCCCTCCACTAGAATCAAAACTCCATGAAGCCAGCATTTGACTGTTTCATCCACAACTCTTTCCCTGGCATCTAGAGGAGTTCCAGATGAATAATAGGTGCTTCATAAATATTTGTCAAATGAATGATTGAAGGGCTAATATGTTAATACACAAAATTCACTTAGAATGAGGATTGTCGTTAATGAGAGGATATATATTCTTTTCTTCTAATATTCCACTCGGCAATTTAAATGTTGGGGGTTCTAAGTTTTCGTCAGGTATGACTAGACTATTCTTTTTCTTACTTTATGGTGTGGCTAAAGAGCTCATCATAGGTTAGAGTATCAGTTTGCCATATTCTTATTGTTTGATTTTTCTTGCTTATTAGTATGTCTACTCTATATTTTTAGAGCCACAGATACATTTTACAAAGATTAGATTGGTTTCTAAGACTAGACAATATAATCTTTAAACACACAAATATACATGGGAAGAAACACATGGCCTGCAATATATGCTAATATACCAAAAGTGAACAAATGAGTGAGAATGCTGTCTGTGTTAGTCTATAAAGAACTACCTGAGATTGGGTAATTTATAAAGAGAAGAGGTTTAATTGGCTCACAGTTCCACAGGCTGTACAGGAAGCATGACTAAGAAGGCCTCAGAAAACTTACAATCTTGGTGGAAGGCAAAGGGGAAACAGGCATGTCCTACATGGGTGGAACAGCAGGCAGAGAGCAAAGTGGGAGGTGCTACACACTTCTAAACAACCAGATCTCATGAGAACTCACTCGGTATCACAAGAATGGCAAGGGAGAAATCTGCCTCCATGATCCAGTCACCTCCCAGAAGGCCCCTCCTCCAACACTGGGGATTACAATTCAACATGAGATTTGTGCAGGGACGCAAATCCAAACCATATCACTGTCTTCAACAGTTCCATGCCTGTAACTTCTACCAGTTCTCCAACTTTTCCTATAGAATACTTCATATAACATATAATAATGATAACTTCCTTTTATATGATCCAAATGAGGGTGTATTAATCCTTAAATATTATTAAATATTAATTGCTTTTTTATGTTAGCTAAAATAAGTGATAACTAAAAATATGAGTTCTGGTTCCACTTCCACTAATGGCCAAGTAGGTCTATCAGATCACCTATCCTGCAAATAATATCTACATATTTTGGGCACAATGTAAAGCAGCTATCTAAAGGCTATGTAGAGTGAATAAAAGCAGAAAAATACTGAAAGAGGGGTTAGATTTGAAGAAAAGAAATGGTACTGGGTGAGCTTCACTTTTTAGAGTTTCTAGCCTGAGGGTGAGCCCCAGACTACTAACACATAGGCTTAAAATATGGACAGAAATGCACAGTCTTGCTGTTTGTGAGGAACCAGAGTTTAAGGTAATTGCAGTAGCTGGAAAGTGGGGGAATGCTAGAAAGGAGAGACAAAAGTATACATTTCCAAAATCTCAGAAAACACCTTTCATGAGCAGGGAAGACTCCAAGCAACCCAGCTAAGGCTAAAAGCACTGTTTCCAAGTTTAGAGTTTGAATTCAGCCAAGTTAACGCCTGCTAAAACAAAAATTAATATTCCTTTGAGTAACATAAGAGAATCTACATTCTCTACCATGTGTCATTTATGGTGTCCATGGTACCAGACAAAATTCCTAGGTATAATACAAATCCAAAGAAATAGAAAAAATAATATCATAATAAAGAGAAAAGGCAATCAATGGAGACTGATTCTGAGATGAAATTTAATGTACCTATTATAACTATACTCAAGGATGGAGAGGCTTATAATAACAAATCTCACAGAGACAGAAACTAAAAAAAAACAAATTCTAGAATAGAAAAATACAGTATCTGAAATAAAAAATTTACTGAATGAATTTAGTAGCAGATTATGAATGAAAAAAGAGTTAATGACCTTGGAAATTGATAAATAATATTAACCTGAAGGTCAGAGAAAAAAGATTGAAGAAATGAATACAGCTTTAGTGACCTGTGGGAAAAATCAAAAGGTGTATTTGTAGGTTATATATTTGTAATATATTTGTAAAATATGTAAGTATTTCTAATTGGCATCCTGGGGGGAAAGACAGAAATATTGGGGCCCACTCCAAATTTTTTTTTTCTTTTTCCCCTTTTCGTTTTTTTATTTCTTTATTTTTTTGCTTTAATACACTTTTATTTTATTTTTTTTTAAATTTTTATTTTTTATTATACTTTAAGTTCTACGGTACATGTACACAACATACAGGTTTGTTACATATGTATACTTGTGCCATGTTGGTGTGCTGTACCCATCAACTCGTCAGCACCCATCAACTTGTCATTTATATCAGGTATAACTCCCAATGCAATCCCTCCCCCCTCCCCCCCATAATAGACCCCGGTGTGTGATGTTCTCCTTCCAGAGTCCAAGTGATCTCATTGTTCAATTCTCACCTATGAGTGAGAACATGTGGTGTTTGGTTTTCTGTTCTTGTGATAGTTTGCTGAGAATGATGGTTTCTAGCTGCATCCATGTCCCTACAAAGGACACAAACTCATCCTTTTTTATGGCTGCATAGTATTCCATGGTGCATATGTGCCACATTTTCTTAATCCAGTCTGTCACTGATGGACATTTGGGTTGATTCCAAGTCTTTGCTATTGTGAATAGTGTCGCAATAAACATACGTGTGCATGTGTCTTTATAGCAGCATGATTTATAATCCTTTCGGTATATACCCAGTAATCGGATAGCTGGGTCATATGGTATTTCTAATTCTAGATCCTTGAGGAATTGCCATACTGTTTTCCACAATGGTTGAACCAGTTTACAATCCCACCAACAGTGTAAAAGTGTTCCTATTTCTCCACATCCTCTCCAGCACTTGTTGTTTCCTGACTTTTTAATGATTGCCATTCTAACTGGTATCTCATTGTGGTTTTGATGGTATCTCATTGTGGTTTTGATTTGTATTTCTCTGATGGCCTGTGATGACGAGCATTTTTTCATGTGCCTGTTGGCTGTATGCATGTCTTCTTTTGAGAAATGTCTATTCATATCCTTTGCCCACTTGTTGATGGGGTTGTTTGTTTTTTTCTCGTAAATTTGTTTGAGTTCTTTGTAGGTTCTGGATATTAACTCTTTGTCAGATGAGTAGATTGCAAAAATTTTCTCCCATTCTGTAGATTGCCTGTTCACTCTGATGGTAGTTTCTTTTGCTGTGCAGAAGCTATTTAGTTCCATTAGATTCCATTTGTTAATTATGGCTTTTGTTGCCATTGCTTTTGGTGTTTTAGACATGAAGTCCTTGCCCATGCCTATGTCCTGAATGGTATTACCTAGGTTTTCTTCTAGGGTTTTTATGGTTTTAGGTCTAACATTTAAGTCTCTAATCCATCTTGAATTAATTTTTGTATAAGGAGTAAGGAAAGGATCCAGTTTCAGCTTTCTACTTATGGCTAGCCAATTTTCCCAGCACCATTTATTAAATAGGGAATCCTTTCCCTATTTCTTGTTTTTCTCAGATCAGATGGCTGTAGATGTGTGGTATTATTTCTGAGGGCTCTGTTCTGTTCCATTGGTCTATATCTCTGTTTTGGTACCAGTACCATGCTGTTTTGGTTACTGTAGCCTTGTAGTACAGTTTGAAGTCAGGTAGCATGATGCCTCCAGCTTTGTTCTTTTGACTTAGGATTGTCTTGGCAATGCGGGGTCTTTTTTGGTTCCATATGAACTTTAAAGCAGTTTTTTCCAATTCTGTGAAGAAAGTCATTGGTAGCTTAATGGAGACGGCGTTGAATCTATAAATTACCTTGGGCAGTATGGCCATTTTCATGATATTGATTCTTCCTATCTGTGAGCATGGAATGTTCTTCCATTTGTTTGTGTCCTCTTTTATTTCACTGAGCAGTGGTTTGTAGTTCTTCTTGAAGAGGTCCTTTACATCCCTTGTAAGTTGGATTCGTAGATGTTTTATTCTCTTTGAAGCAATTGTGAATGGAAGTTCATTCATGATTTGGCTCTCTGTTTGTCTGTTACTGGTGTATAAGAATGCTTGTGATTTTTGCACATTGATTTTGTATCCTGAGACTTTGCTGAAGTTGCTTATCAGCTGAAGGAGATTTTGGGCCGAGACAATGGGGTTTTCTAAATATACAATCATGTCATCTGCAAAGAGGGACAATTTGACTTCTTCTTTTCCTAACTGAATACCTTTGATTTCTTTCTCTTGCCTGATTGCCCTAGCCAGAACTTCCAACACTATGTTGAATAGGAGTGGTGAGAGAGGGCATCCCTGTCTTGTGCCAGTTTTCAAAGGGAATGCTTCCAGTTTTTGCCCATTCAGTATGATATTGGCTGTGGGTTTGTCATAAATAGCTCTTATTATTTTGAGATACGTTCCATCAATGCCGAATTTATTGAGAGTTTTTAGCATGAAGGGCTGTTGAATTTTGTCAAAGGCCTTTTCTGCATCTATTGAGATAATCATGTGGTTTTTGTCTTTGGTTCTGTTTATATGCTGGATTATGTTTATTGATTTGCATATGTTGAACCAGCCTTGCATCCCAGGGATGAAGCCCACTTGATCATGGTGGATAAGCTTCTTGATGTGCTGCTGGATTCAGTTTGCCAGTATTTTATTGAGGATTTTTGCATCTATGTTCATCAGGGATTTTGGTCTAAAATTCTCTTTTTTTGTTGTGTCTCTGCCAGGCTTTGGTATCAGGATGATGTTGGCCTCATAAAATGAGTTAGGGAGGATTCCCTCTTTTTCTATTGATTGGAATAGTTTCAGAAGGAATGGTACCAGCTCCTCCTTGTACCTCTGGTAGAATTTGGCTGTGAATGCGTCTGGTCCTGGATTTTTTTTGGTTGGTAGGCTATTAATTATTGCCTCAATTTCAGAGCCTACTATTGGTCTATTCAGGGATTCAACTTCTTCCTGGTTTAGTCTTGGGAGAGTGTAAGTGTCCAGGAAATTATCCATTTCTTCTACGTTTTCTAGTTTATTTGCGTAGAGGTGTTTATAGTATTCTCTGATGGTAGTTTGTATTTCTGTGGGGTTGGTGGTGATATCCCCTTTATCATTTTTTATTGTATCTGTTTGATTCTTCTCTCTTTTCTTCTTAATTAGTCTTGCTAGCGGTCTATCAATTTTGTTGATCTTTTCAAAAAACCAGCTCCTGGATTCATTGATTTTTTGGAGGTTTTTTTGTGTCTCTATCTCTTTCAGTTCTGCTCTGATCTTAGTTATTTCTTGCCTTCTGCTAGTTTTTGAATGTGTTTGCTCTTGCTTCTCTAGTTCTTTTAATTGTGATGCTAGGGTGTCAATTTTAGATCTTTCCTGCTTTCTCTTGTGAGCACTTAGTGCTACAAATTTCCCTCTACACATTGCTTTAAATGTGTCCCAGAGATTCTGGTATATTGTATCTTTGTTCTCATTGGTTTCAAAGAACATCTTTATTTCTGCCTTCATTTCATTATGTACCCAGTAGTCATTCAGGAGCAGGTTGTTCAGTTTCCATGTAGTTGAGTGGTTTTGATGGATTTTCTTAGTCCTGAGTTCTAGTTTGATTGCACTGTGGTCTGAGAGACAGTTTGTTATAATTTCTGTTCTCTTACATTTGCTGAGGAGTGCTTTACTTCCAACTATGTGGTCAATTTTGGAATAAGTGCGATGTGGTGCTGAGAAGAATGTATATTCTGTTGATTTGGGGTGGAGAGTTCTGTAGATGTCTGTTAGGTCCGCTTGGTGTAGAGTTGAGTTCAATTCCTGGATATCCCTGTTAACTTTATGTCTCGTTGATCTGTCCCCTAATGTTGACAGTGGGGTGTTGACGTCTCCCATTATTATTGTGTGGGAGTCTAAGTCTCTTTGTAAGTCTCTAAGGAGTTGCTTTATGAATCTGGGTCCTCCTGTATTGGGCGCATATATATTTAGGATAGTTAGCTCTCCCTGTTGAATTGATCCCTTTACCATTATGTAATGGCCTTCTTTGTCTCTTTTGATCTTTGGTGGTTTAAAGTCTGTTTTATCAGAGACTAGGATTGCAACCCCTACTTTTTTTTTTGTTCTCCATTTGCTTGGGAGATCTTCCTCCATCCCTTTATTTTGAGCCTATGTGTGTCTCTGCATGTGAGATGGGTCTCTTGAATACAGCAAACTGATGGGTCTTGATTCTTTATCCTATTTGCCAGTCTGTGTCTTTTAATTGGACCATTTAGTCCATTTACATTTAAGATTAATATTGTTATGTGTGAACTTGATCCTGTCATTGTGATATTAGCTGGTTATTTTGCTCGTTAGTTGATGCAGTTTCTTCCTAGCTTCGATGGTCTTTACATTTTGGCATGTTTTTGCAATGGCTGGTACTGGTTGTTCCTTTCCATGTTTAGTGCTTCCTTCAGGATCTCTTGTAGGGCAGGCCTGGTGGTGACAAAATCTCTAAGCATTTGCTTGTCTGTAAAGGATTTTATTTCTCCTTCACTGATGAAACTTAGTTTGGCTGTATATGAAATTCTAGTTTGAAAATTCTTTTCTTTAAGAATGTTGAATATTGGCCCCCACTCTCTTCTGGCTTGTAGAGTTTCTGCCGAGAGATCTGCTCTTAGTCTGATGGGCTTCCCTTTGTGGGTAATCCTACCTTTCTCTTTGGCTGCCCTTAACATTTTTTCCTTCATTTCAACTTTGGGGAATCTGACAATTATGTGTCTTGGAGTTGCTCTTCTTGAGGAATATCTTTGTGGTGTTTTTTGTATTTCCTGAATTTGAATGTTGGCCTGCCTTACTAGGTTGGGGAAGTTCTCCTGGATGATACCCTGCAGAGTGTTTTCCAACTTGGTTCCATTTTCCCCCTCACTTTCAGGCACACCAGTCAGACGTAGATTTGGTCTTTTCACGTAATCCCATATTTCTTGGAGGCTTTGTTCTTTTCTTTTTCCTTTTTTTTCTCTAAACTTCTTTTCTTGCTTGATTTCATTCATTTGATCTTCAATCACTGATACTCTTTCTTCCAGTTGATCGAGTCGGTTACTGAAGCTTGTGCATTTGTCACGTATTTCTCGTGTCATGGTTTTTATCTCTGTTGGCTCATTTATTGCCTTTTCTGCACTCCTTATTCTAGTTATCCCTTCTTCCATTCTTTTTTCATGATTTTTAGTTTCTTTGTGCTGGGTACATAGTTCCCCCTTTAGCTCTGAGAAGTTTGATCGACTGAAGCCTTCTTCTCTCAACTCGTCAAAGTCATTCTCCATCCAGCTCTGATCTGTTGCTGGTGATGAGCTGCATTCCTTTGGAGGGGGAGATACGCTCTGATTTTTTGAATTTTTTGAATTTCCTGCTTTTCTGCCCTGCTTTTTCCCCATCTGTGGTTATATCTGCCTTTGGTCTTTGATGCTGGTGATGTACTGGTGGGGTTTTGGTGTGGGTGTCCTTTCTGTTTGTTAGTTTTCCTTCTAACAGTCAGGACCCTCAGCTGTAGGTCTGGTGGCGATTGCTTGAGGTCCACTCCAGACCCTGTTTGCCTGGGTATCAGCAGCGAAAGCTGCAGAAGATAGAATATTGCTGTACAGCGAGTGCTGCTGCCTGATTCTTGCTCTGGAAGCTTTGTCTCAGGGGTGTACCCCACCGTGTGAGCTGTGACGTGTCAGTCTGCACCTAGTGGGGGATGTCCCCCAGTTAGGCTACTCAGGGGTCAGGAACCCACTTGAGCAGGCAGACTGTCCTTTCTCAGATCTCAACCTCCGTGCTGGGCGATCCACTGCTCTCTTCAAAGCTGTCAGACAGGGTCATTAACATCTGCAGAGGTTTCTGCTGCTTTTTTTTTTCTATGCCCTGTCCCCAGAGGTGGAGTCTACAGAGACAGGCAGGCCTCCTTGAGCTGCGGTGGGCTCCACCCAGTTTGAGCTTCCAGGAGGCTTTGTTTACCTACTTAAGTCTCAGGAATGATGGGCGCTCCTCCCCCAGCCTCACTGCTGCCTTGCAGTTAGATCTCAGACTGCTGTGCCAGCAATGAGGGAGGCTCCATGGGCGTGGGACCCTCCGGGCCAGGTGTGGGATATAATCTCCTGGTGCCGTTTGCTAAGACCCTTGGTAGAGCGCAATATTAGGGTGGGAGTTACCTGATTTTCCAGGTGTTGTGTGTCTCAGTTTCTAAAGGGATTCCCTTCCCCCTTGAGCTTCCCAGGTGAGGCGATGCCTCACCCTGCTTGAGCTCTTGCTGGTCGGGCTGCACCAGCTGACCAGCACCGATTGTCTGGCACTCTCCAGTGAGATGAACCCGGTACCTCAGTTGAAAATGCAGAAATCACCCGTCTTCAGTGTCGCTCACGCTGGGAGCTGGAGGCTGGAGCTGTTCCTATTCAGCCATCTTGCTTGCACCCCCCCAAAAATTTTAAGACCTAATGGCTAAAAATTTCTCAAATTTGTTGAAAGACATAAGTTCATGAATTCAAGTATCTCAATGAATCCCTGGGAGGATAAATACAAAGAAAACTGCAAATAGATGCATCACAGTCAAACTGCTGGGAAGCAAAGATGGATAGAATATCATGAAAGTGGAGAGAGAAGAATGACACATTACACCTGGAAGAATGCTCACTTTTCTTATCAGAAAGAATGGAGGCCAGAAGGCAGTGGAGAGACACCTTTAAATTGCTGAATGTAAAAGCAGACTGTCAATCAGGAATTCTATATCCATTAAAAATATCTTCAAGAGTAACAAATATAAACAGAAATATACAAAAAAAAAGTAAAAAAAGGAATTGGTGTATGGAAGACCTATGAACAGCTGTTTGATAAAGCAAATATATTAAAGTGTTAATTGTTCAATTTAGGTGGTGAGTATATGGGAATTATCTGTTCAATTCTTTTAACATTTTGTGTGCTTAAAATTTTTCATAATATAATGTTGGGAAAAATAGAAGTTCTAAAGTTTTCTTTCATAAGCCTCTCAATGATGATCTTAACTATTTTTGGAATAACTGACTTGGGGGCCACTGCTGTAGAGGGTAACATCTAGACATAGAATAGCTTACTAGGACCTTCACCATCTGACTGGTTTGCCTCCCAAAAGATGCTTCTCCTCTTATTCCTTGTCTTGCATTTTAAGCTTTGAGAATACAGAATCTATGTAGTTCAACACATCTGCTAGAGTTTCTATCCTATCTACTTTATTTCATGTATGCTTTCCTCCAGAATGCCCTTCTGTACTTGACTCCTGACAAATTTCTACTCAGCTTTTAAATCTCAACTTTTGTGGATACATTTTGTGATCCCTTACCAGACAACACTGGAAAGAATGTTCATTCCCGCATGACCCATTCCAATTTGTCCATCTTTATTCTCTTGGTACTGTAAGCTTACTGTAAGAATACTATGACTTTATTTTATCCAACACAGTCCCTGATACATATTATGTGCTTAATAAGTGTTTGTTGAGTTGATGAAATCTCATATTCTTGGGAGACTTTAATTAGAAGTAAATCAAATGTTGCTTATATCCATGAACATAGTAAGAAAGATTTTTCTTCTTGAAGGATATCAACCACATAGAAAAATAATTTGAGAACCATAATAGACTAAAAAATAATTTAAGAATTTTATTTTTTTAAAGAAATAGATAAAAAAGAACCCTGCAAAAACAAAGTTCCCTAATTGTGAAATTAAAAGCAAAGAACAGAAAACTTTATTCTACACATACTATTAAGGGGAAAATATTTGTTTAATTTCTTCAGTTTAGGGGTAGGGCAAAGGCTAGGAGAATATAGAGAGTAAAGAAGTGGTCAAGGGCAAATGAGATGGAAAAATAAAGAGATGAGGGGAAAAATGTGTGTAGGGAGATCTTGTAATGACAAGGTATTTTCAGCAGTATTCCTTCATTTGTAGCTCTTTCATGTTCTTAAATTTTCCTTCTGAAATTCCAATAACAAACTTTAATGATAAAAATGAAAATAGAAATTGGCTACAAGTAAAACATTATTATTATTTGGCACATATAGAGATAGATAAATATTAAAACAAAAAATGTTTTACTATGGTACTTGGGATTTTTAGAAGATAAATTGTCAGAAATCACTTTCTTAGAAAATTCTATTGCTTATATAGATGATCAAGTTTACAGTGCCTTACCAACACTACATTAAATTGGACCTTTACATGTTTTGAATAAATGTACTTATACGAAAGGTGTTATAAGTCATTAAATTTTATTAAAGATTGAGCTTAAGTCAGTGTATATCAACTTAATTTTATAAACATCATTTTTCACATTGGCAGTTGTTTTTACAACTTATGTAATTGTCTGAGCAATGCTTCAAAAGTATTTTTTACAACTAGAGATAAAAAGATTTAGCAGAAAAATATAGTAAATGTATTAGCCAAGAGGAATTCTTCAAGAAAATATTGCTGCCTCAGATCAGTTTACTCTGTAAGATTGGCGGGAATCTTTTTTTTTTTCACTTTGAAATATTTTTTCCCTTTACTTTCAATTTTTCTGGCAAGCAAAACACTGTTCAGAAGCTCACTATCATAAAAGGAAAAACATATTTCTGATCTTTTTCTTCTCTGAGTCAAGAGGAGCTTGAATGTCCTTTTTGACATTCTCTTTTCTTGAAGCTTTGATTGTAGCCCCCATTTCCTCATATTGAAATCAATTTTTCTAAGCAGATTTTTTTTTTCATTTCTACACACATTCAATACTTTTTCAATGTATGAAGAATCTTTTCCATTTCATCAACATTTTGGTACAAAAAGCAAACTCTTATCACCAGCATTCTTATAATACTGTACTTGCTCCACCTCCCAACTCTCCCATTAAGTTAAAAATCTAGCATGGTGGGCCTTTACCTTTATTCTGAAATAATTTAGTCCAATAAATTAGCAGTGATATTGCTAACTTTTATTGTTTAATTAAGAAGAACCATCTTTAAAACATAAAAAGTGATGTTTACAGCTAGCTGTCCTATCATTGTATATATATAAAATTTTAATATTTAGCCTTTATATTTTTGTTATTTTAAAGATTCCTTTAAATTCTTTATTTTTCAGCTTTGAACAAATTTTTTGTTTTGGTAAAGAAAATTTGATAAACATTTTCTCTTAAGTAATATAACTCTTTTCAAAAGAAATGAGTAATATTAAAGCATTTGCAATCCAGTGCCATCTTAGAATTAAGGAAAGGAAAGCCATTGTAACATGTTTTGCAGAGAGAAGAGTATTTTCAAACAGACATGCTGGGTTAATTGCAGAATAGAAAAATCAGCCACTAGAAAAACTTAAACATTTAGTATTACTTTATAGAAATCTGATAAAATATCATGCTAAAATGACCAAAGGAGTCAGACATTTAACTCATTTTTAAGATTGGAATATTAAAAAAATTTTACATGAAAGGAACATCTAATGAGCATTTGCATATAATATATGAATAAATAAATGCAAATGAATGTTGCAAAATCTAAGGCAATCATTTTATATGCAAGAATGCTAATGGAGAAGATTGATCACCTCTTCAAATTCAGTTGGCCTGACCCTTACAAGCTCTAAGACCTATGCTTTCTCAGGAATTTGGCTGAACTGAATTTTAACCTCCAACCTGCACCTAGGAGTACATTGACAAAAGCCAAAACTTTCCTTGTGGATATGTTTGTAATATCTGTTTCAGGAGTTGTAGGTTTACCCAGATGTGTTTTTCATAAGATCTTTAAAATTCCTATTTAGATACATAATCTTATAGTGACATAGTATTTTTGCAGGGAAACATTCTGGGCTTTGGAGCCACAAAAGTGATGAGAAGCAATATATAGTTCAGAGAGGGTAGGAGTCAGGATATGGCCAGATGGAGGTTAAGTAAAGAAGGAAGAAGGCAGAGATGTAGAAATGTACTGATATCAGCATTTTTATTGTTATTTTATATCAACTTCTGATTTCTCTCCTGAAACTTGCTTCTCTCTCTCCATCCCCCCACCAGTGGTCCCTATCCCACTAATACTTTTCATCTAGTTGCTCAGACCCAAAACTGAATCATCATTTTTTTTGAGACATAGAATCTTTCACATCCTACATGCAATTCACTAGCAGATTCTGTTGACACTGCATTTGTAATTTATCACAAATTTGGTAATTTCTCATCCTTTCCACCTCCACCTCCTTACTCTTTCACAAGGACTGTTGTAATAGAGACCTAGCTGGCATTTTCTATTTCTGTTCTTGACTCTATACTTGCTTTCTGGAGCCACCCAGCAGTCAGAGTGATCTTTTAAAATGTAAGTCAGGGCTGGATGCGTTGGCTTACACCTGTAATCCCAGCACTTTGGGAGGCCGAGTCGGGTGAATCACAAGGTCAGGAGATCGAGACCATCCTGGCTAACACAGTGAAACCCCATCTCTACTAAAAATTAAAAAAATTAGCGGGGTGTGGTGGCGGGCGCCTGTAGTTCCAGCTACTCAGGAGGCCGAGGCAGGAGAACAGCATGAACTTGGGAGGCGGAGCTTGCAGTGAGCCAAGATCAAGCCACTGCACTCCAGCCAGGGTGACAGAGCAAGACTCTGTCTCAAAAAAACAACAAAAAAAGTGTGTATATATATATACACACACACACACACACACACATACACACACACATACACACACACATACATATATACACACACATATATATACACACATATATATATACACACACACACACACACATATGTCAGATAATTTCACCCCCTGCTCAAACCCACCATGGCATCCCGTCACTCTTAATACAAAGCGTTATGGTCTACAAGGCTCTGCAGCAATGGTTCTAAACATGTCTATATATTAGAATCATCTGGGGAGGATTAAAAAATTACTGTTGCTTGGATACCACCCCTGACCAACTCAAATCAAATCTTTGGGTTTGGGACCTGAACATTTGTGGATTGTCGAAACTCCTCAGGTGTTCCAGAGGCAAAGTAAAGACTGAGAGCCTTCTCTGGCTACCTCTCCAACCCCAGTGCCTACCACTCTCCCCTTTGTTCTCGCTGATCTGCCATATTGACTTCCTTGTTCCTAAAGTTTGCCAAAGATGCCATGGCTCAGGACCTTTGCACTTAGTATTCTATCACTACAGCCGGCTAAATGGGTGGGTCACTCACTATATTCAGATTTCTGCTCAAATGTCGCCTTCTCAAAGAGGCCTTTCCTGACCATCTTATCTAAAATAGGTGAGCAGCCCTCATCTTGCTCTCCTTGTTCTATTTCAGATTTCTTATGGGTAGTCTTAATAATATATGACAATTATTTATTTATGTTTATTCTGCTCACCACTAGAATGCTAAATCCATGAGGCCAGTAAATTTTTCTAATTTGTTCACTGCTCTCTTTCAACTTGGCACCTGGACATAGTAAGAGCTTAAAAAATATTTATTAAATGAACTAATCAACAAATGTAGTTTAATTCCATGAATATATTTGGAACATCTACTATTTTGGAGACATTGTAGAAAGTTCTTCAGGCCATGAAAAACAACAACAACAACAACAGCAGCAACAACAATAAGATATGGTTATCTGTCTAGGTGGGAGAGGCCAACAGGCCAATGGATAAAAATAGAATCCAGATTCTAGTATGTGCTAAAAAAGATATGCTGGTGGGCACAAAGGGACATTAACACTGATATAGGAACATATATACTAGGAAGTTCCTAGTATACATTTTTGCTGATATGGAACATAAAGTAGATGGTATCTGGTCAATATCTGTTTGAAATTTAATTTTGTATTTCTTGACTGCAAAGGCTGGAATGTTAATTACATTTTTTTAACTCTTGCTGTTAGGCTTTTAGATGCAATTTATGTTGTTCCAATCAGGCGCATATATAGGAGACTGTAATTCAAAACTGAGTTAAGTGGAGAAAGACGCAGTTGTACATGAACCATCCATATTGCTGGTGTGGATTGAGCAGTTACTACATGGCTCTGAAGTCAGCAGTTAATTTAGCAATTTTTGCATCCTTAGATATCACTGCTTGTGATACTATGTGCCCTGGGAGCATTATGAGATAGTTCACTACTTCACCTAAGGTGTCATTGCTTTAATTCTTGAAAGTAATTTTTGCTGGGTATACCATTCTAGATTGACTTTTCCCCCTTGTGTTTTAAAGATGTTGCTTTACTATCTTTCTGTTTACATTGTTTCCAATGAGAAAATTGCTCTCATCTGTATCTGTCTCTATAAATAATGTATCTTTTTTCTCTGTCTGCTTTTAAGATTGTCTCCTCATCACTGGTTTTGAACAATTTGATTATGATATGCCTTGGTATAGTTTTATCATATTTCTTGTACCTGGGATTCATTGATCTTCTTGCTACTGTGGGTTTATAGTTTTCATCAACTTTGGATTTTTTGAGCCATTATTCTTTCAAATACACCCTGCCTCCTTGAGGTTGTCCAGGAGCTCACTGATGCTCACACGGTGTGTTTTTTATGATTATGTATTTTTCTCTGTGTATTTCATTTTGGATATTTTCTGTTGTTATGTTTCAAGTTCACTAATCTTCATATTTTTCATTTCATACCTGGTAGGTAGAATTCTAAAATGACCTCCCAAATTTTTTTACCGTAATTCAGAATTGTGACTATAATGAGATATAATCCCCAATTTTGTAATGTTTTATGGCAAAATGAATTTTTCAGATTTAATTAATTTTAGTAATTTCGCTTACTAGTCAGTTGAATTTGGATGAATCAAAAGGGCTATTAACTGGGTGGGCCCTTAAGAGGAGTTTCTTCAGGATGGTAGCAGAAGAGAAAGTCAGAGAAATTTGAAGCACCTGAAGGATTTAAGCCATTGCTGACTTTAAGATAGAGGGAGCCTCATGAAAAAGATCTGACAATGGCCTCCAGGTGCTGAGAGTGACCCCTGGTTACTAGTCAGCCAGAAAATGGGGACTTCAGTCCTATAGCCACAATAAACTAGATTTTACTAACAGCTACAGTGAGCTTGCAAGTTAATTAAAAAAATTATATCTATATTTTTGTAGAGACAAGGTCTCACTATGTTGCCCAGACTGGTCTTGAACTTCTGGCCTCAAGCAATACTTCTGCCTCAAACTTCTAAAGCAACGGGATTACAGGCATGAGCCACTGTGCTTGGCCTAGAAGTTAATTTTTTTTCAAAGCCACTCGGTAAGAACCCAGACCAGTGAATGACATAATTTCAGCCTTGTAGGATCCTAATCATAGACCTCAGGCAAGCCGTCTCGGACTTCTGACATATGGAACTGTGTACTAATAAATGGGTGTTGTTTTAAGCTGCCAAGTTTGTGATAACTTGTTACATATCAGTAGAAAATCAATACATCAGACACTGTAATTTTTATCTCTAGAAGTTTAATTTGAGTCTTTAAAAAAGTCTTTCATGTCTGTAATTAACTTTTTGAACATAGGGAGGGCTTATAACCATTTTAATGTCCTTGTCTGCTAGTTCTAATGTCTATGTCATTCCTGGGTCAGTTTCATTTGCTTGATTATTCTAGAACCCCATTGTGGGTTGCATTTTCCTGTTTATTTTTGTACCTTGTAATTTTTTATTAGATGCCAGACATAATGAATTTTAGGTGGAAGCAGAATTGTGTTTAGTTTGGGGCTAATCATTCTCCATTTAGAGGCAAGACCCTTCTAAATACTTTACCAATTCCCTGTGAGTTATGAGGTTTTCCAATTTGATTTGTGGGAATGACCATTATTCCTGGTCCTGTGTTAGGTACATTTCCTCTAATTCTTTCAGCTGTTTTTGTTTTTGTTTTTGTTTTGGTTTTGGTTTGTTTGTTTGTTTTGAGATGGAGTCTTACTCTTGTTGCCCAGGCTGGAGTGCAATGGCACAACTCGGCTCACTGCAACCTCCACCTCCCAGGTTCAAGTGATTCTCCTGTCTCAGCCTCCTGCGTAGCTGGGATTATAAGCGCCTGTCACCATGCCTAGCTAATTTTTTGTATTTTTAGTAGACATGGGGTTTCACCATGTTGACCAGACTGATCTCGAACTCCTGACCTCAGGTGATCCACCCGCCTTGGCCTCCCAAAATGCTGGGATTACAGGCATGAGCCACCATGCCCAGTCTCAGTTGTTTCTTTTACCGTTGTTTTTCTGACATGTATGAGCAGAATCAAAATCAGGTTAATAGTTGAGATTTTAGACTTCTGTATCTGTGAAGCTCTCTCTTCTCTGGTACTCTTTCCTATAAACTCTAGGATCTTCTGTCTCCCTGGACTCCTAGGTCTATTTCTTAAACTCAGGGAGTCTATCGGACTCCACTTAGGTTCCCTCTCCCTGTGCCACATCCTGGAAATTCTCTAAAGGCTGTAAGTTGGGACAATCACAGGGCTTACCTTGTTTGTTTCCTATCTTTCAGGGATCACTAATCTTAATAGACTGATATTCAGTACCTGGAAAAACTGTTGTTTCATATATGTTCTGCAGTTTCTTGGTTGTTTCCATTTCAATTATAAATTCATTCTCTGTTATTGCATCTTGGCCAGAAGCAGAAGTCTGTTATTGATCTTTTGACATATAATAGTAAGATGAGATACACTGCTCATACCTAGAAAGCATATCTTTTAATCTTAATATGTATTGTCATGCATAAATCAATGTGAGGCATGTACTATATACCACGTTTATTTACAAATAGATTCCATTTTTCTGTTGGTTTGATGTTGAAATATAAAAATATAAAATCACTCGAATCAGATGTACATGATCACTGGAAGACAGCAGAGAGAAAGGCAAGTTGTTAGATAGTCAGAGGTTGGCAGAAGAGGATATGGCAAAAATAAAATGATGATAAAGAAGGAGGGCATATTGAAAGGACCAGTGAGGTAGAAGTTTGGAAGGAGGAATGGAAATAAAGATGAAGAGAAAAGGGGTCATCCTTGGAGGGCAACTTTTGTGTGATGGATTTTTTTTTCACATAATAGGGTAGTATGATTTTTGTTCCCTGCTCCACCCCCTTTATTCTGTGTCTTTTTACCACTTTCTTCCATGCGTCTCTTTTCTACATGCATCTATGGGCACATAGCCCCAAATAGAGGATACGATAAATGATGACTGGCATTCATTCCTTTAACATGTAATTTTTATTATCGATTCTAATCTAGATTATGATAAGTGATGCAACTTTTAACAAGGCAGACACAGTTCTTTGTCCCAAAGATGGTAGAATCTAGCAAGGGAGACAGATAATAAGCCAGAACAACAGAGTTTGGTGTGTACTAAGGTAAGGGTAAACAGGGCACTGGGGGAGCCATAGAATGTCACCTATTCTAAAGCTGGGATAAGGGTGCTCAAGGAAAGTATCACTGTGCTGAGATTTGAAAGATGAAGAATTGGTTAAGGAAAGAGGAATAAGAGGAAGGGAAGGGTATTTTGGGTTGAGGCAGCAGCAAGTATCAACAGAGAATGATTTTGCAAGATGACAAAGCTCAGTACAGTTGGAGCAGGGACTAAAAGGGTCAAGGGGATCTTATTGTAAATTTTGGAAAATGTGGCACAGATTTGGCCCCCATCTTTAGGACTTTGGCTTAAATAGTGGCTAGAGATGGAAAAACACCCCTGCTCAGGGATTTTTGGCCACATATGTCCTATATATATATAAACCTGTCTGCAGAAGAGGGGCAGGTGAGAGTTGAGATTTCTTCCTAGTTTGGTTTTCCTTGGTGAATCCCCATCTCAGCATCCTGTAGCTAGGAACGTACCTAGTATGGGGCAAAATGAGAATTCCCAAGGATTTTGTACTTTCTGACAGACTGCAGAAACTCAAGAAAGTGCTTTCATGTATTCCAAAGATCTGACTATGTTGCCTGCAACTTTTGCAAATGAAGAAACAAAGAAGAGGCAGTGTGAAGAAACCATGGAACAGTGGCTACATCTTGACAGTTTTGTTTTGTTTTTCTTTACTGAGTACCAAGATAAATGAGCTTCAAAGTGGGGCAGCTTAGTATCCTAAGTGCTATTCCCTTGATCTGGTGCATGGGTTATGCCAGGCACAAAGAAGTGAAAATGAAATAGTAGCCAATATATAACAAGCGAGGATGTATGATAGTGACTCACATTTTGGCATTTTAAAATGTAAACCAAGCAAGTTTTTAATTGTCTAAACATGCAGGGTTCAAGGAACAGGCTAAATTACCTTCTTCGATCACTTGAACAGTTATAAATCACTTAGTAAATATTTTAAGTACTTTTTGTTATTTACAGAAGGTTGATAACTTTTAATTTGCATAATACCTCATAATAGTTTATTAAAAAATGACGCACAATATAAAAAGCAATATATCATTTAAATTACGTATGAGTAAAGCCATTTGCTTCCCCCAGCCTTGTTTTATTAGAGCCAATTTGGTTGTAAAATAACATTTTTCTTCAGAGAATTTGTACATGTGTTTGTGTATTAGTTTTCCAAAGATGATATGAGGACAATGAATAAATAATTCTAAATTCTCTATCCTTCAAGTGGCCAGTTCTTGATGACAACATGGAGGCAAAATTAGTTTGATGGTCATGAGCATCTGTCTGGGCTCAAATCCCACTCCTGCAAACTTCAGCAAGTTATCTAAACTCTGTGGACATCTGAGCATCAGTTTGCCCATGATATGGTTTGGATATTTGTCCCCCCGAAATCTCATGTTGAAATGTGATCCCCAGTGTTTGAGGTGGGGCCTGGTGGAAGGCGTTTGGGTCATGGTAGATCCTTCATGAATGGCTTGGTGCTGTCGTTACAATAATGAGTGAGTTCTCACTCTATGTGTTCACATGAGATCTGGTTGTTTAAAACAGCCTGGCTCCTCCTCCTCCTCTCTCTGGCTTCCTTTCTCACTATGTGAAATACGGGCTCCCCATCAATTTTTGCCATGAGTGTAAGCTTCCTGAGGCCCTCACCAGGAGTAGATTCTGGCTCTATGCTTCATGCACAGTCTGCAGAACAATAAACCAAATAAGCTCTTTTCATGATAAATTACCCAGTCTCAGGTATTCTTTTACAGCAACGAAAATGACTAATACAGTCCATCTGTGATATAGGTACTTCTTGTATCATTATCTACGATAATACTTTTATCATACAATTGTGTTGAAAATTGAACTCATTTATGCTAGTACTAGGCACATGACAAATGCTTAATAAAGGATGGCTATTATTATTAGCTCTTAGAATAATGGGGCTAAATTTTTTTGTTTTGTCTGAGACTTTTGTAAAAGCTATAGATATTTCCTTAGAAATGTGAATACACATGACATTTTGCATATCTTTACAGGAATCTCATCAGCTCTTGAGGCTTTTTTCACAATTAAGAAACT
This sequence comes from Theropithecus gelada, assembly GCF_003255815.1. Lineage (NCBI taxonomy): Eukaryota > Metazoa > Chordata > Mammalia > Primates > Cercopithecidae > Theropithecus > Theropithecus gelada. Next base: position 81,660,214 of record NC_037671.1, on the reverse strand, counting down.
TTTCACTTGAGCAGATGAGAAGAATTGAGATCCCATATACAAAGGGAGAAATTGTGAGATAAAAACAAGGTCAGCTGGTTTGTACAAAAAATTGATAAATTTGATGATGGGAGGATGTGGAATTCTCTCCTGATGGCACCCATTTCCTCATTGAAATGAGAAGCGAAGCCATTGGTTGAGAATGAGGAGGGCAGGGAATGTTGGAGGTTTAAGGAGGGCAAACTTGTGAATAATTGGGAGAGTAATAAACGAAACTGATTAGGAGAATATAGCAGGATTGCCAGGCAGCACTGAAGGCCCACTTGAGATTTGTTATCACAAATTCAAAGTGAGACCAGACAACTGCTTGAACATGAATGGAGAGTAGAAGAATGGTTGAGTGTAATCAGGGTTGGATATTTGAGGTGAGTACAAAGGAAGGAAGGGCAAGGAAATTGAGGTGTATGATAATGTTTCTCATGTGATTTTACCTACCCACTGTTACAGCCTTTGGAGAGGCATAGGCCGTTGGTCATGCAGTTCCTCTGTTACTGGGAAGTGGCAGAAGATGCACTGTAGGAGAGGCAGGAGAGCCCTCCCTTCCCTCCACTACCCCAGTTCTCCTTTCTTCTTGTTTAGGAGCCAGAGGACTGAATACTTTCACCCTGCATTGCCTTGAGGCGAGAGAGTGTCCTTCTGAGATGGGGCAGGGAGGAAATCTGTACTCCAGAATAGATCTCCATGCCTCCTTCCACCAATGTTTATTATTTAATTTAATTTAATTATTTATTTTGAGATGGAGTCTCACTCACTCTGTCTCCCAGGCTGGGGTGCAGTGGTATGATCTTGGCTCACTGCAACCTCTGCCTCTAGGGCTCAAGGGATTCTCCAGCCTCAGCCTCCCACGTAGCTGGGATTACAGGCATGAGTCGCCACACCTGGATATCAACCAATTTTTATTCTTAGGTAACTATATTACCTATGCTAATTCCATCTTAGGTGACTACATTTCTGATGATGGAGTCTTCTATTGAATGTATCCTTTTTGATAATCACAGCATTTATGCATTTAATAAAACATTCTCCAAGAAAAAAGTACTTAGTCCATGACAAATCATGTTCATATGGAATTTCCTTTTTTACTGATACATAATCATTATACATGTGTATGGGGTGCATGTGATATTTCAACACTTGTATCCAATGTGTGATGAATTCTCATGACCTAAATGGGGAGCTTTTTCACTTGCCTCAAAGGAAGGAAAATAAAAACAAATAAAGTAGTTGTGTGTGACTTTCTTTTCTCTTGTGCTGATTTTTAACATATATTTGACTCCACTTATAGTATTTTATTCTCTCCATCAATCAACCTTTTCTTTCCGTTAAACCCTTGAGAATGGGAGTTGCTGACAGTTTCCTTCCCATTTACCTCCAGAATTTTCCTTGTTATAAAACATGGCCCAGGAAAGCCACAGAACAGGAGAGCCAGCAGTTCCTGCCTCCTCTACCTCCATAGGATCTGGATTTCTCCTTTAAAGTCTGGGTTCCATGGTTAGGACCCTTTCTCTTTCTCTTTTATACAGCCCTCTGTTTCTCAAGCAAAAGCTCTTTACCAGCTGATGTGGAGATGCAGGGCACACCCTACTCAGGCAGGTAGTCAAGAGTGCTCCTTCCTGCTATTCACTGTGGAGAGGCCGCATGAGATAAGAATGGAAAAAGATGGACTTTCAAAATCAGCCAGACCCAAGCTGGAGTACTGATTCATTACAAGTTACTTAATTTTTCTGAGTCTTACTTGTAATAGAAACTTTTCATTTCTTCTTGTCCCCCTCCTTCTCTTTCTCTTCTTCCTTCTTCTCCTCACCCTCCTCCCCACCTTCCTTCTTTTCTCCAGGATATTTCAGCTATGTGACAAAAGTATCTAACTCAAATTGGCTTCAACCATAAGGATTTTACTGGCCTGTGAAACTGGAAGTCCAAGGTTGAATGGTTTCTGAGTGACACAATCTCATGGCCTTGTTTTTGTATTTCTGTGGCTCTTTTCTCCTTAGTGGGCTGCATTCCTAGGCTGGCAGCAGTTCTGGGCTTGCATCATAAAGAACACTGAGGAATTTCCAGAATCTCTTCTAGAAGGTGGGGAAGAACTTCTGCAGAAGCTGTAGGAAGTCTCTCCTTGGTCTCAATGGTCATGTGACAATTTATCAAGGTCTGGAAAGGAGGACAGGATTTCTTTTAAACTACTGAAACACACCCTTAGAACTGGGCATGGGGTCAGCTTTTCCTGAGCCCCATAGGCTACATAGGGGAAGGCAAACTGCATAGAAAGAAATCCGGACCCTGTTAGGAAGGAAGAAGGAGGGATTAGCTCCAGGACTGAGAGCTGATAGCATCCACTCTGCCCAGGGCTCACACACTGCTCTTCTGCTTACCTGACAAGCAAGATCCCTTCTCTTATTTGACTCCTGGTGAAAACAGATTAGACACCTGGCCCTGGAGGTCCTTATGTCTACCAACAGTAATTCCCTGAAGCACACTTTCTGGGTGCACAGCCTGTACTAGAGTCATAGTGATTCTGCTCTCTTAACAAAGACTGTCACTCAGTCTTTCTTCGTGCTTTTGGTGGCCTGGCTTCCTGACCAGAACTCTGTGTTTCCTTTCATCTTTAATCCTCTTCTTGGCCCTCCCACCATCTGAGGCTCTAGGCTCCCATTCAAGATTCTTGCACCCTGCGCAGAGAGTCGCCTCTCCCAGGCACCCATCTTCTGGTCTTTTCTTGTTACTGACATTGACATTAGCTTTGAAAAATCAAAAACCCAATTCCGTTTGATAAATCCCCATCCGTTACACCAAATTCTTTTCAATTCCCATGTTATTTTTGTTCTCATCATCCAGGGCATGAGCTGAGCAGAGGAGAGGATGTGAGGGTGGAGGAAGCAGCTGGGCATGCTCAGCACAGGCTGCTGTGAGGAGGAGCCCTGGGAATGCTGCTTTTAATGCCACAGCGGTGACTTTGCTGAGCAGAAGCCTTCACAGCCTAGGGACTGCAGGAGGAGGCTCCACAATCCCCATCCTCAACACAGGGTGGAGGCCTGCTTGCTCTGTTTTGGGGAGTTGCTGCCTCTGAGGACAGGGGAAGCTTCATGCTCCTGTAATTGCATCCTCACCACTGAATAATCAGGGAATTTTAAAGGATAGTCCCAACTTTTCAAAAACACAAATTAAAAAGAGACTTACTGCAAGGTTGTTTTTCACTCCTGACAGTAACTATATGTCATAATCTGTCAGACTCTTTTCTTCCAGACAATAAACTTGGGTTACTATGAATGAAGAGGCTCAAGGAGGCTCTTTTCCTATATATTCTCTTCCCGGGCCGATCCCCTCCCGTTTTTTGTTCCCTGAGGAGAATAAACACACTAATTTAGCACATATACATGCCAACTTTAAGCCATTTTGCATATGTTTAAAATATTTGTAAGAGTCAGGAGTCCAAATGACATTATTCTCATTATACTAGCCAACATTAACTGTGTACATACTATGTGCCAGGCATTGATATGAATTAACATACTTAGTCTTCACAAACTGTTATGAGGGTAAGTGGTGGTATTATTCATCTGTTGAAGCTGAGCCCAGAGTGGTTAAGTAATTGTCCTAAGTTTACCTAGTTGGTAAACAGCAGTGCTGGACTCAAATCTGTCACTCTGTCCCCAAAGTTCCTGCTTTTAACCACTTGCACCATAATTGGAACCCTGCGCCCACCCCTTTAACAAAACATCCCTTGCACTTCACAATAGGACATGTCTTATTTCTCTTACCTTTATGACTATTTCTTTGCTGTCTCTTTTCTTGCCTCCGTTTCCCTCTCCTATTGCTTTTCATGATTTTAGTGTCGTTTTCATGTGAAGGGAGGTCCATGCCATCAAGGAGAGGTCTGACAAGGATGTCTGGGCTTGAGTGATGACCTAGACCGAATTGAAAGAGGAGTACTGGAATGTATGAATTAAATGAACAATAAATTAATTCCAAAAGATTAGGAAAGGTCCCAAGGGCCTAGAAAAGAGGGGTTCAGAGTCTTCGCAGACCAAATGGTATATGTAGCAGCCTTAGTAAGGAGTCAATACTACTGTTTTTTTGTTTTGTTTTGTTTTGTTTCTTTGAGATGGAGTCTCAGAGTCTCGCTCTGTTGCCCAGGCTGGAGTGCAGTGGCACAATCTCAGCTCACTGCAAGCTCCAGGTTCACGTCATTCTCCTGCCTCAGCTTAACAAGTAGCTGGGACTACAGGCACCTGCCACCACACCCAACTAATTTTTTTTTGTATGTTTAATAGAGATGGGTTTTCACTGTGTTAGCCAGGATGGTCTCAATCTCCTGACCTTGTGACCTGCCTGCCTTGGCCTCCCAAAGTGCTGAGATTACAGGCATTAGCCACCGCTCCCATCCAGGAGTCAATACTACTGTTAAGTCAGGTACTAGGGAATGGGGCTGTGGACCTTCAAAAAGATCCTGTGGCTTGGTTTTGGGGGCAAATTCTACCAAACATTTAAAGGAGAATTAATGACAAGGCTTCTCAAGCTCTCCTAAAAAAATTGAAGAGAAGGGAATATTTCCAAACTCATTTTACAAGGCTAGCATTACCCTGATACCAAGGCCAGACAAGGACACTACAAAAAACAAAAAACAAAAATTACAGTCCAATATCCCTGATGAACATAGATGCAAAAGTCCTCAACAAGGTAAAACTGAAAACTGACTTCAGCCACACATTAAAAGGATCATACACCATGATCAAGTGGTATTTATCCCTGGGATGCAAGATGACTCGACATACACAAACCAACCAATGTGATATACCACATTAGCAGAATAAAATATGAAAATCATATGATCATCTTAATAGATGCAGTAGAAGCATTTGACAAAATTCAACATTCTTTCATGACATAAGAAAGGCCATATATGACAGGCTTATAATTAACATCATATTTAACTAAGATCTTGAATAAGACAAGGATGCCCACTCTCACCATTTTTATTCATTGTAGTAGTGCAATTCCTAGCCAAAGCAATTAGGCAATAAAAAGAAATAGAAGGAACTCAAATTGAAAATGAAGAAGAAAAATTGTCTCTGTTTGTAAATGATGCGATCTTGAAAACCTAGACACCACCAAAATAAAACCTGTTAGAACTAATAAACAAATTCAGTAAAGTTATAGGGTATAAAATCGATATGCAAAAATCAGTTACATTTCAATACACTAACTATGAACCATCAGGAAAAGAAATTAAGAAAACAATTTCATTTATAATTTTTTAAAAACCAACTTAAGAATAAATTTAACTAAGAAAGCAGAAGATGTATACACTGAAAACTATAAAGTATTGATGAAGAAAATTGAAGAAGACACATATAAATGGAAAGGTATCCTGTATTCATGGATTGAAAAAATTAATGTTGTTAAAAATCTTCATACTACCCAAAGTGATCTACAGATTCAATGAGATTCCTATCAGTATTCCAGTGACATTTTAAAACAGAAATAGAAATTCATATGGAGCCACAAAGGCCCCTCATAATCAAAGCAATTTTGACCAAAAAGAACAAAGCTGGAGGCATAACAATACCTGACTTTCAAAATACATAGTAAAAAGCCACAGTAATCAAAACAGCATGGTACTGGCATAAAAACAGACATATAGACCAATGGAACAGAATAGAAACCTCAAAAATAAATCCTTGCAGTTATGGTCAATTGACATTTTACAAAGGCGTAAAGAACAGAGAATGGGGAAAGGACAGTTTCTTTAATAAACAGTGTTGGGAAAACTAGATATCCACATGCAGAAGAATGAAAGTGAGCCCATCTCTCATACTATCAAATGAAAATGAATTAAAGGCTTAAATATAGGACCTGAAACTGTAAAACTGTTAGAAAAAAAAAAAAAAAAAACAGAGAAAACGCTTTTTTTTTTTTTTTTAGATGGAGTCTTACTCTGTCTCCCAGGCTGGAGTGCAGTGGCTCTATCTCAGCTCAGTGCAACCTCCGCTTCCTGGGTTCAAGTGATTCCCGTGCCACAACTCCGTAGTAGCTGGGACTACAGGTGCGTGCCACCACACCCAGCTAATTTTTTATATTTTTAGTAGAGATGGGGTTTTGCCATGTTGGCCAGGCAGGTCTTGAACTCCTGACCTCGGCCTCCCAAAGGGCTGGGATTACAGGTGTGAGCCCCACACCCAGCCAAGAAAAAGTTTCTTGATACTGGTCTGGGCAATGATTTTTTGGATATGACTTCAAACGCACAGGCAGCAAAAGCAAAAACAGATGAATGGGATTGCATCAAATAGAAAAACTTCTGCAAAGCAAAGGAAACAACAAAGTGAAGAGGCAGCCTACAGAATAGAAGAAAATGTTGACAAGCCAAATACCTGATAAATGGTTAATATCCAAAATATACAAGAACCCAAACAACTCAATAGCAAGAAAACAACCTGATTTAAAAATGGGCATAAGACCCGAAAAGACATTTCTCAAAAGAAGACATACACATAGCTGACAAGTGTATGAAAAAATGTTCACCATCACTAGTTATCAGAGAAATGCAAATTAAAACCACAATGAGCTATCACCTCACACTTTTAGAATGGCTATTAACAAAAAGACGAGATAGCAAGTGCTGGTGAGGAAGTAGAGAAAAGAAAACCCTTGCACATTGTTAGTGGGAATGTAAATTACTGCAGTTATGGAAAATGGTGAGGAAGTTCTTTTAAACATTAAATATAGAACAATCATATGATCCAGCAATCCCATATCTGGGTATATATCCAAAGGAACCGAAATCAGTATGTTGAAGAGAGATCTGCACACCCATGTTCACTGAAGCATTATTCACAGTAGCCAAAATATGGAATCAACCCAAGTGCCCATCGATGGATGAATGGATGAAGCAAATGTAGTATAGACTTATATGCATACATACAATGGGATATTATTCAGCCTTACAAAAAGAAGGAAATTCTGTCATTTGCAACAACATAAATGAACTTGGGGGACATTATGCTAAGCGAAATAAGCCAGGCACAGAAAGACAAATACTATATGATCTCACTTAAATGTGCAATCTAAAATCGTAAAACTCATAAAAGCAGACAATAGAATGGTGATTTTCAGGGGCTGGGAGGGAGAAAGGAGTAGAAATGGGGTGATGTTAGTCAGTGGGTACATAGTTTGTTAGATTGGCGAAATATGTTCTAGAGATCTAGTGTACAGCATGGTGACTATAGCTAATAGTAATGTGTTATATAATTGAACATTACTAAGAAGGTATGTTTTAAATGTTTTACCACCAAAAAGTGGTAAGTACGTAAAGTGATGAATATGTTAATTAGTTTTATTTAATCATTGCACAATGTATACATGTACCAAAATGATTATATACATAAATATATGTTGATAAGGTTTGGCTCTGTGTTCCCACCCAAATCTCATCTTGTAGCTCCCATAATTCCCGTGTGTTGTGGGAGGGACCTGGTGGGAGATAATTGAATCATGGGGGTGGGTCTTTCCCATGCTGTTCTTGTGATAGCCAGTAAGTCCCATAAGATCTGATGGTATTATAAGGGGGAATTTCCCTGTACAGCTCTCTCTCTTTGCCTGCTGCCACCAATATAAGATGTGACTTGCTCCTTCTTGCCTTCCGCCATGATTCTGAGGTCTCCCCAGCCATGTGGAACTATGAGTCCAATTAAACATCTCTCTTTCATAAATTGCCCAGTCTTGGGTATGCCTTTATCAGCGTGTGAAAACAGACTAATACAGTAACTTGGTACCAGTAGAGTGGGGAGCTGCTGAAAAGATACCCAAAAATGTGGAAGTGACTTTGGAACTGAGTAACAGGCAGGGGTTGGAAAATGTGGGAAACTTTGGAACTTCCTAGAGATTTGTTGAATGGCTTTGCCCAAAATGCTGATAGCGATATGGACAATGAAATCCATGTTGAGGTGGTCTCAGATGGAAATAAGGAACTTGTTGGGATCTGGAGCAAAGGTGACTCTTGTTACGTTTTAGCAAAGAGACTGGCGGCATTTTGCCCCTGCCCTAGAGATTTATGGAACTTGGAACTTGAAATAGATGATTTAGAGTATCTGGCAGAAGAAATTTCTAAGCAGCAAAGCTTTCAAGATGTGACTTGGGTGCTGTTAAAGTCATTCAGTTGTATAAGGGAGGCACAGCATAAAAGTGCAGAAAATTTGCAGCCTGACAATGTGATAGAAAAGGAAGTCCTGTTTTCTGAGGAGAAATTCAAGCCAGCTGCATAAATTTGCATAAGTAATGAAGAGCAAAATATTAATTCCCAAGACAATGGGGAAAATGTCTCTAGGGTGTGCCAGAGGTCTTCATGTCATGCCTTCCCATCACAGACCCAGAGGCGTAGGAGGAAAAAATGGTTTTGTGGCCCAGGCCCAGGTTCCCATGCTGTGTGCAGTCCAGGGACTTAGTGCCCTGCATTCCAGCCACTCCATCCATGACTAAAACGGGCCAAAGTACAGCTTGGGCCATGGATTCAGAAGGTGCAAGCCCCAACCCTTGGCAGCTTCCATGTGGTGTTGAGCCTGCAAGTGCACAGAAGTCAAGAATTGAGGTTTGGGAACCTCTCTCTAGATTTCACAGGATGTATGGAAATGTGTGGATGTCCAGGCAGAAGTTTGCTGCAGGGGCGGGTTCTCATGGAGAACCTCTGCTAGGTCAGTGTGGAAAGGAAATGTAGGGTCAGAGCCCCCACACAGAGTCCCTACTGGGGCACTGCCTAGTGGAGCTGTGAAAAGAGGGCCACTGTCCTCCAGACCCTAGAGTGGTAGAACCATCAACAGCTTGTACCGCATGCCTGGAAAAGCCACAGACACTCAACACCAGCCCATGAAAGCAGCTAGGAGGGAGGCTGTACCCTGCACAGCCACAGGGATGGAGTTGCCCAAGACCATGGGAACTTACCTCTTGCATCAGTGTGACCTGGATGTGAGATATGGAGTCAAATGAGATCATTTTGGAGCTTTGAGATTTGACTGCCCTGCTGGATTTGAACTTGCATGGAGCCCATAGTCCCTTTGGTTTGGCCAAATGTTCACATTTGGAATGGCTGTATTTATCCAATGCCCGTACCCCCACTGTATCTAGGAAGTAACTAACTTGCTTTTGAATTTTACAGGCTCATAGGCAGAAGGAACTTGACTTGTCTCAGATGAGACATTGGACTATGGACTTTGAGTTAATGTGGAAATGAATTAAGACTTTGGAGAACTGTTGGGAAGACATGATTGGTTTTGAAATGTGAAGCCATGAGATTTGGGAGGGGTGGAATGATATAGTTTGGCTCTGTGTCTCCACCCAAATCTGGTCTTGTAGCTCCCATAATTCCCACATGTTGTGAGAGGGACCCGGTGGGAGATAATTGAATCATGGGGATGGGTCTTTCCCATGCTGTTCTCATGATAGTGAATAAGTCTCACGAGATCTGACAGTATGATAAGGGGGAGTTTCCCTGCACAAACTTGCTTTCTTTGCCCTCTGCTGTCAATGTAAGATGTGACTTGCTCCTCCTTGTCTTCCACCATGATTCTGAGGCCTCTCCAGTCATGTGGAACTGTGAATCCAATTAAACCTCTCTCTTTTGTAAATTGCCTAGTCTTGGGTATGTCTTTATCAGCAGCGTGAAAATGAACTAATAAATATGTATAACTATATTTATGATTGTATGCCATAAATATCTAGTTTTCATTTGTCATTATACCTTAATAAAGCTGGGGGCAAAAATATCCTGCCACAGGTCCATCACTCACTCTTGGTTTCTGTCACTTTGCTTCTTTATGAAAGCTTGCTGGTTTTGAACTTATTTTTCCTCTTGAAATCTGATTCTCTGAAGCACCACTGCTAGGAACTGATGACTCATCATGTTGATTCCATTTCTTACCATGGCTTGTTTATCACCTGATTCACTCTCCTTAATCAAAGTTCTAGTGACCTGATCATCTATGTGCCTTTTCCAGGATTGTTCCTTTGACACAACTATATTTTGCTTGCCAATCTTGTTTGTCTTTATTATCTTGAAGGGCTTTACTATCTTTATCCTGGAACTTCCTGGATGAAATTAAAAACATGAATCCTAAGGCTGAAGCTATTTTTTAATTTGTTCACACATCAAGAATTTATTGAATACATACTATATTTCTCGTCTTGCCTTAGGTGCAGGAAGTTAGCCAGATGATCAAGACACCTCCAGCCTTTCTATAGAGGAAGCAGGGAACAGGAAAAGAAGACATTCTAATCCAATGAACTTATGTCCATGAGCAAACTCTGGTTCATGCCAGGTAATGAGGTTTATCTGAACCTCTAATCCAGACCAGGTGATAAAATTTGTTTCAACTTTAAATCCAATCCATTTCTTTTCATTAGGAGATTTAGTATTAGTCAATTGTCACTAGAATCAGAGCTCCAGGGACCAGATTTGTGTCTTCACTGTTGTATCCCAACACTCATCACAGTTCTGAGATGTAGTAGTGGCAGCAGCAAGCAGGCAGCATTTATTGAATAAACATCACTGTCTGTAAACCTCTTTGTAATGCCAGTATACTTTTTGAGGCTTTCTAAAGCCTTTGTTGGTGAGAAGGACCCAGGAAATAAAGAGATGCTCAGAGAACACAACAAAAACTCTCTGGAGCCTTTTCCTGTGATGGTGGCAGTGGGAGACAGATGACATGGGAGTGAGTTCTTTGTGAAAGTTTTGCTTGGAGGCCCCTGGAGTTAAAATGGAATTAAACTTTCATTACTGCATGTGATGGAGTGTTACGTTTGTTTAATGAGCCCTTGCATTTTCTCCAATTCTCCCATTGTCTTCAGCTATAGATCTGAGGAGGGAGATTGTGCGGAAACAGAGATTTCAGAGAGGGAAGGCTCGTGGAATGAATGAGACGTGCCTGAAACACTGTCTAGCATGTCTTCACAGCATCACACAGGTGGAAAGAAGGGAGAGGAAGAGACAAGGGTGGGGTAAAGGTTATGGGAGGAGGTTAGCTATTTGCTACTGCATGTTTTTGCATCTGCTAAAAATATACAATTACACAGCATGCTGATTTAAATTTGCTTTAGCACCAGAGATAAAATTCTCAGAAGAAAGATTATCAACTTGCCTGTGTATTAAAAATCAAGCAAGCTGTGGCTGAAAATGTTTAAACTAAAACTTAGACTGTTTGAGGGAAACCAAGCTGAACTATCATTGCTCAAGGGACAGTGTGCATTTTCTCACTACTGCCGGTGTACTTCGTCAGCGTGAGTGACACCCTTCTCTCCTCTGGCCTTCCGCTCCACTGGCTTGTGGCTATTATCCATTCTCAAGGTGAAGCTATGGTGAAGCTATGAATAAGAGTGTTGTCATTTGGAAGTCTAAGAGTGTGAGAATCTTTCCCTTTTGCTCCTAATTCTGAATAATGTTCACAAGCAATCCAAGCCTGTGCTTTCACCTATGATGTCAATATAGTTCTCATGCTTTTATTTGTTTCACCTTACTGGGCCTCTGTTTTCTCATCCATAAATGGAGAAACTAGATAGTTCTGTTTCCTTCTAGTCCTAATGTCCCATAGCATCTATGATGGGACTATCTTGGGAAGAGAACAAAAAGAGATCATTAACTGGGTGCCTCATTTTAAGTACAAAAAGCATGTGTCCAGAAAACTGTGTTTTGAACCTGCCGAAAATGGTTTCTGAAAGAAATTTTTAGTGACTTGTTTTGGAAAGTTCTTTTCTTCAACCTCACCTAATTTGATGTGCTTTGATAGCTTGACTTTAACCACTTATCTGTGGTTTTCTATCTATAAAATATACACTTGTTTTGCTATGTGCTTGTTAAATGATAAAAGCATCAATAAAATTCTTTATCTCCATGGTGCTGTGTGGAAATCATCTGAAGAGAGTTAAATATACTGAACCTGCCTCTGGGAATTTGTTTGGTATAGCAGTTGCATGTACAGATAAAGGGCAAAAAACAAGTTCTTAAATTATAATATTTAAATTGAGTTATAAGAAACAGTAAATGGGTGATTCTGAGTGAATTTTTTATGTAGTGGAAGGGAAAAGGTGCCATCTCCTATAGTAAATCAAAGAGCACAGCATGAAGGACATCAGAATTTATGAACCACAAGGGGAAAGAGTGAAGCCTCATCAATTTGGGAAGAAGGCGGCTTGGGCATCTGATGACATCTGGAAGACTTGAAGACAGATGTGGCTTTAACTCATTTTGAAGATCTAACTCATTTTGAAGAAGATCTAGTTACTATTATATTTTAATGGTGGTAGGCAGAATAATAGTCTTCCCAAAGATGTCCATACCCTAATTCCTGGAACCTGTGAATATGTTACCTTACCTGCCAAAAGGGGCTTATGCAGATGTGATTAAGGTTAAGGACCTAGAGATGGGGAGATTATTTCAGATTATCCGGATAGGCCCAGTCTAATCACATGAATCTAATTTCTCGACATGAGAGATAAGAAATCAGAGAACATTTCTGAGCTGTGATCAGAGAAAAATATATGATCACAGAAGAATGGTCAGGGTGATGAGACAATGCTGACTTTCAATATACAGAAAGCAGGGCTGGGCGTGGTGGCTCATACCTGCAATTCTGGCACTTTGCAAGGCTGAGCCATGAGGATCACTTGAGGCCAGGAGTTCAATACCAGCCTGGGTAATATGGTGAGACCTTGTCTCTATTAAAGATTAAAAAAATAGCTGGTGTGGTGGTGCATGCCTTTAGTCCCAGCTACTTGGTAGGCTGAGGTGGGAGGATCACTTGAGCCTGAGTTCAAGGCTGCAGTGAGCTGTGATTGCACCACTGTACTCCAGTCTGGGTGACAGAGAGAGACCCTGTCTCAAAAAGAAAAAAGATGCAGGAAGGGGCCATCAGCCAAGGGATGCTGGCAGCTTCTAGAAGCTAGATGAGGCAAGGAAACAGGTTTTTCCCCGAAGCCTCCAAAAAGAAATACAGCCCTGTCAACAACTTGATTTTAGTTCATAAGACCTGTACTGGACTTCCAACCTATGGAAGTATAATATAATAAATTTATGTTGTTTCAAACAACTAAATTTTCATAATTTGTTACAGCAGCAATAGAAAACAAATGCACATATTCAAATTCATATTCACATAAATAAAACTGACATTTCAATGTGAAATGACTTTCCAAAAGAAATCTAGATTTCATCCTCAAAATCCTTATTATTATGCTCCAGTGAGAAAATGTTCATGTCTTGCAATGCTGAAACCAGATCAAAATAAAAATTGGATGCTTCTTTGATTTTTCTGACTACTTACGATCTTTCCTTGACTCATGCTGGCTGACCCTATGCTCCTCTTATCCTTCCTTGGCCCTTCCATTGCTAAGCTTCCCTAAAAGACCTTCAGTTTGTACTTTGCCACTTGAATTATTTTTACTAAGTGTTTCAAAGATTTTTATGTAGGGCAAGAAAGTCTAATCTTTCCGTGAGAATTCTTGCTTAATTTATTGTGCTTATTAAAATATATTTGAATGACCTCAATTTGCTGGGTCTTTGTTCTTGCATTTACACCTTAGATGAATTTGAATGCTTCTTTGCTTTTGAATGTAACCTTAGACCAGGGGACAATTTAACTTAGAAGTCAAAATGAATAATATGCTAACATTATAGTACTACTCTCTTCATATACCTATAGTGCTTTATAAGACTTCAGATTTTTTCTTATCTAACATTTAGTAGAATTTTAATTTTCATTTAAACTTACAGGTCATGGCTAATGCCTGTCAATTAATGTGCATATATAACCCCTAAGTTAGTTAAGTCTGGCCATACTTATACACTTACATGTTTCTTGTTAACCAATGATTTCTAAATTTTCATTAGACATTGTTCCTGTATCAAAATGACATTCTTGAGTCTTCCAAAGTTTGTGTTTATCTTCATTTCCAAATATTACTTTTTAGACAGCATTCTTTTGATATAATATCTATTTCTTTTGGGACTGAAGCCATCTACTTGCTTTTTAGCAGTTGTCTTGGTTAAACCATTCTGTTGCTTTAGATCTCTATTTGAACTACTACAGACATTTCCCCTCTGTCTGTCACTTAAATGCAGTGAATACATACTCAGAAACTGAAAGGATAAATTAGGCTGCACAAATTATAATGGACAGAAAAGGAACAGGACCCATCAATACTATCTTACAAAGCAATTGAAATTTATTGGACATATGCACAAATTAAGTAAGCATGATTAAGCAACATGCTGTTGTTTCTTTTTCTTGAAAGAAAAAAGAGGCATAGTAATCTCAGGAGATGAGCCCATGACATTGAGATTGGCTAAAGTCACAACATGCCTTCTTTTACCCAAAGAAGTAGAAGCAAAGGTTGCATGACATTCTAGGAAATTCTGGCTATATCTTAAAACATATTGTTAATGTTGTGGTAGTGAGCTGTGTTTTCCTCATTGAGTCTCTTCCATATAGCAATAGTTCTCAGTCCTTACAATCACGCAGGAAGCTCCTAAGAAACTCATGTTCCACCCCAGGCTAATCAGCATTTCCCCATGTAAATTCTAATGTGCTATCTGGAGTGGGAACCACTGACTTAGGGGTTGAATTCAATATCCATTCATTTCTAAGGATAACAGGATAATACAACTTAAAAGGCATCTGGTGGGTTTCTTTATCTAGCCTGGTAGCTTGCCTAAGGAATTCAAAATTTTATGTGGAAATGGTTCTTATTAAGTGGATCTCCTGAAATATTAATGATATCCTCAGGAAGGTTGCTGCTAGTAACATAAATACAGTTCATAACTTTTTTTTTGCATCTTGTTTGGTGAATTCAGATTCACACCTTTGACTATTCACCCATATGGAAGAAAACAACTGGCTAAAGAAAACTAAAGTGAGGAGTTCTGTTAACAGCTCATGTACATCCTGACAGTTTCTTTAAGCTGCTCTGGAGGCTGCTGTGTTCTGTCATGGGAGGTTTTCAGCCAAAGTAGTTAATTAAGGCTCATTAGAATAGTCAAAATTCATTGTCTGTTTTGCTTCCATCTCACTCTCTTGCATTTCCATTAGTCTTATAGTCATAGCGTTGGCTGCTGGTCTCAGTTTTGTTTGAGTCTGACCTGCTTCCTACATAGTTCTGTCAATTTCACCAATGCCATCCTCTCTAGGCATTCTCACCTGGCACCTTGACTTCCTTGGTGCCCTCACTCATTTTGTACTCTTGTTTCCCAAACTTGCCAACTCTCTTCTGCCATTCTTGCTCCTGATTCTTACTTGCCAAAATCTTCTTTATCTATCTTGAGACTCGTCTCTTCTATGCCCTCCACTCTCAAGCCCATGTTCTTCATCTATTTCCTCTTTTGACCTTTCTTGCTTCTGTTAGCCTCCACTCACTCTGTAGCACAGTGATGAATTCCTACCAAATTATGTGAAAAAAAGAGTTTCCTTTCATAAAAGTGATTTGAGTCAAGCTTCTGTTTATGCTATTGCTATGAAGGCTTTTGATATCTACGCCTGCCTACATCTTGGCAAAAGAGCCCATTGGCAGACAAATAGAAAATTCTCTAATGCGCAAAATTACATGTACTCATAGAACACAGGGGCAGCAGGGAGCAGTCAGCCTGCAAAATACAACCTGCAATTACAAATAATAATGACATATGAGAGTGTTTAATTTTTCGTGTCTTATAAAATACAACAAGGAAAATCAATCTGAAGTTGAAGTCTCAGGTCTGAGAGGAGTTATGTCAAGCTTAATAAGCATCAGTCTTTGGATAAGTGAGGTTTTTAATAAAAAAGCCAGATCTGGGAACACTTCTTCAGACTGTTATTTTCTGCCCTTATGAGCAACATGTCTGTCCACTGTAGGACTATATCAAAAGTTCAGCGTTGTGGATAAAGTTGAGGAGCCCTGTAGTTCAGAGCTGTGTCAGACATTTTATTGGGAATTTCATGTGCAGTCTGGCTCTCTAAGAGAGCCTTTTTAGCTCCAATATCATTTATCTGAACTCCATTATATATATATGCATATATATATGCATCTATCTATATACATATGTATATATTTCCAATTAGGTATAATTGGAGTTATGGTTCTTAGGTGGCTTACAGAAACAAGGGTATTTGACCACTTAAACTTCTAAGTAGTGAGAGTCCACATGATAAAAACAATATACACCATTATAAAGTAAACACATTATTTATAGTGATCAGACAAAATCTTTGACTCTACAGACAACTAATAGAATTGAAACTACAAATTAAGGGAAGTTCAAGAGTAATCTTACCAAGGAAAGCTATAACTTAATATAAATCTTAAGTATTAGTGTTCAAAAGTTTAAAAACCTTAAATTTTTACAGAAGTTTTAAAAATTAAGCAGCTCTGATATTTTTATAGTGTCTACAAAACAAGACAGAAACCTGGTCCTTTGTGGGTACTTGGCAGAATGTGAAAATGGTGTTTTGTTTTGTTTCTTCTGTAGGGTTAAAAAGATAGCAAGACAGTCCCAAATTCTCACATGGATTCTCCTCCAGATAATGGACAGAAATACAGTCCTCTTTATCTAATTTTCAATCACTCCAGAAGGGGAGCCTGATTTTTGATTTGTTTTGATATTAAAGGAGGTCAGTTTAGGGTAAAAAAATTAGAAATCCTATGATTTTTAAAAAATCCTATTTTAGATTATAATATCAAACTTTGAATAGAAAATGATGACTCACATTTTATTCAGAACTCTCTGATTCCTGGATTCTTAATAAAAATTCCATATGTTTCAGCAACAGTTTTCAATGCCTATAATTTATGCTATTAAGTTGCTCCTATAACTTATGTAATGAAACATAGGGAAACATCTTTTCTAAAAGCTCCCAGAAAAATGGTAGGCAAACCATTCAAAGGTCCCATTAAGGTTGGGGTTATATTTAAAGTATTCAGGGGGTTTCCATATTTATCTAGACCACTGAATCTCAAAGTATAGCCCCTTCTAACAATAGCATTGTCATCACCTGGGAAGTGGTTAGAAATGTGGATTCTTAGCCCCTGCCCTAGACCTACTCAATCAGAAACTCTTCAGGTGGACCTCCACAGTCTGTTTTAACAAGCCTACTAAGTGATTCCATTGCATGCTAAAGTTTAAGAAATGGGGTTGGGTGCAGTGGCTCACACCTGTAACCCCAGCACTATGGGAGGCTGAGGCAGGTGGATCACAAGGTCAGGAGATGGAGACCATCCTGGCCAACATGGTGAAACCCTGTCTCTACTAAAAATACAAAAATTAACTGGGCATGGTGGTGCGTGCCTGCAATCCCAGCTACTCAGGAGACTGAGGCAGGAGAATCACTTGAGCCAGGGAGTTGGAGGTTGCAGTGAGCCGAGATTGTGCCACTGCACTCCAGCCTGGTGACAGGGTGAGACTCCTTCTCAAGGAAAAAAAAAAAAAAAAGGAGAAAAGAAATGGGTGGGTGTGTCTGTCCATTTATTCAACAAATATTTATTGAAACCAACTATGTAGCAGATATTCTTCCAAATTGGTATGAAGAAATACGAGAAAAAGACAGCGATAGAAAAAGCAGAGATCAAGATTGTATGTCTAGATCACCTTTGGAGATTCGTCAAAATAAAACTGCTTGAACCCCACCTCATATACATGGAACCACCACATTCCTTGTATTAGCCATGCTTCCATCCAAGGAGTAGGGATGGGCAGAATGGTGCAAACTTTCCTAGCATCTGATGAAAGGACAAAATATTGATGGAAGATTCCTTCTCTGTGGGCTCAGGCTGAATACAGAAGTATTCCACTGGAGGCAATATTTGGTGGCAAGCTTGTCTACTACAGTTGCAGTAAGGAACAGGAACCAGAGACAGCGGGGTTTTTAAGTAATGGGTATAAGTTTCCAGGCATCACTCTGCTCAGAATACATTTTATTCTGTAAATGTTTACAAAACTCTTCCCAGCACTTAGGGACAAAGCACAGACTCTGGCAGAGTGTATATAGAATTTTATGAGGACTGTATTTTCCAGCCAAATTGGACCATTATTTTTTTCCTTATCATTTCCTACCTACTCTGATTTCCTAGACTTTGATAGACATTTTTCTGCCACCTGGAATGCCTTCACCTCATTTCTGTGTGTCAGAATCCCAAAAATTCACTAAGGCATAGTCCAAAACATCCAGTGGTGGCCCAATCGCTCTTCTCCCCCAACTTAATACAATGTCTCCTTCTTTCGGTGTTCCCATATTTGGTGTGTATCTTTTGTGTTGTGCGCACCATGTACACACTGACTCGTGTGTAGAAATAGAAGCGGTTTCCTATAAATGGGCCTAACTTACTCATCAGCCACCAATTAGCTCTAGAAAACATGTGATATTGCCTCAAGTTTACTCAATCATTAGTGAAATCAGGACTTAAATTTAGTCAATCAAGGTTCATGTTCCCCACTAGGATCGGTGTCTCCTCATCGGTGTTCTCCCTTCTTGCTTCTTCCAGCACATGGAAATGAAGCACGGGCTTCTCGTGGCAGGGGCAGGCAGGTGGGCCTGGCTGGCTTTGTATGAAGTCTCTTTGTGTCTGTTTTGAAGGCTTCTCTGGCTGGCGTAGCTTGTCCTCTGTTCTCTTGGCACAACCCCAGTCCCTTTCTGTTCTCTCCTCCCTCAACTCTGCTCTCACCAGTACTGCTGACCCTGTGAGGTTCACTGATGGACCCATCTGTCTTCTGGCTTTGAGTTGTTTACCTTGCAGCCTCTGTGAGTGGTCCCCTTTCCCTATGATGCAGCATTCTTCAAGCAGGCATGAGGACTCATCACATTCTGTTTTTTGTTCATTCGTTTGTTTCTCAGATGTCTTTCTTGCCCCTCTGCAATGACTCCAGGGATTTTCTGGATTGGTTTCACTTTGTGCTGGAGTAAAGAGTAGGGATCTCTCTCAGACCCTCTCAGCCTAAATGCAGTTCTACTTGACTGTGGCACAGGGTGGCTCAGTTAATTTGCGAAGAGGTCCCCTCCAAGAGATCCTGAAGGGAACTGATACTCAAGCCTCCTACACTCTGGATTCCCAGTCAACCTGTGTTCTACATCCCCCGACCCCACAAGTCTCTCAACCCCAAGGTGACCCCAGATAAGCATCTCAATTTTCTGGGCTCCTCCCACAGCCACAGGTTGGGCTTCCTCAAATTCCTGCCCCATTCCCTAATCTGCACTTCCATACTCTGTGTTTACAGTTAGAACTCTACAATCCAGTCTTCTAGGCTTGGCCAATTGGAATTTCAAAGCCCATCTTTGAGATTCTTGAGAAACTGGCTTTCTCTTTCAAGCATTCAGCTCTTTCTATTGAAAGCCAGAGGGTTTTCTGTCTATTGTGAACCCTCTAAATGTACAAAAATCATAATGTGCCTGTGTCTTGTTTATTCTAGGCAGATCTACCTTCTCCCTGAAAATGATGAGCATCTCAGCCTCGGTGTGTGGAAAGTCACAAGAAGGCAACTTTGGAAATAAAAAAAGAATAGAGACGTTGGAAAACAAATGAAAAATATGATTCTTGCTACATCTCTTCTGGTTGATCCCATTCTGCCTTTTGTCATGCTTAAATGTCTTCTGATATTTGAGTATTTTTTCCACTTTTTGCTACCTCTCACTGAAGTTGTCAGCTTTAGTTAAGGGTAGGCCCAAATTCTTTTTATCTCTATAACTCTTCAGCACCTAACATGGTATAATTTCTCAAAAGTATTTGCTGCATTGCATTAGGTTGATTCTTAATATTTTGTTTAGACTTTCTCCTATAAAATAGCTATTTTTTTATTATTGAAAACATTCTCCTTTGCCTCTCTTTTCTTTTTCAGTTGTTTATTTAAATCCTGAGAAAATAAAATTCTCTCAGGAATTTACCTTTGATTATCTGAAGCTTAAACTGGCGTTATTTATAATAATTATACCTAAAACCACCACCTGGATACCACTACTAAACAAAAAAGGGCATGGGTACTCTCATTAGCCTTGCTTAATTAAAAGAGTGCTCAAACATGATTTTCACAGATACTAATTTCATCTGTGCACAAACTCTCTCTCTCCTTTTGACCTGAATATGCATTTTAGGTGTATAGACCCAGAGGAGCTCCTGGAACACACTGGTGTCTGTAGGATGAGTTAGGTAGTTATGATGAGTAGGAATAGCTAGCTTGCTCTATTTGGGGTTTCACATTGTCTCAGTTTCTAGTGGAGTCACCAAGAACCTTGAGTCTTGTCTGGTCCATGCAATTTGCAAGATTAAAAGAATATTAGCACCTTTTTCTTGGAGTAGGACTCTGAAAACAGGATTATATTGTTCAAACTAACAAAAAATGTGTGGGTACCTAAGGAAGTATCTGCCTACCTGTAGTGTTTGTATGGCTAGATATTCTTACCCCTACGGTATTTGTTGTCATATTGTGTCCAGAATTGGAGGGTTCTTGGTCTCGTTGACTTCAGTAATGAAGCTGTGGACCGTTGCAGTGAGTGTTACAGTTATCAAAGATGGTGTGTCCGCAGTTTCTTCCTTTCGGTGGATTCGTGGTCTCGCTGACTTCAGGAGTGAAGCTGCAGACCCTCGCAGTGAGTGTTACAGCTCATAAAAGCAGTGTGGACCGAAACAGTGAGCAGCAGCAAGATTTATTGTAAAGAGGGAAAGAACAAAGCTTCCACCCTGTGAAAGGGGACTTAAGTGGATTTCCGCTGCAGCTTGGGCAGCGTGCTTTTACTCCCTTATCTGACCCCACCCACATCCTGCTGATTGGTCCATTTTACAGAGAGCTGATTGGTCCTTTTTGACAGGGTGCTGATTGGTGCATTTAAAAACTTTGAGCTAGACATAATACAATCCTTTAGTTAGGCATAAAAATTCTCCAAGTCCCCACTAGATTAGCTAGACGTGGGGCACTGATTGGTGCATTTACAAACCTTGAGCTAGACACAGGGTGCTGATTGGTGCATTTACAATCCTTTAGGCATAGAAGTTCTCCAAGTCCCCACACGACTCAGGAGCCCAGGGGGCTTCTCCTAGTGGATCCCTCGCTGGGGCTGTGGGCAGAGGTGACCGCCAGTCCCGCGCCACGCACCCACATTCGTCAGCCCTTGGGCCGTCCATGGGACCAGATGCTGCGGAGCAGGGGGCAGCACAGTTGAGGAGGCTCAGGCTGCCCGGGAGCCCATGGGGGTGGGGGAGGCATGGGGAGAGACTTGGGCTTGGCCGGCTGCAGGTCCCGAGCCCTGCCCTGCAGGTAGGCGTTGGAGGCCCAGCGAGAATTCCAGCGCATCATGGGTGGGCTGGCAGTGCTGGGGGACCCGGCACACCCTCTGCAGCTGCTGGCCAGGGTGCTAAGCCCCTCACTGCCAGGGGTCAGCAGTGCAGGCTGGCCACTCTGAGTGCGAGCAAGGTCAGCGCAGCCTGGTTCCTGCCCAGGCCTCTCCCTCCACACTTTCCCGCAAGCAGAGGGAGCCCGCTCCAGCCTCGGCCAGCCCAGAGAGGGGCTCCCACAGTGCAGCGGTGGGCTAAAGGGCTCTTCAAGCATGGCCAGAGTGGACACAGAGGCCGAGGAGGTGCTGAGAGCGAGCAAGAGCTGCTGGCACATTGTCACCTCTCACCGGCACTCTACCTGCAAGGTTGACTTGGGAAATTGTGAATCTGACAGCCTCAGCATCTCAGCCTATGTAGTGAGAAATAACTCTCCTTCCAAACAGGACTTTCAAAGTGGGAAATTTCTTAGACAAAATGTGAAGTGACAATGTGCTAGTAGCCCTCATTCTCAGTGCCTCCTCGGCTTCCGTGTCCACTTTGATGGCGCTTGAGGAGCTCTGCACTGTGGGAGCCCCTTTCTGGGCTGGCCGAGGCTGGAGCCGGCTCCCTCTGTTGGTGGGAGGTGAGGAGGGAGAGGCGCCGGCAGGAACCGGGGCTGTGCGCAGCACTCACAGGCCATCGCGAGTTCTGGCGGGCATGGGTGCAGGCTTGGCGGGCCCCGCACTTGGAGTGGCCAGCTGGTGCCTCCGGCCCAGGGCAGTGAGGGGCTTAGCAGCCAGGCCAGCAGCTGTAGAGGTTGCGCTGGGTCCCCCAGCACTGCCAGCCTGCATGCACTGGGCTCAAATTCTCGCCAGGCCTCAGCTGCCTCCCCAGGGGGTAGGGCTCTCGGGACCTGCAGCCCGCCATGCCCGAGCCCCCACCTCTGCAGAGGGCTCCCATGCCGCCCAATGGGTGCTGCCCCCTGCTCTGTGGCACCCGGTCCCATCAACCACTCAAGGGCTGAGGAGTGCAGGTGCACAGCACAGGACTGGCAGGCAGCTCCATCTGCAGCCCCAGTACGGGATCCACTAGGTGAAGCCAGCTGGGCTCCTGGGTCTAGTGGGGACTTGGAAAACAACTTTAAGTCCAGCTAAGGGATTGTAAATACACCAACCAGCACCCTGTGTCTAGCTCAAGGTTTGTAAATACACTAATCAGTACTCTGCATCTAGCTCAAGGTTTGTAAATACACCAATCAGTACTCTGTCTCTAGCTAACCTAGTGGGGACTTCCAGAACTTTTCTGTCTAGCACTCTGTGTCTAACTCGGGATTGTAAATGCAGCAATTAGCACTCTGTCAAAACGGACCAATCAGCTCTCTGTAAAATGGACCAGTCAGCTCTCTGTAAAATGGACCAATCAGCAAGATGTGGGTGGGACCAGATAAGGGACAAAAAGCAGGCTGCCCCAGCTAGCGGCAACCCGCTGGGAACCTCTTCCACACTGTGGAAGCTTAGTTCTTTAGCTCTTTGCAATAAATCTTGCTGCTGCTCACTGTTTGGGTCCATGCTGCCTTTAAGAGCTGTAACACTCACCGCGAAGATCTGCGGCTTCACTCCTGTCAGCAAGACCATGAACCCACCAGAAGGAAGAACCTCCAGACACATCTGAACATCTGAAGGAACAGACTCTGGACACACCATTTTAAAGAACCGTAACTCTCACTGCGAGGGTTCACTACTCGCAATTCTGGACACAAAAGGAAGAGTGGGAGGTGGTTTGGATGAATGGCAGCCAAATGAGAAAAGATATGAACTCCAGTCCAATTAGAAAGATGGTGGTGGTATTATCCACATGCTAGCCATGTGTGTCAAACAGAAGCTGCTTCTTACCCAGGAGAAGATTGTGTGCTTTTGTTCTTAGAATATGACATAGAAAATATTGTGAAGAAATAAACTCATATGTAAAGTTTGGTATCTGTTTTACTAAATCCTAAGTATTTTCTTTCCTCATAATTTTCCTGCCTGCCCTTAGCATTCTAGAAAGAAAACTTGGTGTTGAAATCCCCGTCTTACAGGCAGACATTAGCTTTCGATGGCATAATCACCTTCAACACTTTGGGATTCGCTTTCTATCTCAGATTCTCCCTCTGTTATGTAGTGGAGATACTGTATGAAGCCCAAAATGTTAAGGGACTGCCAGGGAGAAAAAGAAAAGTGTTTCATTTTGGCTTCCTGCCTTTGCTTTCCTAACTTTGTATGTATTAGGCATCTAAAGAAAGAAATCATTTAGGTTAGAATTCATGCTGAGAATATGAAGAAATATACATATGACAGGCTTTTTCCAACTAGAAGAGAGTAATTTTCTATTCTCACCTAAGAAAATAAACAAGAATCTTTCCTCTACTAATAAGAAGCTCTATCAGTTGTAAGATGGGAGGTAAAAGTAACGATGTCTCTGCCCACTTCTCCTCTCAGAAGTTACCACAAAATAACAAGAACAGTAACAACCACAGCACAATTACAGGTGCTCAACTTTATCTTTAATGAAACCAGGAAACACCTAAAACTTCAAACTATAATATATGAAGATTGCACATGGTTGGGTGAATTTCAACCATTGGGCAGATCAAAGGTCAAATTTACAAGTGTGTATGTGGAGGGGAGGAGGGAGGTTACCACTGAGAAGCTTGGTAGTTTACCCTGCCAAATTCCAGGAATTCTCAGAAATGGAAGCTCAAAGCCTGGAGGAGAGGAGGCTGAGAACAAGAAGACTATTTGTTTAAGGAGCAATTGGATGCCAATGCCCACCTTCATTCCGAAAAATTAGATGACTACTCTTCTTGTGCCCTAAGAGAGCTGAGAGATCCATTTCTTAGAGGAATTGCAGAAATAGTTTTTGGAGTTGTGGATACCAAGCACAGAGGAGAGAAGTGCTTCGGTGCTGGATAGAAAACCAGGGAAATACAAGAAACACGTTGTATCTAATGAGGAGGTCTTCCATCATCTAAGCTGAACATACTAGTAGCCAGCCTTCTATCCCAAGGACAAGATTGGAGGATTCTTCTCTTAGGAAACTCAGGAACTGACCAGACCTACAAATAAAAACCTAAAAACTTAAAAAATTAAAACCTGGATGCCTGCCCAATGCTGTACAGTGAGATTCACTAGTTGTCAGGCCCTACTGCTGTGGTTTGAATGTGTCCCCTCCAAAATCCAGGTGTTACCAATGTGATGGTATTAAGAGGTGAGCCTTTAGGAGATGATTAGACTGCAAGGGCTCCTCCCTCATGAATGGGATTAGTGCTCTGATAAAGGGCCTTGACAGAGGGAGCTGGTTCCCTGCTGCCCTTCTGCCTTTTATCATGTAAGGATGCAGTAAGAAGTCCCACACCTGATGCCACTGCCTTGATCTTGGACTTCCCTGCCATCTAAATTGTGAGAGAATACATTTCTGCTTGCTCTAAATTAGTCAGTGGCATTTTGTTCTAACAGCACAAAATGAACTAAGATGCCACCAATAGAGTGGGGCCTCCAGTCAGCATTTTAATGTCTTGTTTTTAAATAGGAGAAATTGACCAGATATTTAAGGAAAACCTTCAACATGAAAAGTACAGGTACAAACCAACCCCTGCCCCAAAAGATAATAATAAAAAGACACTAAGAGTTAACAGAGGCAAATCAAGGAATGGAAAAAATGCTATAAAGTATTGCTATTTAATATGTTTAGTGACATAAAATAAGAATGCAAATTAATGAAACCAGTCTAGTCAGAGCAAAAAGCACTTATAAATTAAAAATTATAGTTGAAATTAAGAATGCTCCTCATTCAGGAAGATGAAGTCAAGGAAAACACCCAGTAAGAAGTAACATTAAAGAAATGGATAATAAGGGAGAAAAGCTAAGATAATTAGAGGCTTAATCTCGGAGGTTCAGTATCCTAAGAAAATAGGAGTTTCATAAAGAAAAAGCGGAGAAAATGACAAGACATTTTCAAAGCATTAACAAAAGATAGTTTCCTTGAAAATCTGGAGTAGAGTCCAGTCTGCTTCTGTGGGGTAGGTAACAACCCCTTACACAAGCTATACTGGTACAGTTTTGTCACTGTTGTTATTTTGTTTTGTTTTCTTTACATTGAATGTACATATGTGAATAGGAATTGTGGTCCTGCATATTCAGATGCTGTGAATCTCAGGTACATTTTTATCTTTAACTTAGGCTACAGTGGTAGCTGCAGAAAGTGACCTCAAGTGTAATGGTAGCAATTACACCACCAAAGACAGAGGTGAGTGGACTTGGAATCCGTGGGAGGAGATGGTAATAAATACTAGCTCACAGTAGGACACACAGGCACCAAGCTGTGTTGCATTTTAATATAAAAATAATGACAGTATTTTAAAAACCAAAGTATTTTATTTCTTGCTATGAAGGCTCCTAAAATTTTGAGTAATAATAAAAATCACATATGGGAAAAAGCTATGTTCTATCTTATCTATAAAGAAAATTTATTTGTGACTTACAGGTTCATTAGTAAGAGGTAGATGTCATTCTTTATTTTTTAAACAAAAATTACCTTTCCAAGTGTAAAAAACAGGGGTTGTCAAGTAATATGGATGATAAAATCTTATGAAAAAAGTTTCCTTTAAATTTATGATCATAAAAATGTGGAAAGATATAAAAAATACCTTCCCAGCAGAGTGGAATTGGTGAGGAGTATGTCAGAGAAATTACTAACTTTTTCTTAATGTGTTTATTTCATGCTCTCTTAAAATGAACATCTTTTCCTTTTTTTTTTTTTTTTTTTTTTTTTTTTCTGAGATAGGGTCTTACTCTGGTCGCTCAGGCTGGACTGCAGTGGTGTGATCTTGGCTCACTGAAGCCTCGACCTCCCGGGTTCAGGTGATTCTCCCATCTCAGCCTCCCAGTAGCTGGGACTACAGGCATGCACCATCAGGGCCAGCTAATTTTCTTTTTTGTTTCTTTCTTTCTTTTATTTTTTTTTTAATTTTTAGTAGAGAGATGGGATTTTGCCATGTTGCCTAGGCTGGTCTTGAACTCCTGGCCTCAAGCAATGCACCTGCCTTGGCGTCCCAAAGTGCTGGGATTACAGGAGTGAACCAATGTGCCTAGTCATCTTACTTATATAAATAAAAAAGATAATACATTTAAAGTGATATTCATTTTTACCAACATTTTATATTTTCAAACACACCACAAAGTTGAAAGAATTTTGCAGTAAATTTTTGTATACCTACCATTAATCCATCTTCTGTTTTGATGTATTTCAAAGTAAATTGTAAACATTAGTATACTTTCCTTCTAATCACTTAAATGTGTATATTATTAATTAGAATTCTATATTTGTTTACATTTTTTGAAATGACTTTCACTATAAAATATGTATTTATCATAGAAACTTGGCAATTACAGATAAAAAATCTGTAGATCTATAAGTTAGTTTTTGTTTGTACCAAATATTGTGCTATGTACTTTATTAACACCATTTCTTTTAATCCTTTAACAAGCCCTAAGAAGTCACATTATCCCCATTTTACAAATAAGGAGTCTGTGAGAAAATTGCCCCAGTTCCCAGAGTGGTAAAGTTAGGATATGCATCCAAGTATGTTCAATCCCCTTACTCTTAACTGCATGCCATCCTGCTAGCCTTGTGTCCACCCCACTGTGAGATAACCACTGATGACTCCTCTCTAAACCCTTTTCTAGGTGTATGTATTTCCACTAAACTGGGGCTATGTTGTATGTGTTGTTTCATAACTAGTTTTCTTCTCATGTGTAAACCTCTTCCTTCAGCTCCTTGTTAATGGCTGCAGAGTATTCTGTCAAGTGAAGATACCGTATTTAATAACTACTTATTCTTGTATATTTTTCCAGTTTTTGCTATTATCAAATCTTCTTGCATGCTACTAATTTTATCCTTAGGATCATAAGTAGAATTGCTTACTGAGAGGTTATGCATAGTTTCCACATTGTTAATACAAGTTCCCCAATTTGCTTTTACCAATCTCCCACCAGGAGAATGTGGGGAAACCTGACGAACAGGGAAACCTGACTAACAAGTTTCCTGACATTCTACACTGACATCAAATATAACTTTAAAAAATCATTTCTAGTTAGATAAGCAAAAACATGTATGTTTTGTTTAGCATACCTTTGATTGTTAATGAGGTTGAACGTATTTTCACCTATTTATGTATCATTTAAGGTTTCCCTTTCAGATACTGCTTGTTCAGATTCTCAGAGTTCATTTTTAAATTAGTCTCTTGAAGAATTCCAACCCATTTCACAGTGAAGCTAATGTTAAGACTGAAATTTTATTTTTCATGCAGAGTTCACTCTTTGAGTGGTGCAGTAAAGGCAGTCACACTTGGGTACCTCAGTGATGGCAGGAAGGTTTATGTTTTCCTCTTTGTGACAAGATAAATCTCTGTGAGATTGCTGTAAAGGTATGGAGGATTTTAGAATTCATTTGCACAGAGGTTCCGGGAGCTTCCAGTTTGACACGAGTGGCCTTGGAAGATTCGCCTGGGCAAACCGCAAGGGCAGATAGTTGGCTGGTTTAGTGATTGGCTTTGAAGCAGCACCAGATGCTGTGGGCACCGGGAGGCTCTGGGCATGCCCTTCAGGGGAGCAGCCGAGTAGCAGAAGAGAGCGCCATGGGAGAACATGGGCCACCCTGGGTGAGGACAGGAAACAGGCAGAGGAAGTGAAGGAATTCTTTGAGGAGCAGAGGAGAGAGAGCTGGTAGTTCATCTCACTTTATCTGATTAATAATCCTCACCCCTTCTGCCTGCGCAGCTTGACTGTGAGCAAAATCAGAAATGTGCAGCTCATGACTTCTTGAGTCCTGCTTCCATGTGGGTGGTTGGGGTGGGGTGCAGTACCTCTCGTCCAGCATTAGATCTCAGAGGACTTGGGGGAGAGCATCTTTTGGCTGGCTTATTTAGGAAAAACATTTGGCCAGAATTCACTTACAGTTTCAACTACTTTCATTTTCCTATAATACAAGTTATAGGAGAGAAAAGGTGAAAAGAAGCCTATTTAAATTGTTAATATTGGTATTTATGAGTGATTATTTTTACTCGTTTCTATTTCTCTTTATATTCTATAATGGGTACATTTACATATGTAATAGAACTACTAATAAACTGTATATAAAATTTCTCCCCTGGGTGAGAACTCATCTTCTGCTAAGTTAGGTTCAAGAAACAAGAAATCCTGTTGTTTGTAAATATCCCTTTAAACAGAAGTTAATGCTTGTGAGTATAAGTTCTTCTGTATTGTTATATTGGCAATTTAAGCCTTAATAGAAAAGGGTGGTAGTTTGATAGTGGTGGTAACTTAAAGCCAGGATGGAGTGTTCCAGTTTCCCCAAGAGTCTGTGTGAACAATGTGACTGGCAGCATGTGGGCTTGTTAGGGACTCTGGTACCAAGGCAATCCATGCTGAGATCTGTTATATTTGCTCCAGTCTAGTGTGGTCCTTAGCTTAGAATATGTAGCTTAATCTCGGTGAGCGTGGATCCTAAAAATTCCATCAAAAAGGCTCTATTAGGAAAAGTTACACATAGGGAAACTTGCATAATGTAATGTCATTATTTCCCTTCATGAATGGTCCCACTGAGTGAACAGGAAGGGTGGAGCCCTCCGTGAAACTTAAAGCCAGTCCCTCCAGTGAGGCTGGTATCAGCAGAGAAGTCCAGAAATGCAAGAAGTGCTTGAAGTGGGCATGAAAAAGTTCTTGAAAACTAAAAAATGGTATCTTTTGTTGACTTGAAATTCTTGGCATGTTAATTAGTCTATAAAAAGGGCCTTGACAATGTCATAAGGCAAGTTCTAAAAGCCTCAGGCTTTTAAACTTGAAGTAGCACAGTGAAGGACAGACCTCATGCAGAATGTTCACAATGAATCGCAAAAAGTGACAAAAGTTGATTAATTACTTATATGAAAACGAATTTGCAGTGATGATATTAACATTCTGAAGCCAGCCATTTCCTTCCATTTGCTTCTTGTGGTTGGGACATATCTTCCTTCTTTGTTCATTTCCTAAAGGAACCATCTTTCATTTTCCCTCTTTTTTTGATAACCCGTTTCTTCCAAGGACTATAAATATCTGAGATTCACTGATCTAATGAAGACTTCCTCATTGACAGAAATTCTTACAGAATTCAGTGGCAAAAATGAGCTCTATCTTTGACTCAAAATCTGAAATTATTTTTTAAAAGAAAGATAAAAATAGAAAATAGCAAGTTCTTTGCTTTGGGTAGGATGTTTGTGACAATTCAGAAACTGCCCTTGCAAAAATTATAACAGTAAGAAAATTATGACAGTGGAGGAGATATGATCTAGACAATCCCCTCTTGCCTTTATCCTTCGAGCTGCCTTAATTGTTAATGGGCATAGGCTGGGCTAGCTGTGGGAGATATTTATAGTTTATATGATTATAGCCATTCCCCCAAACACAACCATCTTTGTAAAGCTTAATGAGAGACCACCAGGTTAGGAAGATAGAGAAGCCTGGATTCTGCTAACATATGAGCATTGCCAGCCATTTTTTCTGGAGATCACAAGATACGCAACTTTCTCAATTACTTCTGCAGATAACATCATTATTGTAGAATCTAAGATTGCCCTTTGGAGATAACTTTTCAGGTTTTTTGCTTGTCCGACACCAATGATGGCTCTACCTGGACCTGCCAACCACTCCTGTGTCTCCACCCAGAAGCACTTCAGCCAACAGGAGGATAATTTCCTATATCCCTATGACTGCTCCCCCAACTAATCAGCGGTAAGTACCCATTGCCTAGCCACCTCCACCTCTTCCCCCAAACTACCTTTGGAAAACCCCTAACTTAAGAAAAGATTGATTTCAGTAATAACTGTCTCCCACATGGCATGGCCAGCCTTGTGTCAATTAAACTTTTTCTTTACTGTAATGCTGTGGTCTTTGTTTGTGTATTGAGCAGGAAAAACCTGTTGGGATCTTTCAATTCTATTAAGTAGGTACATTAAAATACATGACCTCATGTCAATCCCTCATTCCCTCCACCTAATTTTAATCAACTAGTTGAATTTAAGAAAATAATCTTAACACTAAGTTGGCTACCAGCAAGTGTTCTATTTTTAAAAATTATCTTTTATACATCTAAAAATTATATAGGTGCTTAAACTTGAAACAATTTAAGGTGTATAAAGTGCCTATCAGAATGTCTTATCTATAATAAATGTGAAATTAAAAGTAAAAAGTTTTGCATATTGATGGAGACATTTCTGTCTTGCCCTTGGTATGAGTGAGGTTCAACAAACATGAGGATCTACTTTCTCTTAAATGCTTCAGCTGTCTGGGGCACCAGGGCCTCCTGGATGGGTAGCATAGAAAGCTAAGAACTCTTTATTGCACTTGTTCATTTTTGGGTGGTCCACTGGCTAAAGCTTGCTATATTCAATGGAGCAGAATTTTCCAAAATGTATTCCATAGCACACCATCCCAAAACAGTCTCCAGCACTACTGATATGGTTTGGCCCTGTGTCCCCACCCAAGTCTCAACTTGAATTGTAATCCTTATATGTTAAGGCAGGGACCTGGTGGGAGGTAATTGGATCATGGCAGCAGACTTTACCCTTGCTGTTCTCGTGATAAGAGTTCTGACAAAATCTGATTGTTTAGTAAGTGTGGGGCTCTTCCCCCCGCTTCTCTCTTTCTTTCTCTCTCTGACCTGCTGCCATGTAAGACAAGCCTTCCTTCCCCTTTGCCTTCTGCTATGATTGTAAGTTTCCTGAGGCCTTCCCAGCCATGTGGAACTGTGAGTCAATTAAACCTCTTTCCTTTACAAATTTCCTAGTCTTGGGCAGTTTCTTACAGCAGTGTAAAAATGTGTGAATACAACTACTGAATGAATATTATTGAGTAAGTTTAGTATTCTCTACTTAACCTGAAAGCCAATCTTTAGGCATGTCTGACTGGTGCTGATGAATACTAATAGTAATTTACTTTCCCATCAGCCTTCATATGGTTACGATGCAGGGAATCCTTGTGCCTGCCTCCTAACTGCAACCAGACTCCTTCCCACCAGCTCAGTCTTTCTCTCAGACCTCACCATTGCAATCTCCACAGACTCCAGCAAGGTTAACAAAGCCAGTGAGACATTAATTGACATTGTCATAACTCTGGCATGCATCTGCTGGCATAATAAAACACTTGGTGTTTTAAATCAATCTGCGGTGCAGCATTAGTGATAAGGTCTTTTGTCTCCAGGAAGCTTTTCAAGTGCACATTTCTCAATGAGAACAGCCTGGTCAGGAGGGAGACAGTGTTTCATGATCATCTCGCTTCAGACTGCGGAGTCTGACTGCTGGGTTTGCCATTACACATAATTACATTATACATAATTAATGGCTGAGTTTGCCATTAATTATGTGATCTTGGGCAGTTACTTAAATGTACCGTACTTTAGTTTCTTCACCTGTAAAATGGGAATGATAATGGGATCTACTTTGTGTAGGGTTGTTACAAAGGTTAAAGGAGATAGTACTTACATTAGAACAGTAACTGGGATGTGATTAACAATCAATAAGTAGTTATTATCCTCCTAGTACTGTTATGATTATTTTCTCAGAAGTTTGGGTTGGAGTTCGCATTCATCTGATACCGTTTTTGAGAGTGTGTCTATAATTAGATCTTTCTGGTCTCTTTTGGAGGGCATATTACATTTAATAGGCATATAAGACTTGGTTAGTCTGCACTTAGACGGCTGAATCTTGAGGAACTGATGTTGAAAGGTTAGCACTCTGGAGCTGAATATGACTGCAAAAATGACCAGGTCCCACTGTCATTTTGCAGATCAAGAGCCTCAGGTCCAGAGAAGTATTTTTCCAAAGCGCCACAGTTTGCTATAGGTGGGGTTGACAAGAGAACCTAGGATTCCTGATTCCAGGTCTACTACACTATTCCACACTGCCCTAGTGCAGGAGGCCTCAGAGTGTGTAGGATAATGCATTATTAGTTATTATGTATACTGCTTAAATTTGTAGATTGTTTCTTATTCAAGGTTGATGTTCCTCAAGCGTAAAGAAGCAATTCGAAGGGAGAGGAAGAAAGACATGGAAGAGACACAGGCTTTAGAGTCAGAGTCCTGAGTTTTGATCCTATTATCTAAACGTCTAACTCTCAGTGTTAGTGAACTTCTGTGACTTTCACCTTCCTTGTGTATTTGGAGATGATATTTGCTTTTCAGAATTATTGGGAAAATTAAATGAGAAGATATATAAAATTGCTTTGAATGTGGTAGGTATTCAATAGATGGCAGTTTTACAGATGTTCCTTGACCTACCATGGGTTTATCTGGATAAGCTGAGGGGTGTACTGAATGCCTATCGCTTTCACACCATCTTAAAGTTGAAAAATCCTAACTTGGGAACCATCTGTATTAACATTTATGGCTAATGAGAGCTTTAATAGGTGGATGCCACTGCCAGAAACAGCTACCTGAGAAACAGGCTGGAAACAATGTGCAGAGTTTACTTAATCCCATGATTCTTGAACTGTGATATGTGTAGTCCAGGGGTAAATAGCTGTGTGCCAAAGTGAACGAACTGGTATGTCATTTAGGAGGTCAATTTTATTTGGGAAAAAAAATTGAGAAACTATTAAGTTATTAGTAATTTAAAACATTTTAAAAATAACATGGATATTCTATGGAATAAAATTCAAAATTAAACATCTTAAGTAAAAAGCACAAGACTTCAAATAAATTTTAGTTTTGCAGCAGACAGCTCCAAAATATTCTGCCAGCCTTCCGTTTCACCACCTTCTGCCCCAAATTCCAGAGTGCTCACCCTTCATGGCTGTAGGGAATATTCTGATGAAAAGTTGAGAATGATTAATTTAATCTATCCTCTTACTGCTGCTTTGTAAAGGTAACCACTCAAGGAAAGATAAGCTGAGAGGATATATTCTAGGTGCTGCCAGCTCCTCTACTAAGTGATGTGGGAGTGTCACATGGAGGGCAGTGACGTCAAATCATGTTGACTCTGAACCCATACACCTGCCTTGCTAACTTCTCATGCTCATTTCTGAATGCCTGGTCCTCATTTGTGGGTTCTGTTTGAGGTGGCATCTATTCTTTTTGGCTGCCAATCATCCAATCCATCCTTTCTTCTGCTG
This sequence comes from Theropithecus gelada, assembly GCF_003255815.1. Taxonomy (NCBI): domain Eukaryota; kingdom Metazoa; phylum Chordata; class Mammalia; order Primates; family Cercopithecidae; genus Theropithecus; species Theropithecus gelada. The sequence goes on along the minus strand of NC_037671.1, from coordinate 81,626,756 downwards.
ATAATAGCTCCTGTTTTTTCTCCACCCTTCTTCTACTTGGTCTGTGAGTCTTAGCTGTGACTAGTCCTGACCCCTGGATTCAGGGTAGCCACGTGACTGTAGTCTGACCATAAACTTATGCCTTTCTTTGTGGCTCCTGTGGTGCTTTCTTTCCCCTGAACTTGAACCTGTGAGGATATAAGCCTGGAGCTGCCCGATGCTTCTGTCAGTGAATGAAGCTATATAGACTCATAAATTATGTCCTTTATTTGTTTTGTTTTGCCTTAAGTTGTAGAGTTGAGTTTTCTTTTATTTGTATCATTCTGCATCTGTATTTACTCTTGCCTTTTCTACCCTAATCAGTTACAAGAACTACCTACCTGTCCTTATTGCAAAGATTAATATTTACTTCTTCATGCTTCATGCATTTGTTTATTCACTCATTTATACTTATAAAGTTTATAGAATACCTACTGTGGCAGAGCTGGTAATTGTATACTCATTCATTTCCACTTTTTTTTTTTTTGCCAATTGAACTGCAAGTTTATTCACAGCAATGATGTGCCACCTGAGGCCATGGGTCATGATTATCTAACGTTTTAACTTAATCATGGGAATCCTGTTCTAGGTGAATGACATCAATCCCATCCTCTCCTTTCCCAGCCTTCCTTCTAGCTAGTGGTGGCCATGTGGCCCAGTTCTGGCAAATGACACCTCTTAGTGGAAGTTTGCTGGGAGAATTCTGAAAAAATTTGCTATACTGATTAAACAGCATATGCACAATTTGTACAACTACCTTCCTCCTCCTTCCTGTGACTGCGATGTGCAGAGCTACAACCACTATCTTACAACCATGATGCCCCCCAGGTATGAGAGAGAGGCCAAGAGAGTCACAGAGAAGCCAGCCTTGACATTGTTGAGCTAATGAAACCCCACCAGTAGCCACTTCCCTCAAGACTTTTTATATGATAATTACAAACCTCTATTTGTTTAAGCCTGTGTTAGCTTTCTGTTACTTTTAGTGGACAGCATTCCTAAAAGACACACCCAGAAATAAACAGCAATGGGCTAAATGCTGGAAATAGATAAATGATAAAGATATGCCATTTCAAGAAGTTTAGCACAGAACTATTCAGTTAGTACAGTGTGATGATGTAATTGCTACAGAGTATAGACGAGGCCCCAAAGGTGCCCAACAGAAGGCATGCTTGAAAGACGTAAGCCTTGAGCTGACCCTTACATGGAAATGAGTATTTTCTAAGTGGACCTTGGCATGAGGTTGGGGACTAGAGCAGTCCATGGAAGCTGGAACAAAACTTACACAGGGCTGGCTCAGTAGCTATAAACAGTTGTAAGCGATAAAATGTGAGGGAGAAACCAGTAGCAGGAGACAACTCTATACAGGTATACAGGGGCCAGATCTTAAGGATCCTTTTTTTCCATGCTAAGGAATTTAGAATTAATCCTGTATGTCAGTGAATCAGCACCTGTATGAGCCACCCATGGGCTTTAATAACAGTTTCTCAGACCCTAGCCCAGACCCACTGCTTTGGAATCTATGTGTTAAATCCAAGGAATCTGTATTTTTGAGAAGTTTTGCAAGTGATATTGGTTAAGAATTAATCATACAGATGATAAGATAGTGAAAACTTTTGGTCAGGGGAATGACAAAATCAGATCTGTCTTTTAGAAAGATCCAGTTGTGTGCCTATCACATTTAATGCACAGAATACATCATTTTTTAACAACTGCCTCCTCTATATGACAACATTAATTTTAGTAATATTTTTCTGATTATTTTTTTAAAAATTGAAAAATAAGAATAAATTTTAATTTTAAAGATATTATTCAAATTCAATAAAATAGTTTCTGTATGAGCTTAAAATGTACACCTACGAAACAAAACCTCAGTGTCTGTACTCTTTTCACTGTTTGAAACATTAAACACAAATCCAAACTCCAAGTGGTCAGTTAGAATGACTAACAGAAGTAACTCGAGTTCTGTTTATTCATCTTGAAATCCCTATACTGTCATTGTTTTGTTGTGAATCTCCTTTAGCAGTCCTTGTGTTGTACAGTTCTGATGGACAAGAATTTCAGTTATCACAGTTTAGTTAAATAGCACCAGTCCTGCAACAACAAGGTTTCACATTTCAATTACCAGTTCAGTTTATTAACTGTGAGTAATTGCATGAAATACACTTTACAGCCAGCTCTTCAGCTCACAAATCACTACATAAATAAAAGATGCACATCATAATTGGTGACCAATCATGACACTTCTTTAAGAGTCTGTTCGTGACTGATCACCAAGCATCTGTTATGCAGTACATGCACAGATAGTACAGTGTGTAGTTGTGTTGCATCCTTGTTGTCCAGTGATAGTCCACAAGATATTTTTACAAAAATGGATAGTCAAAACAGTATATTGGTCAACAAAGATGAAAGTGTAACAAAGGAACAAAAATGATAATGCTAGAAATGAAACTGATATCAAACATGAATGGAGTTTTAGAAGAAATAGCTGACCCTGGGAATGCTGACACAACCATCATTTGAGACTTAAGATATGCAGCCAGAGGAACTTGGTGAAGGTGAATTTATGGACATAAATTAGGCAAGTGGATGTGACAAAAAATATAAAGATGTTCCTGAGGAAGTGGCACTAGGGACTTCACATGAAGGTAACTCTTGGAGATATTTCATGATGTTGAAAATGCAAAGGATAAAATTTTGGAACCTGATTCAAACTTCAAAGTAGGATAACAATTTGTCAAGGGATAGAAAGAAAAAGCTCATTCCAAAAATAAGTTATAGGAGAAGAAGAAAGAAAACACCATTCAAACTACTCTTGGTAAGGTTTTTTTAAACAAAGAAATAAAACACTAATTCACAATGTTTCCAATGCTTTAAATTACAGTGTACTAAAAAAATATCAGTTTTACTCTTTTTCATTTCTCTATTCATTTAGACTGAGAGTAAAAGAACTTTTAATGTCTCAACCAAAAAGTTTAGAAGTCACAGAAGAATCTTACTTCTACCTTTTGATGATGAAGATCTTTTTGCATGGTTTCCGCTTACATGACAATTTTTTCAGTTCCACAGTGCTGTGCAAACCAAGGACTGCCTGTATTTAAAAGTGGGAATGTATGACACCTAAGAGTCTAGACATAAAAACTGCTCTTGAAAGGAGCTTGAAAAATACTTGAATTGTTACAAGCTTATGAGGGAAACACATTTTAGGGTGTTGACTGTACAACTGGAAATTCTCTGATTACTTTCTCTGTAAAAAATGTTTATGAAAGTAAATTGTCTACTAAATACACAATTTAAAATGTGCTAGTTTGAAGCTGATGTATATAATGTTAAAACTCATTAGTAATCACAATTGTTTAGAACTTAGGCCAAGAAAATATTTTGGGGGGAGTAGTAACGTATCATTGATGTTGTTTAGACTCACATACCCATGGATATGATAAAAGGCAGACTGACTTTTAGTTTTATTATTGTTTTAAATTCCCTTTGTATTTGCCCACCTTATGGCTTGCACTGGGGTGAATTGCTCCCACTGTCCTGCCATTGATACGCCACTAGAAACATCACTGGAGAAGCACTGTGGTGGAGGATGACACGAAGGCAGTGAGACAGAAGCCGGATATGTACATAGGAATGACAGAGAAACTGATTAGGAGATAAGCTGAGGCAGTCACAGTGGAAATGAACCTATTTTAGGCTGTCACATCTGGACAATAAGATGCCAGAGCCCTCACTCAGCATGATTACCTAATGGGCCACTTGCTTCCTGTTGACCAACTCCTCTTCCTTACCCCTTCCTAATTTCTGTTTTGCCACACAGGGTTACACTTATTTCCTGCATATAAACCCCCAATTTTAATCAGTCATGGAGATGGATTTGAGACTGATCTCCCATCTCTTCAGCTGCAGCACCTGATTAAAGCCTTCTTCCCTGAAAATACTTGTTGGCTCAGTGATTGGCTTTCTGTCTGATGAACGGCAGGACCTAGACAGGACCACTCGTGTTTTGGTAACAATTCTACAACAACCTTTTCTGAATTTGATTCTTTCATCACACTGAAGACACATGTATGTTAATTGTATATTTGAACATCCTGGGTAAAGCCTCACAACAATAAACAATAAAAATCCAGAATTATACTGGTATAATTAGGTCAGGATAAATTAATTGCCTTTAGTACAAATTAATATCACAGATATATTTCATTTGGCCCATGCAGTGTTTTACATTTTTTTAAACCAAGGCTAATATTTCAAAACCTTCATGACAAAAATCAGGCTTTTCTTCTTTTTCTTAAAAACCATTATGGAAAACAGTATGGCGATTCCTCAAGGATCTAGAACTAGAAGTACCATATGACCCAGCCATCCCATTACTGGGTATATACCCAAAGGATTATAAATCATGCTGCTATGAAGACACATGCACTCGTATGTTTATTGCGGCACTATTCACAATAGCAAAGACTTGGAATCAACCCAAATGTCCATCAATGACAGACTGGATTAAGAAAATGTGGCACATATACACCATGGAATACTATGCAGCCATAAAAAAGGATGAGTTTGTGTCCTTTGTAGGGACATGGATGCAGCTGGAAACCATCATTCTCAGCAAACTATCACAAGAACAGAAAACCAAACACCGCATGTTCTCACTCATAGGTGGGGACTGAACAATGAGATCACTTGGACTCAGGAAGGGGAACATCACACACCGGGGCTATCACGGGGAGGGGGGAGGGGGGAGGGATTGCATTCGGGGTTATACCTGATGTAAATGACTAGTTGATGGGTGCTGACGAGTTGATGGGTGCCGCACACCAACATGGCAAAAGTATACATATGTAACAAACCTGCACGTTATGCACATGTACCCTAGAACTTAAAGTATAATAATAAAAAAAAAAATACCCATTACATTTTCACAAGGTAGCAGTTGATTGGTGCTAATGGTCACCACTACTTTTTTTTTTTTAATTTATTTATTATTATTATACTTTTAAACAGGGTCTGTCTAAACTTGATTTCTATTTTCCTTGATTCCTGTTTTGTGATATCTGCTTAAACCTGATGGACACTTGAGTTTGTAACTCATTATTTCAAATTTAGAGACTTAATTCTTATCAAGAGCAACATTAGCCGAAACTATTTTCTTCAGAATAAATAACCAGACTCTTGACTGTCTACTTCTCCAAAGATCAGCTAATAAATTTAGATTTGATCAACACGTTTATCTTGTGGTCTTTTCAGATCTCAGCACCCGTATATAAGAACAGAGTCAGTTTTGCTTGGCTTTGGAGGAGAATTTGAATGAAAATGCAGAAGGACATGTCTCTTCCCAATTATGTGAGTAGAAATAAGTATTTGAAGAGTATGTTTTAATTTCCTAAACAGTCAACTATAGTTAGATGTTGCCACAGCCTTCAGTAGTCCAGTCTATGATGGTGTAGTATGTGGCAGTTGATCTACAATTATTTATGTGTTCTTCCTGAGGTCTTCTTCAGCTTGACTTCTCATCTGTACTGGACACCCAATAATTTAAACCACTCATACATATTCTTTGCAAATTAAAAAAAAACAAAGTCTGCATAGTCATAAGTTGGCAAAACTTATTAAATAGTCAGCTTACCTAACCAAACAGACTGCTAACCTTCTTCCTCTGAAATAGCTAACATTTGGGTTATTTCAGTGCACTTAGGTCTTCCGCAAAAATGAAAAATACGTACTTGTATTATATTTGCATAACTAAGATGTCTATTGTATTGATTTTCCCAGAGCAAAACAACTTTTAATTCAAAGTTTCTTATTTTAGGAAACATACTGAAACTTGCTCTCACATGAACAAAATTAAATAAAATTTTCTTTTAGAATAGTTTTAGGTTTACAGAAAAGTTGCAAAGATAGTATCAGATAGTACAGATAGCTTACATGTACTCCTCATCCAGTTTCCCCTGTTCTGAATGGTATATTTGTCACAACTAAGGAACCAGCACTGGTGAGTATGATGAATGTCACACTTTATTTGGATTTAACTATTTTTTTCCTAACAGACTTTTCTTTCCCAGGATCCAGTCCTTTTTTCTCTCTTCCAGGATCTCATTACATAGGCAACACATTACATGGAAAACACATTACATTTAGTTATTATGTCTCTTTAGACTTTGCTTGGCTGTGTAAGTTTCTTAGATTACAAAAAATTTTTGATGACTTTGATAATTTTGAGGAGTACTGGTTGGATATTTTGTGGAACTATCTAAATTTGGGTTTATCTGATGTTTTCTTTTTACAATCAGTCTCGGATTATGAGATTTTAGAAATAATACCACAGAGATAAAGTGTCCTTCTTATCACATAACATCAAGTGTAGATGCTATCAACATGACTGGTCAATGATGATGTTAACCCTGACCACCTGTCAAGGTAGTGTTTGCCAAGTTTCTCTACTGTAAATTTAGTCTCCCTACTCCCCAGTACTTGAAAGCAAGTTAGTAAGTGCAGCCCATATTCAAGGGATGGGAAGTTAAACTCTGCTTCCTTGAGGGGTAAGTATCTATGTAAATTATTTGGAATTTTTCTACATGGGAGATTTGTCTCTTCTCCCCCTTTGAATAATCTCAGGTTAATTCATGTATACTTTTGGCAGGTCCCCATCATTTTGTTTACTTAGCACTTCCTTACTTTCTGGTACTACGTGATGTTCCAGGGTCATTTGTATATTTTCTGTCTCAGCCTTAGAGTCAGTCATTTCTCAAGGAGCCCCAGTTCCTTTCATTGGAGAATGGTGTTAGAAACCAAGATCTGGGCATTGGGTGTGCTCATTCATCCTGGGATGTTATGGCTTCTAGAAGGCCCTCTCAGAGGACAGAGCTAGGACATATATGTATGTATACTAACCCATGTGTTCACACATATACAAAATCATTTCCGTATTTATCTGTCTGTATATATTTTAAGTTAAACATGAATTCACACTGATGTCTTTGACCCCAAGCCCATACCACATGTTTCATTCTGACTTCCAACTTATATATAACCTCTCAGCAGAGAGAAACCTGGATTTCACTATCCACCATCAATTTACTCATTTGTTCAATCCCAGTATAAGATTTTCTTATCTCCCTAGTTTCTATTTATTATGGGTTCAAGTGAGATATTGGGGCTTAATCTCAGATAGGAAAACCCTTTTAGTTCTTTCAATGATGTAAACAGCAAAGCATAATTTGGCCACACTGCAAAATAAAACCCTCAGCATGTTTTCTTAATTCGTTGAAATAGATAAGTATGCATTAGCAGTTAACACATCTGTGAACACCTGGGATGCTATGAATGTTAATTAGGGATATCAGGTCTAGAGGATTTATGAAGGCAAGTGATTAAACAGGTAAATATAGATTTTAGTCATTCAATATTTCAGTACTACAAATTTTGTTTTTGTGTAAAACAGAAACCCCTTGGGAACTTTAGCTCTACTCATTACTTGTTTGCAAAAAAAGATTTTTATAAAAAGATATTTTGTAAATTTGCACAAATGAGATTTTATCCTTTGGGAGTAACAAAAACCAAGGTGAATGATACTGAAGTGAGATAGCATAAGTTTTGGGTATACTGAACTATTGCATTAAGAGTTTTTTGAATGCAGAAACAACTTAATGTCTTTCTGGAGTAAAATAAATTTCAGGTTTTTTGGAAAAATGCTAATGCAAACATATTATAAAAAGTTTTTTCTATCATTAGACAGAAGCACCTAAGATAATGACTGTGCTTCTGGATAGGCCTACAGTGCTTTTGGAAGAATTGATCATGTTCTCCATTGTAAGTTCTGCTCTGGGTGCTATAACTATATCAGATGTGGGGGTGTGATGCTACCGTTAGTGCAGAGAGATAAAGGGATAACATTAACAAATGAAAGGAAACCATCGAAAAGAGGCCGAAGAACACCTCTAAAGTTTGCAGTAATGTAAAGTATTGATACAATATGGTATATAAGATGGGACTATGATGCTAAGAAATAATTCCTTGAAACTTTTTTTGAAAATGTGGCTCATAGCCTTTTGCTGTAATTAGTGATCATTTTGTCTAAAGCAATAGCCAGCTAGACTGGTGAATGACATTGGGTAATTATAAATGGCAACATTAATTTTCTTTTTTTTTTCTCATCACATATCTGTCTAGGTTTATTTCTAGAGATTTTATTTTTTATATTTAGTTTTTTTGGTCTTCAGGAAAACTTTATTATGATTTATTTGTTTCTTTTCTTTATTTTTTATTTCAATAGGTTTTGGGGGAACAGGTGGTGTGTAGTTACACAAATAAGTTGTTTAGTGGTGATTTCTGAGATTCTGGTGCACCCATCACCCAAGCAGTGTACACTGTACTCAGTGTGTAGTCTTTTATCCCTCACCTCCTCCCACCCTCTTCCCCGAGTCCCCAAAGTTTGTTGTATCATTCTTATGCCTTGTGTCCTCATAGCTTAGCTCCCACTTATGAGTGAGAACACACGATGCTTGGTTTTCCATTTCTGTTAATTCATTTAGAATAATGGTCTCCAATTCCATCCAAGTTGCTGGGAGTGCCATTACTTCATGCCTTTTTCTGGCTGAGTAGTAGTCCATGGTATATATACACCACATTTTCTTTATCCATTTGTTGATAGATGGGCATTTGGGCTGGTTCCATATTTTTGCAACTACAAATTGTGCTGCTATAAGCATATGTGTGCAAGTATTAATATCTTTTTCATATAATAACTTCTTTTCCTCTGGGTAGATCCCCAGTAGTGGAATTGCTGGATCAAATGGTAGATCTGCTTTTAGTTCTTTAAGGAATCCCCACGCTATTTTCCATAGTGGTTGTACCAGTTTACATTTCCACCAACAGTGTAAAAGTGTTCCCTTTTCACCACATCCATGCCAACATCTATTATTTTTTTTATTTTTTGATTATGACAATTCTTGAAGAATTAAGGTGATATTGCATTGTGGTTTTGATTCCATTTCCCTGATCATTAGTGATGTTGAGCATTTTTTATATGTTTGTTGGCCATTTGTATATCTTCTTTTTAGAATTGTCTATTCATGTCCTTAGTACAGTTTTTGATGGGATTGTTTTTTCTTGCTAATTTGTTTGAGTTCTTTGTAGATTCTGGATATTAGTCCTTTGTCAGATGTATAGATTGTGAAGTGTTTCTCTCATTCTGTGGGTTGTCTGTTAACTCTGCTGATTATTTCTTTTGCTGTGCAGAAGCTTTTTAGTTTAAGTCCCATCTATTTATCTTTGCTTTTGTTGTAATAAATGGAAACATTATACTTTCAAGTTGGGTCTTGGTGGTATCTCCAGTTTGGGACTTTTTAATCCATTAGGTTGCCAACACCTGTTTCTGTTGGGAACATATTTACTGCCCATCTTTTGTCATCTCATAATAGTTAGGGTTGAAAGGGTATTTAGAAACCCAAACACTACTGGAGAAAGGCTTTGAGAAGGAAGCTACCTGGGTTAGGTTAAGTTAAATTAGATAAGAATACATGAAATGAGCAAAGAAGATATATGCAAGCTAACATGGAAATCTCTAACAGGGATATTGAAATTAAATAAAGAAAATTTCAGAAAAAAATGCTTACCTGGATTAAAGGGAGAGACTGGGGGATCATGTGGAGAAACTTAGCCTATTTTTTGTGGTATATTCCTACAACATTTGATATAGTTTTGAAACTTATTCTTATTTTATAATGAATGACTTGTGAAATAAACAGCCTTATCAGGCTACTTTGATTTGGATAATAACAAACTGACTGACCAGATAAAACTAGTGCAATAGTTTGAATTAGTACATTCTCAGGCTGTGTGATTGTGTGCCCATTACTGATCTTACAGTCATCACTTTGGGAATAAAAAATGAATTACAGAAATTAAAATACTGATGTGCCTTTCTAGCTGTTAAAAACTGAATCTTTCAAAAGTGTGGTTCATCTTTGTTACAATAAAATGGGTTTTAAAATATTTCTTATTGATGTGTCATGAATCTGTCAAATTTGATAAGTACAAAAATTGATTTTATTTCTTTATTCTCAGTGGTGAAATTTTTCTTTTATTATTTCAAGCCAAGAAAATAATGTTTTATATTATACTAGTAAATACTTCCAAAATATGATGTTTACATAATGATTTACTTTTTACAAAGTATTTGCACAACTATTATTTCATCTGGAGTCTCCAAACAAGAGAAATGTTAAAATCTAAAACATTTGTTCTTATAAATTCTGAAATGATAGGGTCCTTTTAAATGTTTTATTAACAATTTTTCTCTTCAGGCATTTTATCTTCTAACCCCAAAGTATGTTATATTCTTATAGTTTTATTTCTAAGGTAAGATGAAGTTTTAATGACATAGAAACTTAGCAATACAATGACTCCTCATTATAGAAAATATTTTCATTAAAGAAAACTTCCATCTAATTTAATTCAGTTCAATTCAACCATTACTACTGATTGTGTGTGCACTGTAGAGGATGCTATGCTGGGAGCTGCAGGGAATATTATGAGCAAAGCAGTATCCTGCTTTCAAGGAGCAATAATTACACATAAAGTATAAGCAGTTCAATGAAGAACTTATCGCTCTGTTGTGGTGAGTGTGGGAGAGTCAAGACAGAAACAAAATAAATTTTGACACTAACCTGAACATGATGATATGAGGGAAATGAAAGCAATGTGTCATGGGAGTTCAAAGGAGAAGATGATGCCCTGAGTTGGTAGGATTGGAGAAGGCTTCATGAAGGTAGTGAGTATGAAATGAGCCTTGAATATGAAATAGAATTTAAAGAAATTGGAAAGTTTAGACACTGTTATGGGAAAAACCAAAAGTATTTCAGTTGAGGCTATCTTAATGAGTTAGCCTTTTTCTTTTTTGTTGACGATATCCATAAATCATCTTATCAGTGAACGACATAAAGTAGGGACTCCTTTTGTTTGTCATAAGTCTTACGATATGGGTTATCATCTCATCCAAGTTTCTCAAGAAACTCTGATCCAGAGAAATTAAGTGCCATTTTGTAAACCCCAGACGCTTGGTAGAGGAGTCAGACTTAGAGCCAGTCTTTTTATTTCCAAGCCAGTGATGAACTCAGTTTACTTAGGAAAAACAAAAAAACAAAACAAAAAAAACACTACAAGTATCAGTGATCTTAGAGGTTTCTTTTCATTATTTGGGATATCAATATAAAGAAAAAAATGCAAGTGACTTTTTTGGTGATTTGAGACTTTTTTATACATTATGTCACAGTCTTGACTAAACAGAAGGAAATAATAACAGATGCCATTTCTAGGAGGCAGGCATTTAACAAATGTTTTCTCATTTAATCTTCACCATAAACAGGTCCAATTACCATAATTATCATTTTTATTTTGACAAAAATGATACTAAAAGAGTGTAATTGATGTGCTTAGTGTTGTATCCTTAGAAATGCTGAATTCAAGACTCAAACTGAGGTGCTGAGCTATTAATCCACATTGCTAGTTTGGAACAGTTAAGTACAGCTCTTGGTTAGAGGAAGATGTGAGGTCCTTCTAATAATCCTCTTAAAATTACCTTCTCCTTTCTTCAAGGCAAACCAAGTGTTTAGGACACACAAATCATTTGGTTACGCTTCCTCTAAATTTGGTCTGTAGGCTTTTGGGAAAGACAAGAAGGAGTCGTTTCTTCACTTAGAAATGAGGAAAACACAAAACGTGGTTATAAACATATGGGAAGTATTTTTTTTAACCATTCATATCATTTGGAAGGGTTCCAGAGCCTCAAATCACTTCCCTCCACCACCACCAGTACCATCACCACCACCACCAACAACAACAGCAACTATTGTCTGGCAGGGCGTCCTCTACTAGTTGATTCCAGTTATTTACTGGTGACAGCACTAGACTTAAGCATGGGGTAAATGCTGGTGTCTAAAGGCAGGGAGGAGGTACCTTCTAGTCTTTTAAGAGGTGAGCTTTCTTGAAGGCTGAATGTAAAAAGATGTGCAAAAGAGATGTCCATGGAAAGCGAAACTTTCAGTCACATACAAAAATGGAGAAAAGTAAAATGGAGATTTCCAGAATAAGGTTTCAAATGTGCAGACAGATGTCCAGATGAAGGCAAGCAATTTTCTCAGCATATTTCTCTTTATTTTTAATTATGGTGAGTTTTGAGGTTAGTCCTACTCTTTAGTTGTACTTTTATTCTCCCAATTTTGTCTTTCTGTGTTATGATCCCCTTAACAAGCAAGAGGAAACAGACGTATAATAAACCAGATGTCACTCAATAATTCCTAAGTGTTATTCCTAGTATCAGAAAAGCAAATGCAAACCAGTAAAGAAAAAAAAAGTGACGGGTGGGGGCTGGATTTTAAAGTTATTCATTTGGCATAATTTAGAGTTATTATTGACAATGATGCTCTTCAAACTAAAATAAGTTCTTTAAAATGTGGCACAGAAAAGGACTTCTTATGGATGAAATGAGCAGTATGCTAATGAAAAGCTAAATAGTTATATATTTTTCTGTCTATTTACCGATCAATTTAGTGACTATAGTTTATTCCTAAATTGCTCCTTTCTTCAAATAAGGGTGATATTATAGAGTAAGACTCAGTGTGACAAAGTGAAATTTTGAAAGGCAGCAACACTTTAGGTTTAATCAATGGCCATTCCCCTTCTTTGAAAATAGCTGGTTTTTATTTACTCTCCTCCTATGAGCATCTCTTTCAAGGATAGCTGGACTCTTCCCCAACCAAAGAGGTAACTCTTTTTTTTTTTTTTTTTTTTAAATTTTTTATTTTTTTTTTTTTTTTTTAAATTTTTTTTATTATTATTATACTTTAAGTTGTAGGGTACATGTGCATAACGTGCAGGTTTGTTACATATGTATACTTGTGCCATGTTGGTCTGCTGCACCCATCAACTCGTCATTTACATCAGGTATAACTCCCAATGCAATCCCTCCCCCCTCCCCCCTCCCCATGATAGGCCCCGGTGTGTGATGTTCCCCTTCCTGAGTCCAAGTGATCTCATTGTTCAGTTCCCACCTATGAGTGAGAACATGCGGTGTTTGGTTTTCTGTTCTTGTGATAGTTTGCTAAGAATGATGGTTTCCAGCTGCATCCATGTCCCTACAAAGGACGCAAACTCATCCTTTTTTATGGCTGCATAGTATTCCATGGTGTATATGTGCCACATTTTCTTAATCCAATCTGTCACTGATGGACATTTGGGTTGATTCCAAGTCTTTGCTATTGTGAATAGTGCTGCATTGTTTTAAGCTAATTACAGTTGTCTCATTATTTTTTTTCCAAGTAATTGGTGAAACCATGTGTAATTTACAAAGTTTTGGCCAAGAAAACGTGAAAGGAAATCTCCCGAGAGCCTCTGGGAAGGTTTTTATCACTGTGTGTGTGTGTTTGTGTGTATGTGTGTGTGTATATATCTCTGTGTGTGTGTGTGTGTATGTATGTATGTGTGTGTGTATGTATATGTGTGTGTATATATACATATACATATACATATATATATATATACACACACATATACATAGATATATATATATAAAAAACAACCAAAGACAGGGTAGATGTATCCTCAAGGAATACTTGAAACTGAGTCAGATATCTGGAGGCTATGAGGGGAGTCAGCCTAAGAGTCAATATCCTGGAGATCAGCAGATGGCACAGCAGAAAATGGAAGGAATCTGCTTTTGTGATGACCTCGTTGAACTATTTGATTACTCATCCCTAAAACTGACCTAGTTATGTGAGATAATAGTGTCCTTATAAACCTCTTCTGGTTGTGATTTCTCTAATTTGCAGATGAAAGCACTCTGATTGGCACAAGTGTCAACTTTATTTTTTTCAGGATTATATTTAACTATTCCCCAGTTTGAACTTATTCCCAATTTTGCCTTGTATTATCCACCTAAAATGCTCTTCTTGTCTTCTTGGATCATCCAGAGCCTGAAATCTCTGTATGTATGTATCTCTGAAATCTCACAGTATGTATGAAACCTTCCCTAAAACTTCCTTTGGGAGCCCTCTCTTCTGAACATCTAGAAAAGTGCTGCTCAAACTTTAATGTTCATTCGTGTCACCTGGGGCTCTTATAAAATGCAGATTCTGATTCACTAGGTCTGGAGTGGGACCCAAGATTTTGAGTTTTCAAAAGCTCCCAGGGGTTACCCTGCTGCTTATCCAGGGAGCACACTTTGAGTAACAAGAACACTCTTACTGGTAACACTCACTTGATACTAGATTACATGCAAGCAATAATGTATGTTATTTAGTTTCATAAGTTTATGTTTCCTCTTTCCAACGAAATTTCAAATTCTCCAAGGGCAGAGGTCATGCTTTCTCATTTTTTGGTTTCATGACAACACTCAACACAGTGAATCTGTTAAGCAAAGAAGGGATGAATCAATGAAAAGGAAATTAAGTTAAATATAACCATGCTTTTGATAAAGAGGAATCCACTATCTCAAATAACTATCAATAAGATGATTTGTTCTGTCTTTGCTAATTGGCAAAATACTTACAATACTTCTGCAGAGAATTAAAAATTCTAGAAAAAATATTTAAAAAAATTATTTGCCCGATGGCACTGGAAAGTGAACAAAAGCAGGCAAATACTGGAGGGGAAGTGACACTAAATGAAATAAATATCAATTAGTGATATTTTTTCTTTTTGCCTGAGTACAGGTCCCAGTGTGCTATACAGCATAGCTATCAAAGTACTTCATACAGTCTTACTGTTTAAAAGAAGTAAATCACAGAGTTCAGAGAAACCACAGCCACTGGAAAGCGAAGGAGAAATCTTGTAGAGGAGAGAGCCAGAGATTGGGAGTCCACAATGCTGTTCATAAACTCTTTTCAAATTTATGGGTGATCTCAAATCATGCATGTGGGACAGACTCCTAGCAGCTCAGCTATGGTAAAGGAATTGAACTGGTAAAGGAATTTGAGCTGCCATTCACTATAGAAAATATAGAGTTTTCAGTCTGAGTTCAGCCAATTTAACTGACTGCTCTAACAACAAAATTAATACGCTTCAAAGGAACATAACAGAATCCAGAGTCTGTGTAACACATTATTCACAATGCTCAAGATATAATGAAAAAGTACTTGCCATACAAAGAAACAAGAAAACGTAACCAATAGACCATTCTCATGAAAAAAGACAAAAGAGAGACTGACCCTGAGATAGTCCAAATGTTGGAATTAGCAGATGCAGATTTTAAAGAAACAATTACACCTATTTTCGAGTACATAAAGGAAAATTTTCCCATATAATAAAAGGGAATAATTCTTAATAGAAATATATAAATTATAAAAAGGAATCAAATGGGAATTATAGAACTGAAGAATACATTCTCTGAAGTTTAAAAATTCCACTGCATAGGCTTAAAAGAAGAATGCATATAATAGGAGAAAAAGTCATTTTATTCTGAAGCTAGATCATTTGAATTCAATGAGGTGATTTGGTTGTATGATTCCTAGTTCAAACCTTAGAAATGACAATTATGGCTGGTCTAAAGACTTTCCAATTATTTTTTATCTTTTTTTTTTTTTTTTTTGAGATGGAGTCTCACTCTGTCACTCAGGCCGGAGTGCAGTGGTGTGATCTCGGCTCACTGCAACCTTTGTCACCCGGGTTCAAGCAATTCTCCTGCCACAGCCTCCCAAATAGCTGGGATTACAGGTGCCTGCCACTATGCCCAGCTAATTTTTGTATTTTTAGTAGAGATGGGGTTTCGCCATGTTGGCCAGGCTGGTCTTGAACTCTTGACCTCGTGATCCACCCACCTCAGCCTCCCAAAGTGCTAGGATTACAGATGTGAGCCACCGTGCCTGGCTTCCAATTACCTTTTCAAGGACACCAGGAATCCACTCTTTTTCTGGGTCAAGGATCTTAAAACTCAGGAAAATTCAGCGAGTTTTTAGTGTTCTTACCTCTGCTAAACAACAGTTGGAAATCTTCAGTAAGCCTAGAAGAGACATGCCAGCCAGGGATTTTTCAGGTATCTGCTTGATGGCAGCCCCACTAGCAATGCCCTAGAGTGTACTGAATGACACAAACCTAATTAGACTGATTAGAATCTGATCAGTTCTGAGAATGCAATTAAGCAATGCTGCTGCTTAGTTAGTGTTATGTCACTCCCAGAATAACAGAAATATTTGATGTTGCTGAAAGAGAAGGGAGAACTTGAAAGGAATTAAAAAGTAGACACATCACCAGTTGGCAGTCACTGTAGTAATAATAATTTTAGCCAAGAACCAAGAAAGAAACTAGCAGTTGAAAATTTGATGAAAAATAGGACATTTACATCACGTCAAAGTAGGTCTCCAGAAGGTATTTATTAATTATAAAGGGAAAAAAGATTTACACTGAGGAAACATGGCAGAAATCACCTTAAGTAAGTGATCAAAATAAATGCCACTAATAATGAGACAGAGATATCATGTGCTTCTTATTATGCTCTGAAAAGGACACAACACTTTACTTCTGAGCTAATCCTTCCAAAAATACATAATCTAAATCTATTTATGAGGAAACATCAGATAAACCCAAACTAAGGGCTTGTATACATTTTGAATGTCGAGGTTATGAAAGACAAAGAAAGATTGAGGAATTATAAGGTGATAAAGAGACGTGACAATTAAATGCAATGTATAATTCTGGATCAGAAGAAAAAAAGACATTTTCTTCCTTTTGCTATCAAGGACATTAGTGAAATAATTAGTGAAATTTAACTAAATTCCGTAGATTAGATAATAATCACATAAATAGTAAGTTCTTGATTTTGATAATTAAACTGTGCTTTGTAAAAGAATGCCCTTGCCCTTGTTTTCTAATTAATAAACTTTATTTTAGTTTTAGTTTCACAGTGCAATTGAGCAGATAGGACACATACCCCTGTCCTCACATATGTACAGCCTCCACCACTATTGACATCTTACACCACAGTGGTATATTTCTTACAATCAATGAACCTGTATTGACATATCATTGTCACCCAAAGCTCGTAGTTTACGTTAGGGTTCACTCTCAAAGCTCATAGTTTACGTTAGGGTTCACTCTCAATGTTGTACATTCTATGAGTTTTGACAAATGTGTAATGACATGTATTCACCATCATAGGCCCTAAATCCTATATGCTCTGCCTATTTTTGCCTTCTTCCTCCAAACCCCTGGTAACCACTCAGCTTTTTACTGTCTCCATAGTTTTGCCTCTTTCAGAATGTTATGTTGTTGGAATCATACAGTATGTTAGCCTTTTCAGATTGGCTTCTTTCACATAGCAATGTGGATTTAAGGTTCCTCTATGTCTTTTTGAGGCTTGACAGCTCATTTATTTTTAGTGTTAAATAATGTTCCATTGTCTGAATATACAACAGTTTATTTACATATTCACCTACTGAAGGACATCTTGGTTGCTTCAAAGTTTTGGCAATTGTAATAAAGTTGCCATAAACATTAATGTCCCAGTTTTTATGTGGACATAAAAGTTTTCAACTCATTTGGGTAAATATCAAGGAGTATGATTGCAAGATCACATGATAAAAGTATATTCAGTGTTGTAAGAAACTGGCAAATGATCTCCCAAGGTATCTTTTCCATTTTGCATTCCCAGGAACAATGAATGAGAGTTTCTGTTGCTCCACATACTCATCAGCATTTGGTGTTGTCAGTGTTTTGGATTTTAGCCATTCTAATAGCTGTGTAGTCATTGTTTCTAAGAAACATACATGAAAGTATTTGGCATTGCAAAGTAAGGAGGCATTGCAATATAATCTTACATGGTTCTGAAAAAAATGCATTTTTGTGTGTGTATAGTGCACACTAGGCACTCACAAAATAATAGATATGTTATGATCCACACACCTTTCCTAGCTTCATCTGGTTTTCCTCCTTCTCCTAATCTTCAAATTCTCATTCTCTCTCTCTCTCTGTCTCTCTCTGTCTCTCTCTCTCTCTCTCTCTCTGTGTGTGTGTGTGTGTGTGTTATATCCAGAATAACAGAGAGGAGGTATTATTATGGCCAGCATTACTGGAAGTAAGAGAAACACATTCTAATTCCTTATGGCTCTGATCATAAATTCTAGAGCAATAGTTTTCAAATATGGCTGCACATTGGAATAATCTGAAGTGTTTCAAAAAAAAAGATGCATAATATTACAAACCATGCATAGGTAAAAACATTCATTCAAAATACAAAATAGAACAATAATATAATGTAACAAAATATACAAAGTTCATTAATATTTTTTCAGATTGCATATCGCAACTAACATTTAAGAAACTACCATTTGTAGAATTTTGGTGTAATATCAAGAACACCCACAACTAACTGAAAATACTCCTTTCTTTTCCAACTACATGTCACGTGGGCCAATTTTTCTTCAAATGTTTCAACCCAACAATTTATTGCAACGTATCAAATGCAGAAATGGATATAAGAATCTAGTGTTCTGTTTTAAAGCAGAAATTAAAGAGATCTGGCTGGGTGCGGTGGCTTATGCCTGTAATCCCAGCACTTTGGGAGGCTGAGGCGGGCAGATTACTTGAGGTCAGAAGTTTGAGACCAGCCTGGCCAACATGGTGAAACTCCATCTCTACTAAAAATACAAAAATTAGCTGGACATGGCGGTGCATGCTTGTAATCCCAGCTACTCAGGAGACTGAGGCAGGAGAATCACTTGAACCTGGAGGCAGAGGTTGCAATGAGCCCATATTGTGCCAATGAACTCTAGCTTGGGCTACAGAGAGAGACATCATATCAACAACAACCAAAAAAAAAAAAAAAAAATTAAAAAGATTTGCAAAATGCTAAATAATATCTGTTCACATTTGAGGAGAAAATATGGATTTATTTTTATAAAAATATGTTATTTATGCCAATATGAAATGAGTATATTGTTATTTTAGTAAATTAATAGATACTTAAATTATTTTTCCATTTTAATTTCTAATATGGTAAATTTTGATAGGTATGATTAATGTAAATAAAACCCTTTTGGGGTCTTCAGTAAGTTTTAAGAACGTAACAGCATTATGAGATTATGCTGATTCAACAGTCTTCATTTGGGAGGATCAGGAAAAACTTCCCAGCATTTGATAGAGCTTTTGTGGCTTGACTGGGGATTTAGCAATTGACGATTAGGGTTGGGCATATAAGAGGATGTTCTAGACAGAGGGATCAGTATGAGCTGAGGTCCAGAGGTGTGAAAGTTTGGAGAGAATTTAGGAAACAATGAATAGTCAGTGCATTTCAATTCAGCTATCTACAGAGCACCCTTTGGGTGGTAGGTGCATGCTGTGTGTAGTGCTGGAGAGTATGACACTATCTCTACCCTCAAACGCACAGTTCATATTGGTGGGAGAATTATATTTTGAGTGGAAAAGCAGTCAACAATACATGTGGTCTGACCTCAACATTATTTTCCCGGGTGCTTTCTTTAAAAAAAAAACAATTTACTTAATGTCATAATTCCTCATTTATGAGTCTATGCAACAACTTGCATTTAATTAACTATAATGCCTTTAGACTTTATTATAATTTACGCAGTCTTTAGCAACAATGTCCATTTTTGTTTGTGGGCACCTTTTTCTTTATGCAGCCAGTTTTACAAGAAGCAGGTGAAATTCTTCAGTTGATATATGAGCAAGTTATGTCCATTAAAATTAATGAGAGCTGACTATGTGCACTGCGGGAAGAACATACTTCAAAAAGTTAATTTACACAACGTTTCTTGTTACATTTTCATTGTAGGATTTCTTTTTCAATTATGCTTAATGAATTGTATTGAATGCCCTGTCACTAAGGTTAGTGACATTAAATATGCTTCTAGTTCTGTTTCATGTCTTGGGCTGTCCAAAGCAATCTTTTAGAAGTGGAATTAATCTTATCACCTATGATGAATAGATAAATGTAACGGTTTTCAGTATAGTTCAATGCCAAAGTCTCCACAGCAAAAGAATTCGATTAAGAGACGAGTAAAGGAGAGAGAACAGATTGCTTGTAAAACATGTGACCTCTGGAGATAATAAATGATACATTATTTATTAAAAGAGCATTTCTGGTTAGAAAAATAAACAAAACCATCACAGAACTGTGGGGGATCTTCAGGGGAGGAAAAGGGCCTTTTCTCCCAGGGATGCTTTCACGGGTTGTGCACAGTTTGTCAATAAACCTTGGTTTCATTAAAGAGTGTTCATCCTCATACTAATAAACCAAATTTGCCGAGAAACCCCAGAACAGCAAGATGGCAAACCTAACCCACGCATTTATGTTATTGTCTACTTATTGGCTTCTGGATACAATTTGATCCTCTGTTGGCCTGGCTGTCTCAGACTTTCTAATAGGCTCAGGAACTGCCTGGGGCTTTCACTCACAAGGAGCCAGTGAATCTGGTCATCCTTGGTGGTTGTTATTCTTAATAATCTTTTCTTACTTCTTCCAAAGGGACACCTAATATAACGCTCTATCAAGATCACTGATGTTATTATTGCAGAAACTTTTTACTGTTTCCTTGCTGTTCTGCTTCTGGTAGCTTTAATAGGGTCTTGGAGAGCACAAAGGTAATATTTCTGCTTGTCAGAAGGATTCCTTGGATTGAGCTTTTGTAATTTGAGCATTTGCTTTTGAGGCAGCAGATATGGGAAAACTATGAACTCTTGTGTTGAATCTTTAGCTTAGTGGTTCCACAAAGACGCAGTTTGTGAATGGTGCTATTTTATTTTTTGTTTTCACTTTCAGCCAGCATGTATCCATCATTCTAATTTCAAAAAGTTATTCATGCCTTCATTAACTTATCTGACATATAAGGAAGCAATAATTAACACATAGGCACTTGCTTAAAAAAACTTTTGGTTTAGTTATCAACTGAATGCATACACTTTATTTTCAATGAAAATTAAATTTAAAAGATTGACCCTGTGCTCTGTGAGTGACATTTTGGTTGTGACACTCATACTGGCATATTATAAGGAGAATCCTAAAACAAAAGATGAAAGCCAACATTACGTCTCTTAAATAATGCTACCTTTTTTGCTTGCTTGTTTTAATAAGCAATGTCTCTTCTAGGAAGGTGTTTTGCTTCAGAGGATCTGCTAGCTGAAGTGCTACTGTGCTCCTCTGAGCACAGAACATGGATGCCTTTGGTCTCTGGTAGGAGTGATGGGCCACACTTACAGATCCCAGGCACAGAGCAACATTTTGCAGGTACCTCTATTCCTTTTCCTTTAACTTTAACTCATCTGCCCCATTCTCTAAGACCCCTCATAGAGATTAGAGGATATCTAAACAAAATATTTTAGTGCTTTATTTTTATGCTATTCCTTTTCTTTCTTGGTCTTTTAAAAAGCACCTTTGATCTCTTATATATTTTTGGTACCAATGTTTCTGAGGATGTGCTCTTTTCAATCACTCTAGGAATTATTTCACAGAGAATGGGTCCAAGCTACCTGTAGTGTGACTTTAACATTGCAAGGAACCAAACCAGGGCCCAGACTGGATGCTGAGGCCTTGTGTGGGCTGAGGGGGTGGGAAGCTTAGTTTTAACTTAAAGATTCAAGATTTGAGCTGAAGTATTTTTTTGGAGAAAAGCACATGTATCAATAGATTTGGGCACAATGGTTGTTTGAATAGTGGCAGACATGAAGGTAGAGAGGGAAAACTATATTTAAACTTACTGTAAGGTCTCAAAACAACATACTTGAATGCAGAGACGAGACACTAAAGGAAATGGAAAATGTGTGCATGTCAACTGTAAGATATATTAAAACATAAAAAGAATCTTTAATGGAAAGAGATTGGGAAGCACTAGTATAAGCAAACTGCCTATTTATTTTTCTTAACAAATCTGTTTAAAATACTGTTAAGTCAATAAATCTCAGGTTGATTGTACATGGAAAAGTCAGATAGAGAAAATCCCATGATGAGAACAAACAATTAATGATGTGATTTCTTTATAGTTCAACCAGCAATGTTTAAGAATTATACTCTCTGGATTCAGTTCTGAACAGATCAGTGCAGTGGATATTGTTTGATTTGTCAGTGATTAAAAATGTTACATCAAAATATGCAAGTTTTCTCTTATTCTAGGAAACTGCAGATATTTTGATTTAAAAAATACCACTTTAAACATTTATATTATTTAGATTTGGGCACCACTGTGATAGCAGAAATGGAGAACAGACAGATAAATTCAGAATACATAAAAATACTGTTTATGCAGCACCATTGCAGTTGCAACATCTATACAAAAACCAGTCTGGTAGTTTTATTTTTATATTGCAATTAGAGCTTGAGGTAAAATTTAGAGCTACCAGTATGTCTCCTTACTCAGGTATTGGATGCTCAGAAATGGACTCCTACATGGTTTGTGATACTTTTTACCAAGGCTTGCTTTCAGAATTTTTGGACCTCCTCAGCCATAGATTTTGTGTGTGTGTGTGTGTGTGTGTGTGTGTGAATAGGTAGCTCCATTATGACTGTGACAATTGTGTGGATTCTAGAGTCTGTGCTGTATCTCTTTTATCTTCCGCTTTTTGCCACTTTCTGAATCTCACCCTCTCATGTGTTTGTGTTTTTGTTCCTCTCTAGCCCTGTTATTAATATTCATCGTTGTCATCATCTTGATGATTATTTATCTGAGATTCATATGAGATAACAGCATGTTTGCATGTTTTAGTATTTTAGAAGTTTAATTAAAAACCAGGGACTTTTAAGCTCAGTTTGATCTGTTCTTTTAATCTTTTGGGTTTTGGCAATAAAATCCTCAAAATAAAAGCATTCTAGCTATTTTTAATTCATAGATTTTTACTTATTTGAATTGTAGATTTAAGATTTTTATCAAGTGTTTGTTACGTTTCTTTAAACTTTGAGATTTCCAAAGCTTCTCTGCATGCTAAAGTGGAATCCCCCTGCCTCCCTCTACCACTATCATGCATTATAAAGGCTGCGTTTTTTTCCCTCTTAGATGGACACCTTTGAAAAATTCTAGTGAAAAAGTAGGATGTAAAATATGGTGATTCGCTTCACAGGCAGCCTTTATGGGACTGTATCTATTTTGTCAGGTAGAAAAAATTAGTTTTACAATCAGGGCTGCCTCTCTCAGTGAAAAGCGGTTCAATCCAGCCTATGATCTAGCCCTGGTCCAGCATGGAGAAAGGAACACTCCTTTTTCTATATGGTCCATCCAGAGAGGTGACTTTTTCCTAATTCCTACAAACCACATGGCACATGCTAGAAGCAGCCATAGTAAGATGCATTAAAGCAATTAAAAAATTTTTCTACAAAAGATAAAAATTGCCCCTCATTTATCTTTTTATACAAATCCAACAATGAAGTCATTGCCAAGTATGGCAACCATAACCCAAAGTCTCTTATGTTCCTAAGAGCATCAGAAATGTTTCCATTCTCCCAAATACACACATATGTATACACACACATAAACACATATATGGAGTGAATTAATTTTCAATATGGCTGTTGCCCCATATTTAATGATATGCCAGAAGGTTGAAGGTAGTAACATTTCTGCTATACATTCATATTGGGAAGAAATTAATTATATAAAATGTTATGTTGCTTTAAATATTCTTTGACTTTAGAAAATGATTTTTCTAGAGAAAACTGCTAATGTTAGAATCATAACTAAATTTGTTTACCTGGAATCCAGAGTTAATAGTCTTTTCAGTATTAACTTGCATAATCTATTCTGTTTTGATGAGGAAGAGACAACGGCCAGTAAACAAGTTGACGACAGGGAGTTCTAGAAATCAACTTTCAGACTGCCATAAACTAGATGACTATATCGATTCCTTATGAAATTTATCTTCCAAACCTGAGCACTTTTGAGAGTGAAAGAGAGAACTATGCTTGGACTGTAGTGTTAACTGGGACGTTCCAGGCAAAGTGAAATATATGAAGACCCTGGTTATAGATCACAGAAAAAATCTTAATTAATAATTTAACATAGACTCTAAGATATCATAGTATTTCACTCTTTGTCTTAAGCATGCACTAACCTTTTTGTGGTGTGTTAGTTCTTTGTTAGTGTGTACAAACATGAATCTAATACACAGAGGCCTCAAAAAGCTTACATATAGGAGATAAAAGATAGGTATGTGCAGCATGGTTTGGCTCTTTAAGATGCTGCTTCTGGCCTGGTAAGATGTATCAAGGCAGCCAGAGAAACTTAGAATTCTCAGAACCAAGTGTTCAATGCTCTTTTGTCACTTCCTGGTTTTGCTCCCACCTTCCTCTCCCTCTCTTCGTGATCTTATCCTCTCTAACCCAGACTCAGCAGGACCTGACCACCCTTTGCCTCTCTCCTCCAACGATTCTGGAAAAATGGCAGCTTACAACATGTTTTATGGATTTCTTTTTAGCCTTTTATAGCATGAGTTAATTTTATTTGCATATGTACACTGATTTGTTAGTGTGTGGGAGATTGTTTATTAGTCAATTTTCTCTTCAATGACCTATTTAAGATTTTCAAACCACAGCTGCAACTCATTTTGTGTTTTATTGTGTATTATAATTTTATTTTAAAATTGTATCATGCATGTAGAATTCTCTCCTGTCTTAACTTATTTTTATGTCATCTCTCCTTGGCAACAGTCATGATTCTTTTATTATAATCTGTGCAATAGAGCAGGAAAATAATAATAAAACAAACCAATTAAAAAGGAGACAACTTTTAAATTTCTCACTGAGATAGTAATACTATACCTACTGAATCTGTTCCTTGAATCTGTTACTATGAGACTCCCACAATATTAGATATTCATTATTTATTTCTTAGCATAGAGCATTTGGAAGACAATGATTGTAATTAAAGGAAAGAGAGCTAATTGCAGAAAGTCCAATATGAGATCCAGTGATGACTGGTTCTATATTGCCCCAAGAGAAGCAGCTATTTAGCCATTATCTCTTCGATCTGATCAATACAGACAGTCAAACTAGAAAATTAAAGGCTCAAATAAAGAGCTCTCAGAGAATCTCCAGAAGGACCATTTATAAACTTGATTCAATTCTGAGTTTGGAATTTCAAAAGTGAGAGTAGAAGTCATATTTAGGAAAATATGAAGCCTTCAACACTTAAAGATAATCAATTCTTCCCTGTTTATTGTATGCCCAGCAATGTAGAGTGCTGGAATTTTAGCAGCAAATAAAATAGTCCACTGCCCTGCCTTTAAGGCTTTTCATTGTAGCAAAGAAGACATTGCACATGCATGTTTCCGAGGACACATATATGGATGCATAAGAGCTATGAAGATGAATCATAGGCTGATAGACTTTCGAATTTGGAGGGAGCGTTTTGACTATGCAATGCTAATACCAAGCTAAGAGGTGAGAGTGTTTCAGCAGGTTGGAGCTAACGTGGCTGGGAAGGCAGAGGGCATGGGAAAAGGAATGAAGAAAGGGCTTGGTAGACTATGGAAAATAGTATAGTGTTCCTCAAAAAATTAAAAATAGAGTTACTATATGATTTGGCAATTCTACTTCTCAGTATATACCCAAAAGAACTGAAAGCAGAGTTTCTAAGGAATATTTGTATTCCCATGTTCACAGCAGCATTATTCACAATAGCCCAAAGGCAGAAGCAACCCAAATGTCCGTTGATAGATAAATGGATAAACAAAATGTGGTGTATACACACAGTGAAATATTTTTTCAGCCTTAAAAAGGAAGGGAACTCTAGCACATGCTACAACTTGGAGGAACCTTGAGGACATTAAGCTAAACAAAAGAAGTCAGTCAGAAAAAAGCAAATATTGTGTTATTCATCAATATGAGGTATCTATAGAATGGTCAAATTCATAGAGACAGAACATAGAATGGTGGTTCACAGTCTGGGTTGAGGACAAAATGTGGGGTTGTTTAATGGGTCTGGAGTTTCATAACATGAAAATAGTTTCATAACATGAAAACAGTATACTTAACAATACTGAACTGTACACTTCTAATGGTTAAGATGATACATTTTATATTATGCATATTTTATCACAATTTTAAAAGGGAGAGAGAAAGAGATATGCCAGAGTGTGTCCACAGAACTTGAGCAGTGGAGACGAAAAAGAGGGATCAAACTTAGCTTTAAGATTTTAAGCTTATATGACTGACAGAGAAAAATGGCAACATTAGTAGTGAGGGAGAAATTGGGTGGAGAAGGTTGGTTTGGGTGGTTGGGGTAGAAAGGTTTGGTGGAGATGATGACTTGGATTTTAAAATGTTCACCTGGAGGGTCTGGTGGGAATCTTGTTGGTGGTAATTTGAGAAGAAGAGCTAAAAAGATGTCATATATCCTTTTCTTAGGTTGATAAAACTTACCTATCATGTATTTGGTAAGGTTATTTATCATGATGCAAAAACGACTTCATGAATAATTATCCTTTTCAGGTAAAATTGTCAAAGGTTTATGGTTATGTTGCCTCAGAGTGATTTTAATGACAGAAATTCGAGGAAAAATAGCAGGGTATACGTGCTTGAACAAAGTCTTTTTATATTCCTTAGATGATAGTTGATGAACAGGGAGTGGCATCAATGTCCAACTTTATAACTTGAGTCAAAATTACTCAGCACAACTATGATGGGTTTTACCTCTCCTGTAGTCTTAGATGACCTTCTGACTTACGCCATCCACCTGCTGTGAGGGGAAAAACAACAGCATTTGTTTAAGCTCCTTGGATATTTCTCAATGAAATGGGGGTCATAATACTATATAAACTATAAAAATATACTATTATTGTGATTATTTCTACTTTGTTTATTCTCAATTGTATGACCTGCTTAGAGGAGGGGCCATATCTTTTTTGTTTTTGTAATCCTAAGAACTAGTAAATTGCCTGGCACACAGCAGGAACAAGTTCACAGCCTTTGATAATAGCATCATAGATGGGTAAAATGGAAGAAACTGGAGGGGCCTCCCCTTTGCTGTCACACAAAGAGGTGACACTCAGAGAGACAGGCTGGCTTGCCCAAAGAAGTGCTAGTGGGCTAATCCAGACTACAGCCTGGATCGCCTGACTTCTAGTCCAGTTTAACTTCCAGCTTACTTCATCATTTCATGAAAGTTCCTGAAGCTCCCAAACCTCAAGTTATATCCCATGGTACCCTTGTTAGTGCCCAGCATAGTACCTTGCACTTAGTTGTCAAACAAATGTTTATTGGGTGTTTTCCAAAGCAAAAATCAGATGAGGGGAGAAGCAGCAGTAAGTGTAACACACTCCTGAGTGGTACCTAAGATAAGCTTTTATTTGAATTGATACTCTAATACAAAGAATAGTTAGATGCTCAGTTATTAAAACAAATTCTGGGCTAGCCTGATGAGAATGGAGTTTTTTTTTTAGTAAGCAATTTTACTTACACTAATCTTACTAGCTGTGTGTGGCAAGCCAATTGGCCATACAGAAACTCTTTGGTTCTTTTTGGCAGATAAAGGAAGCTGCTGGAGAAAGTTAAAATCGATAAGCTTAAACACCCCCTCATAACTGCAGTATCACTTATTTGTAACAGCAGGTCTCAGATCAAATTCTGCTACACATACAGATATTTTTAAACAAATATAATTAGAAAGCAAGCATAAAATTGCACATACAACCAGCTGTGTAATCCCAATGCCTTTGGCATATTCTAACCCCTGTCTTACATACAGTTTTTATTGGAGACAAACACAACCATATTCCAGCAGCAGGGATCCATCCTTTTATAGGCAGTATCAGGCAACTAGAAAGCCTCCTCCAATGGCTGAACACAGAACCAGCTAGTGGAGTGTCATCCTTGAAGGTGAAAGCATAGATCTCACTGGATTTTATACCCTGTTCTTAAGGAGTTGAGTGTCACCAAAATGCCGTAAACCAACCCATACCTAGATACCTTTAATGTAATCAATAAGAGCCAGTTCTAAAATTTATCATACTACTTACTAGGTCACTATGTTTAATCCATGAAAATCCATTGCTGATATTCATTAAACTAATAGCGAAGTGTTGGTTATTGACTGAGATGTGAATCATTCAAGTTATTATGGTAGCTGTTTTGGGGAACAGATTTCCTGGGTGGAATGCCAGAAGACCATCTGGTTTGTGCATTATTGATTAGTGCCTGAGTGAAGCTCACTGTAAGTAATATACACATGATATCACACTATGTATGTTGAGTATTTTAACATGTATTACAGGACAGCATAATACTATCTCAATTTTCTTATTAATTAGGTCATTTTAGATAAAATGGAGGGTTTTGGAACCAAGATGGAATTTGGGAGCTAATTTTAGTAATTCATTGTCTGAACTGGATGCTTTTTTTAAATGAATGTCAGTGAATTGATATCATACCCATATGACATAAATGGAAACTGAACCACAACTTAGTTAAGTGACTTCTTTAAGTGCAGATAAAATGGTGTAGAGGAAGAACCAGGGACAGAATCCAGAGCCCCTGGTTTCTTTGTCAGTGTAAATTCCATGCAGGGGCCCATGGTAGGAGCAGGGACATCTCTGGGAGAGAATTAAGTGAGACACTAAAATTAGGTTACCCTTAAAAACCTTTCTCTTCACCATTGGAACTGGGCAGGCTTTAGATTCTGCACTTTAGTAGACATTTATCTCTGTTCTTACCTTGGGGAGTATTATCAAATGCAACTGCCCTTTCTGCCTGTGAGGCTAGGGTCCTCCTCGCCTGAGCTGAGAGATCTGATGGATATAGCCTTCATGGATGTGCACTGAGCCACTGGGGTTTTGCTTTCCAGCCACAGGATGGTGGCAGCTATGAGGACAGTGGCTGTGATGACAGTGACCTGGCTGATTGTAAATCAAACTGTCTGGAGTTATTTCCTCCCTTTTGCCTAGAGAATGCTATGTCAACATTGAACCTATCATTAGCTTTATGGTGCCCCAGATTCTAGTCGTAAACATTAAACTAGCACATCTTTTGATATCCTTTTTTTTTTTTTTTTTAACTGAGACAGAGTCTGGCTCTGTTGCCCAGGCTGTAGTGCAGTATCATGATCTTGGCTCACTGCAAGGTCCACCTCCCAAGTTCAAGCGATTCTCCTTTCTGAGCCTCCAGAGTAGCTGGGATTACAGACACCCACCACCACAACTGCCTGATTTTTGTATTTTTTGTAGAGACGGGGTTTCACCATGTTGGCCAGGCTGGTCTCGAACTACTCACCTCAGGTGATCTGCCTGCCTTGGCCTCCCAAAGTGCTGGGGTTACAGGCATTAGCCACCACACCAGACCTGAAATCTCCTTTTGAAGAGTTTTATTCAAAAGTCTCTACTTCCAAGGTTTACAGACAGAGTGACCTCCTGAGTTTCTCCTGCCACCACCGCTATCCCAAATGTTGGAGACATGGAGGCCCATGAGATGGTGTGGACAGAGTGGGGATTTTTTTAAAATTACGTTTTTATGCAGAAGAAGGGGCAGTCCTAACAGACCTAGTACTTTCCCATCCCCATTTCAGGTGTTTGAGACCACATAAGGAGGTAAGAGAAGATTTATTGCTGCCACTGTTTGATGACTATCTTCAGTGCCCAAACTTGATATGGGTTCTCTAATTTTGTTAAATACTTTCCATGCCTACAAACATTTTAAAACCTCAGTAATGCCATAGTCATGGAAATTACTGTTTTAACTAAAATTTCTGAGATCTTGATTGACTTCAAACACTGCTTCAAACATCTATGTCAATGACAGGGCCTTATGCCATTATTTCTGCATTACATTCTAGGCAGTGATTTACTGACAAGATGCTACCTGGCCAATATTGAATTAAGTATCATCCTGCATTTGAAGACTAAGGTTTTTATATAAGTTCAACATTGTTACATAAAGTATCAATTTGTTTACCTTTTAAAAAGTGGTACCACACAGAAAGCACAGTAAAATCAAGTGACAAATAATATTTGAAAATACCAAATTATAAAATATAACTTCATCCAGTAAATACTATAAACACTTTGTTTAATGGGATTTATGAAGGTTCAGAATGCACAATTAAGTTTCTGAAAGATGCAATTTGTCCCAACATTTTTTGAGATACAAATCTATTTGGTCTTAGTAAAATAAAAGATATGTTTTTGTTTTTAAACCATTGGACTTCCTAGTTGGGTAAGTTTTAGACGACAGCCCTTAGCTTTCAAGTATGGATTCTCTCTTGTTCTCCTGTTCTCTTCTCTCAAGTCCCTCCATTCTAGTAATGATGGTGATAAAAACTAAGGTATTATTGAATATCTAATATTTGCCAAGCACTGTAGTGAGGATTTTATATACATAATGCCATTTAATTCTCTATTTCAGAGATGAGAAAACTGAAACTTAAGAGGTTGAATAACTGATCTCAGGTCTTCCAGCTGGACCACAGTGGAAAAAGGATGCATACATTGGCCACATAAACTTTTGTTTTTTCTAAATTTTGTAACATTTGCTGGATTGCAGTTTCTTGTCTAACATTGGGATGGAGTCTCCACAGATACCCTAGTCATTTTGAAAAAATTCTTTTTTAGTCCAGCTGTAGGTGTTCTCAGTCTGGATAATTCTGTCCAAGTAAGATTCTACTTAGTGGCCTTTTTGGTTGTATCAAGCAGACTTCTGAAAAATACACACAGCTATGTAAGAGAAAGAGCCTAGTTGTATCTTAAAGATGCTCAACATAGTCTCTCTCCTCCTTCATTCCTTCCTTCGTTTTTTCTTTTTTCCTATGTTTTGTTTTCCAAAAAGATACAAGTTGTTTTGTATTTGATTTCTTCCCCTAAATAAATACTGTAATTTAGTATTTCTGCTAAATAGTCCTTGTATTGAATCCTCTATAAAGGCATAGGGACTAGGCAAAAGACAGCATAGGACATGGAATGGGTTACCTGAGAATCGGTAATATGCGATGGCTTCCATGTTATTTGTCATCATGTTAATTAAACTTTGACTCTGTCAGTCTGCCAAAGAAAGTTAGACTCCCTTGAGCAGAGGACACACACTTGATCTTAGAATGAGAAGGGTAGATGAGTCATTTCTGTTATAAATCGATCTTGACAGGCAGTGTCAGAAGCTCAGGGCCAATCAGTCAGTGTCACTTACTGAGCCCTAACCTGGCCAATGTATAATTATTCCCGGGCTTTTCCTCTTGAGTGCACCACTGTCTTTGTACTTGACAAGATATTAATTACTAGACCTGGGAAATTCGATGTGTATGATTTCACTCAATCACTCAAACTCATGTCATTTTCTATGCATGTTACAATTAGGCATGAGTAGTAAGGCTAGTGGAAAATAAGGACTAACTTCAGCTCCACAATTCCTCCAGGCAAGCCTAAAAAATATATGTACTCAGATGTCAGAAAGTTTTTAGTAATTCATGCCATTCTGTGTTTTCATTGTAATTCTCACTACTATTATTGTCATCACTAGAAAATTTGCCACATAATAAAATAATGTGTTTTTTTTTTTGTTACATTCCTAGATCAAATGGAGTGCAGTGTTTGAATTGGGAGAAAAAAAGGATTTCTGCAGGTTCCTCCCAATTTATAAAACACATATCCTGGAAGGTTAAATGTAAAATAAATTTTATATAGCTAAAGACTCATCTTGGAATTATTTTTCTGTGAAACCATGAATGAGCTTCACCTTTGCCTTTGACAGTTAGACCCCTGCCCTTTGTGTCTCCATTATACCCACAGTCTACTTCTTCTTCTTTTTATTATTTTTTGTTATAATTTAAGTTCTGGGATACAAGGGCAGAACGTGCACGCATGTTACAAAGATATACACGTGCCATGGTGGTTTGCTGTACCCATCAACCCATCATCTATGTTAGGTATTTCTTCTAATGCTATCCCTCCCCTAGCCCCCCATCTCCAAAAGGCCCCAGTGTGTGATGTTCCCCTCCCTGTGTCCGTGTGTTCTCACTGTTCAACTCCCACTTATGAATGAGAACATGTGGTGTTTGGTTTTCTGTTCCTGTGTTAGTTTGCTGAGAATGATGGTTTTCAGCTTCATCCATGTCCCTAGAAAGGACATGAACTCATCCTCTTTTATTGTGGCTGCATAGTATTTCATGATATATATGTGCTACATTTTCTTTATCCAGTCTATCATTGATGGGCATTTGGGTTGGTTCCAAGTCTTTGCTATTGTGAACAGTGCTGCAATAAACATATGTGTGCATGTGTCTTTATAGTAGAAAAGTTTATAATCCTTTGGGTATATATCCAGTAATGGGATTGCTGGACCAAATGGTATTTCTGGTTCTAGGTCCTTGAGGAATTGCCACACTGTCTTCCACAATGGTTGAACTAATTTACACTCCCACCAACAGTGTGAAAGTGTTCCTATTTCTCCACATCCTCTCCAGCATCTGTTGTTTCCTGACCTTTTAATGATTGCCATTCTAACTGGTGTGAGATGGTATCTCATTGTGGTTTTGATTTGCATTTCTGTAATGACCAATGATGATGAGCTTTATTTCCATAGGTTTGTTGGCTCCATAAATGTCTTCTTTTGAGAAGTGTCTGTTCATATCCTTTGCCCACTTTTTGATGGGGCTGTTTTTTTTTCTTGTAAATTTGTTTAAGTTCCTTGTAGATTCTGGATATTAGTCCTTTGTCAGATGGACAGATTGTAAAAATTTTCTCCCATTCTGCAGGTTGCCTGTTCACTCTGATAATAATTTCTTTTGCTGTGCAGAAGGTCTTTAGTTTAATTAGATCCCATTTTTCAGTTTTGGCTTTTGTTGCCATTGCTTTTTGGTGTTTTAGTCATGAAGTCTTTGCCCGCGCCTGTGTCCTGAATGGTATTGCCTAGGTTTTCGTCTAGGGTTTTTATGGTTTTAGGTCTTATGTTTAAGTCTTTAATCCATCTTGAGTTGATTTTTGTAAAGGTGTAAGGAAAGGGTTCAGTTTCATTTTCTACATATGGCTAGCCAGTTTTCCTAACACCATTTATTAAATAGGGAATCCTTTCCCCATTTTTTTTTGTCAGGTTTGTCAATGATCAGATGGTTGTAGATGTGTGGTGTTATTTCTGAAGCCTCTGTTCTGTTCCATTGGTCTATATATCTGTTTTGGTACCAATACCATGCTGTTTTGGTTACTGTAGCCTTGTAGTATAGTTTGACGTCAGGTAGCGTGATGCCTCCAGCTTTGTTCTTTTTGCTTAGGATTGTCTTGACTATATGGGCTCTTTTTTGGCTCCACATACAATGTAAAGCAATTTTTTCTAATTCTGTGAAAAAAGTCAATGGTCGCTTTATGGGGATAGCATTGAATCTACAAATTACTTTGGGCAGTGTGGCCATTTTCATTATTTGATTCTTCCTATCCATGAGCATGGAATGTTTTTCCATTTGTTTGTGTCCTCTTTTATTTCCTTGAGTAGTGGTTTGTAGTTCTCCTGGAAGAGATCCTTCACATCCCTTGTGAGTTGTATTCCTAGGTATTTATTCTCTTTGTAGCAATTGTGAATGGGAGTTCACTCATGATTTGCCTCTCTGTTTACCTATTATCGGTGTATAGAAATGCTTGCAATTTCTGCACATTGATTTTGTATCCTGAGACTTTGCTGAAGTTTCTTATCACCTTAAGGAGATTTTGGGCAGATACAATGGGGTTTTCTAAATGTACAATCATGTCATCTGCAAACAGAGACAATTAGACTTCCTCTCTTCCTATTTGGATGCCCTTGATTTCTTTCTCTTGCCTGATTGCCCTGGCCAGAACTTCCAATACTGTGTTGAATAGGAGTGATGAGAGAAGGCATCCTTGTCTTTTGTTGGTTTTGAAAGGAAATGCTTCCAGATTTTGCCCATTCAGTATTATAGTGGCTGTGGCTTTGTCATAAATAGCCCTTATTATTTTGAGATATGTTCCATTGGTACCTAGTTTATTGAGAGATTTAGAGTAAAGAGGTTTTTCATTTTATCAAAGGCCATTTCCTCATCAATTGAAATAATCATGTGGTTTTTGTCATTGGTTCTGTTTATGTGATGGATTACATTTATTGATTTGCATATGTTGAACCAGCCCTGTGTCCCAGGATGAAACCAACTGGATCATGCTGGATAAACTTGTTGATGTGCTGCTGGATTCCATTTGCCAGTATTTTACTGAGGATTTTCACAGCGATGTTCATCAGGGATATTGGCATGAACTTTTCTTTTTGTTGTTGTTGTGTCTCTGCCAAGTTTTGGTATCAGGATGATGCTGACCTCATAAAATGAGTTAGGGAGGAGTCCCTCATTTCCTATTGTTTTAAATAGTTTCAGGAGGAATGGTGCCAGCTTCTCTTTGTACCTCTTATGGAATTCGGCTGTGAATCCATCTGGTTCTGGGATTTTTTTTTTTTTTTGGTTGGTAGGCTATTAATTACTGCCTCAATTTCAGAACTTGTTATTGGTCTATTCAGGGATTCAGCTTCCTCCTGGTTTAGTCTTGGGAGGGTGTATGTGTCCAGGAATTTATCCATTTCTTCTAGATGTTCTATTTTATTTGTATAGAGGTATTTGTAGTATTCTCTGATGGTGATTTATATTTCTGTGGGATCAGTGGTGATCTCTTCTTTATCAGTTTTTATTGTGTCTATTGATTCTTCTCTCTTTTCTTCTTTAATAGTCTGGCCAGTGGTCTGTCTATTTTGTTAATCTTTACAGAAAATCAGCTCCTGGATTCATTGATTTTTTGAAGGGTTTTTCATGTCTCTATCTCCTTCAGTTCTGCTCTGATCTTAATTATTTCTTGTCTTCTGCTAGCTTTTCAATGTGTTTGCTCTTGCTTCTCTAGTTCTTTTAATTGTGATGTTAGGGTATTGATTTTAGATCTTTCTTGCTTTCTCCTGTGAGCATTTAGTGCTATAAATTTCCCTCTAAACACTGCTTTAGTTGTGTCCCAGAGACTCTGGTGTATTATGTCTTTGTTCTCACTGATTTCAAATAACTTATTTATTTCTGCCTTAATTTTGTTGTTTACCCAGTAGTCTTCAGGAGCAGGTTGTTCAGTTTCCATATAGTTGTGTGGTTTTGAGTGAGTTTCTTAATCCTGAGTCCTAATTTGATTGTACCCCATAGTCTACTTCTTATAGTATCATAATGCTTCCTATATTTTCCCTGTCCCTCATTTCAAATAAGCATCCAGAGCTTTTTTGCCTACTGATTTCAGGATGGTTTATGTTTCTGGGCTAAAACCCAAAGTTTCCTGCCAGACACATACCTTTCAGATTTTTGAAAAGTCTGAACCCATTGAAGAGATATGCAAGGTATGTTGGAGGCCAATGACTTAGAGAGGATTGGGCTTTTGAGAGGTTGTAGGTGGGCAGATCACCCAAGGTCAGGAGTTTGAGACTAGCCTGACCAGCACGGTGAAACTCCCTCTGTACTAAAAATACAAAAATTAGTCAGGCATGGTGGCGGGCATGTGTATTCGTAGCTACTTGGGAGGCTGAGGCAGGATAATCACTTGAACCCAGGAGGCAGAGGTTGCAGTGAGCCAAGATCACGCCATTGTACTCCAGCCTGGGCAACAAGAGTGAAACTCCATCTCAAAAAAAAAAAAAAGAAGAAGAAAAGAAAATAGGATAGGAGAGAGTTAGCAGAATCCGGGGGTTGAAGGGCATAGGTCCCAGAAAGAGCAGGGGCTTTCATTCTGCTCTGAGGCAGCACCTGAGAAGGTGGCATGAGTCAGAGGGTAAGGCTGGGGGCTCCATATAGATGCCCATTTCCCACACTGGGACAGAGCAATAGGGCTGAATCTGAAGGGACCATGCTGACTTTACAGTGGGCATATTCCGTCAGCCACAGAAGATTTTGAGCTGACGGCCACAGGTCCTCCTGGTGCTTTGTTACTATCTGAGAGCTTTGGTGTTTGCCTGGTCCTGCTGGGTTACTCCCAGAACCATTTCAGATATGCCTTCTGTCCAATAGTTTAAAGTAACCAATGCCCTCACAACAGAACTGACCAATGTTAATATAAAATGTAGCTCTGCTTTCCTACAAGGCATAACAAGAACTTTATTCCCTGTTTTAAAACTCTTTGCCAGGCCCTAAGTCTTATGCATTTTTTTTTCCTAATCTACTTTGCAGTGTTACTCAAACTCCAATATGGTTCTTACTTCTTTGGGAAATTTGAGACTTCAATATTAAATGGTGACCCTAGCAACTCTTGTCCTTTCATTGATTTTAGCTACTGTGCACACTCTTGACTGTCTGAAATAGGTGCATTATTGGGATTAAGGTGGGTAAACCTAGGCTTTGTCCTCTATGGGTGAGCAGATGGTTCTGAGAAGGAAGTGTAGGGAAGGAAGAATGGATTGCAAGTTGGAATGATCAGACTAGACTACAGCTGAGCAAGCAAAGATATCCAGAACTTGGACTGAAGAGGGTAAGATAAGGAAGGGCCAGAGGCCTGGCTTCAGGGGTGTCTGTCTACTGTGAAGTTCTGTCTGCAGAATGGAAAGACAGAAATATATTGTCAGTGATCCACATTTGACATTTGTTGGGCATCACTAGCTCCTACCAATGAATGTACAGGATTGAAATGATAAATAATAGCCACAATGAACTTACTTTAGGAGCTTTGGAATTCCCCAGGTGAGCTGGATGGTCCTGTTGCTGCCAGTAGACACCCAATAACACATTTACTCTTGTAGTTTATCTGCACAGCCATATGGTATTCATTCCATTTCCCTTATGTCCTGAATTGGTTCCTTTGTTCTCACTGACACTGTCTTCCTTAAATCATAAACGCCTAGAGGTTAGGCATCATGTCTGTTTAATTAGCTCTGTAAAATGCCCAGCACAGCTCTATACACAAGAAAGTATTAGATGTGCTTGTATAATGAGTCAATGTTTGAAAAGTGGAAAAGGGCTCTGAGTCACTTAAAATAAAGATCACAGTTAATAGGATCTTTTTAAGCCTCCTGTTAGGACTCTTTTTAGTTGTCGAAAAGTATCTTGGAGATAGGGGTGTCACTAGGGGTACATTAGGACCTGATGTTTATTTCTGTGCACAGGAATGAGTTTCTGAAGTTCAAACTTGTGGGCCTAGGTTGAACTAAGGCACCCTTGTAGATGCTGTGTTGAGTGTAAGGAAAAGACAACCGATTCCAATCCCTCTGAACACCCCTTTCCCTATGCCCTTCTTCTCTCAGGAAGCATAGGCAGCTGGTGCCAAGACGTGCCTGCAGTAGATGTGAGCCTGGCCCTGGGGCAATGAAATACGTGGATGAAATGACTTGCTTCATCCCTTTGCTGAAAGCAGAGGCCAAAAACCCTTACCAAACAAAAACCCAAAAGCCTCGTTTGCTCAAAAAATGACCACAAATTATCAAAGTTATAAAGAACAAGAAAAAAATCCAAACTTCTCTTTGGTCAATTTTAGACAGCCATTGTCCTTGAAATGTTAAGGGTTATGTAGATAAATGTATCCATGACAGAGCACTTGAGACACAATTGGACCAGGGAGGACAGGGCTATTGTTGACTCTGACAATGGACAGGAAGGAATTGAGCTCACACGGGCCTAAAAGCCAAGGAGCTAATGAGGTCAGCGATCCCGGAATTAAAAAAAAAGTCTTGTGAAGAACTTTGAAGTGTTCACCTGTAATAGTTCTGGAGCTGTTAGCACAAGCTGTCATATCTGCAGGCCCTATTTCAATAACAGCTTTAAGTATCCAGGGTGTTATATATCACATACTTAAAGACTTTTCTTGGCTGGTATTTACTGAAGGTGACAGCTAGTAAAAGTTCCAAACAGGCTTATGAAATATGCAATGAGGACTCCGGAGAGGAAACTGGAGAGGAAAAATGGTTAATACAAAAGAAGAGCAAATCTCTGGAAGTTTTTGTCTCATTTGATTAATTACCTTAGATTTACATTGGAGGAGGAGGATTTCAAAGGCAGAGTTTGGAGTGATGGATGCCCAGTGACTGTTCTACAGCCCACCTGTGGTCTAGGAGCTTGAGCTCTTTAGGCAGATTCAGCCACAGAGATACCCGTTCCCTGCCCTTTGCTTTTCTCTTTGCTGTATACCCCTGGATCTCATTGGTGCTTATGTCTTCTGACAGCTTAAAGCAGATGGCTTTCAACTCTGTATCTCAATCTCTCTTCTGAGTGTCTGTCACACATTCAGAATTATTCACTGGATGTTTCTACTTGGAAACTAAAATGTAGCCTGGATGAACCTGACTCACCACCTTCCATTAAGAACTGCTTGTCCTCTCCTAACTTGTCCTGGTTCTGAGGAATACATGCCCCCTTTTTTTCTGTACTACCAATAGAGAACCTTGAGGTCACTGTTGACTTCTCCCTGTTCCCATCTATCCCATAAATAATCACTCATCAAAACTAGTTTATTCTTCTCCCAATATCCTTTCCTGCAACTTGGACATTTCAGGCCCTTTTCTTGGCAGCCTTGGATTATTTCTTTTGTCTATGTATTATGCCTTTCTATGGTTCAATCTTTCATATGACTGGTCGTTTGTATTACTAAGCCTTTTTCAGAATGTTATATACTTGGAATCATACAGAATGTTGACCTTTTCAGATTGGCTTCTTTCACATAGCAATATGCATTTAAAGTTCTTCTGTCTCTTTTCATAGCTAGACAGCATATTTATTTTTTGTGCTGAATAAATTCCACTGTTTGGATATACCACAGTTTGTTCAACTATTCACCTACTGAAGGATATCTTGGTTACTTCCAAGTTTTGGTAATTATGGGCTAAGCATCCGTAGTCAGAAAATCTGAAATCCAAAATGCTTCAAAATCCAAAACTTTTTGAGCACCAACCTGATGCCACAAGTGGAAAATTCCACAGCTGACCTCACGTGCCATTGTTAGTTCCTGCTGTTGTTTAATAGCTGATATAAATATCCTAATGATGCTACTATGCTGCTTAGTTATCCTGAACACATTATTTTTTTTGCTATATTAATGATATGTCATTTTTTACTGTTAAGTACTTATATGTGAATAAATATGAGAGAATGATTGTTTATTGGGAGCTATAAATTCAGAATCAGGAATGATGGTGATGCCAAACAGCCACACATTGTCTCACACAAGTGCTGAGATAGTGATATTTTTGCTTTCTGATGGCTTAATGTATACAAACTTTGTTCTATGCACGAAATTATTAAAAATATTCTATCAATTACCTTCAGGTTATATATATGTAAAGTATATATAAAACATAAAGAAATGTCATGTTGAGACTTGGGCCCTATTCCTAAGATATTTTATTATGTATATACAAATATTCCAAAATCTGAAAACATTCAAAATCTGAAACACTTTTGGTCCCAAGCATTTCAGATATGAGATTCTCAACCTGCACAAATAAAGCTCCTATAAATATCCACGTATGGGTTATCTAGACATAAGTTTTCAACTCATTTGGGTAAACCAAGGAGCATGACTTCTGGGTCATTGGTAAGAATGTGTTCAGTTTTGTAAGAAACTGCTAAACTATATTCTAAGTGACTTTTCCATTTTGCATTCCCACCAGGAATGAATGAAAGTTCCTGTTAGTCCATGTCCTTGTCAGCATTTTGTGTTGTTGGAGTTTTGGATTTTAGCCATTCTAGTAGATGTGTAGTGTTATTTATTTATTTATTTATTTACTTATTTATTTATATTTCAATAGTTTTGCGGGAGCAGGCTGTGTTTGGTTGCATGGAAAAGTTCTTTAGTGGTGATTTCTGAGATTTTGCTGCGCCCATCACCTGAGCAGTATACACTGTACCCAGTGTGTAGTCTTTTATCCCTCACTCCCCTCCCACACTTCCCCCTGAGTTGCCCAAATCCATTATATCATTCTTATGTCTTTGGGTCCTCATAGCTTAGCTCCTGCTTATAAGTGAAAACAAAACAAAACAAAATGGCCGGGTGCAGTGGCTCATGCCTGTAATCCCAGCACTTTGGGAGGTTGAGGCGGGCGGATCATGAGGTCAAGAGATCAAGACCATCCTGGCCAACATGGTGAAACCCTGTCTCTACTAAAAATACAAAAATTAGCTGGGCATAGTGGCACTTGCCTGTAGTCCCAGCTACTCGGGAGACTGAGGCAGGAGAATCGCTTGAACCCAGGAGGCAGAGGGTGGGTGTTTGGTTTTCCATTCCTGAGTTAATTCACTTAGAAGAATAATGGTCTTGAACTCCATCCAGGTTGCGTGAATGCCATTATTTTGTTCCTTTTTATGGCTGAGTAGTATTCCATGGTGTGTGTGTGTGTGTGTGTATGTGTGTGTGTGTGTGTATCACATTTTCTTTATCCACTCATTGGTTGATGGGCATTTAGGCTGTTTCCATATTTTTGCAATTGTGAATTGTGCTCTATAAACATGTGTGTGCAAGTGTCTTTTTCTTGGAATGATGTCTTTTCCTCTGGGTAAATACAGTAGTGGGATTACTGGATCAAATGGTAGATCTACTTTTAATTATTTAAGGAATCTCCATGCTGTTTTCCATAGTCATTGTACTAGTTTACATTCCCACCAGTAGTGTAAAAGTGTTCCCTTTCACCACATTCATGTCAACATCATTTTTTTTTAATTTTTAATTATGGCCATTCTTGCAGGTGGTATCTCATTGTGTTTTCGATTTGCATTTCCCCTGTTAATTAGTGATGTTGAGCATTTTTTCATATGTTTTTTGGCCATTTGTGTATCTTCTTCTGATAATTGTCTATTCATATATTTTGCCCACTTTTTGATGGGGATTATTTCCTTTTTTCTTGCTGATTTATTTGAGTTCTTTGTAGATTATGGATATTAGTCCTTCTTTAGATGCATAGTTTTCAAATATTTTCTCCCACTCTGTGAGTTGTCTGTTTACTCTGCTGATTATTTATTTTGCTCTGCAGAAACTTAAGCTTAATTAGGTCCCATCTATTTTCTTTGTTTTTGTTGCATTTGCTTTTGGGTTCTTGGTTATGAAATCTTTGCCTAAGCCAATATCTTCAAGAGTTTTTCTGATGTTATCTTCTAGAATTTTTAAGGTTTCAGGTCGTAGGTAAAAGTCTTTGATATATCTTGAGTTGATTTTTATATAAGGTGAGAGATGAGGATCCAGCTTCATTCCTCTATTTGTGCCAATTATCTCAGCACCATGTGTTGAACAGGGCAGCCTTTTCCCACTTTATATTTTGGTTTGTTTTGTTAATGATCAGTTGGCTTTAAGTGTTTGGCTTTATTTCCAGATTCTCTATTCTGTTCCATTGATTTACATGCCTGTTTTTGTACCAGTACCATGCTGTTTTGATACCAGTACCATGCTGTTTTTGGTAACTATATTCTTTTAGTATAGTTTGAAGTTAGGTAATGTGATGCCTCCAGATTTGTCCTTTTTGCTTAGTCTTGCTTTGGCTATGTGGGCTCTTTTTGGGTTCCATATGAATTTTAGGATTTTTTTTTCTAGTTTTGTGAAGAATGATGATGATATTTTGAGGCAAATTGCACTGAATGTGTAGATTACTTTTGGCAGTATGGTCATTTCCACAGTGTTGTTTCTACCCATGCATGAGTATGGTATGTATTTCCATTTGTTTGTGTCATCTATGATTTCTTTCAGCACTGTTTTGTAGTTTTCCTTGTAGACAGCTTTCACCTCCTTAGTTATGTATATTCCTAAGTATTTTATTTGTTTAGTTGTTGTAAAAAGGGTTGAGTTCTTTATTTGATTCTCTGTTTGATCAGTGTTGGTGTATAGCAGTGCTACTGATTTGTGTACCTTAATTCTTTATTCTGAAACATTATGGAATCCATTTGTCAGATCTAGGAGCTTTTTGGATGAGTCTTTAGGGTTTTCTAGGTATACTATCATATCATCGGTGAACAGTGACAGTTTGACTTCCTCTTTACTGATTTGGATGCCCTTTATTTCTCTCTCTTGTCTGATTGCTTTGGCTAGGACTTCCAGTTCTATGTTGAGTAGAAGTGGTGAAAATGGGCATCCTTGTCTTTTTCCAGTTCTCAGGGAAAATGCTTTCAACTTTTCCCCATTCAGTATAATGTCGGTTGTGGGTTTATCATAGATGGCTTTTATTACCTTGAAATATGTCCCTTCTATACTGATTTTTCTGAGGGTTTTAATCATGAAGAGATGCTGGATGTTGTCAAATGCTTTTTCTGCATCTATTGAGATGATCATATGATTTTTGTTTTTAATTCTGTTTATGTGATATATCACATTTACTGACTTGCCTATGTTAAACCATCCCTGCATCCCTGGTATAAAACCCACTTGATCATGGTGTATTATCTTTTTGATATGCTGTTGGATTTGGTTAGCTAGTATTTTGTTGAGGATTTTTGCATCTATGTTCACCAGGGATATTGGTCTGTAGTTTTCTTTTTTTAGTTATGTCCTTTCCTGGTTTTGGTATTAGGGTAATACTGGCTTCATAGAATGATTTAAAGGATTTCCTCTTTCTCTATCTTTGGGAATAGTTTCGGTAAGATTGCTACCAATTCTTTTTTGAATGCCTGATAGAATTCAGCTGTGAAACCATCTGGTCCTGGACTTTTTTTGTTGGCAATTTTAAAATTACTGTTTCAATTTGGCTACTTGTTATTGGCCTGCTCAGTTTCTGTTTCTTCCCAATTTAATCTAGGAGGATTATATTTCCAGGAATTTATCTGTCTCCTCTAGATCTAGTTTGTGTGTGTAAAGGCATTCATAGTAGCCTTGAATGATCTTTTGTATTTCTGTGATATTGGTTGTAATATCTCCTATTTTGTTTCTAATTGAACTTATTTGGATCTTTTATTGGTTAATTTTGCTAATGGTCTATCAATTTTTTAAATCTTTTCAGAGAACCACCTTTTTGTTTTATTTATCTTTTGTATTTTTGTTGTTGTTGCTGTTGTTTCAGTTTCATTTAGTTCCGCTCTGACCTTTGTTATTTACTTTATTCTGCTGGATGTGCTTTTGGTTTGTTCTTGTTTCTCTAGTTCCTTGAGATGTGAGCTTAGCAATCTAAATTGCCTATTTGTGCTCTTTTGGATTTGCGATTAGGCATTTGATGCTATAAACTTTTCTCTTAGCACCACTTTTGCCGTGTTCCAGAGGTTTTAATACGTTGTATCACTATTATTGTTCAGTTCAAATAATTTTTTAATTTCCATCTTGATTTCATTGTTGACCCAAAGATCATTCAAGAGCAGATTATTTAATTTCCATGTATTTATATAGTTTTGAGGATTCCTTTTGGAATTGATTTCCACTTTTATTCCACTGTGGTCTGAGAGGGTACTTAATATAATTTTTATTTTCCTACATTTGTTGAGATTTGTTTTGTGGCCTATCAAATGGTCTATCTTGGAGAATGTTCCATGTGCTCATGAAAAGAATGTATATTCTGCAATTGTTGGGTAGAATGTTCTGTAAATATCTGTTAAGTTCATTTGTTCTATGATATAGTTCAAGTCCACTGCTTCTTTTTTGACTTTCTGTCTTGATGACCTGTCTAGTGCTGTCAGTGCAGTATTGAAGTCCCCCACTATTATTGTGTTGTTGTCTGTCTCATTTCCTATGTCTAGTAATAGTTGTTTTATAAATTTGGGGGGTCCTGTGTTAGGTTCATATATATTTAGGATTGTAATATTTTCCTGTTGGACTGCTCCTTTTATTATTATCTCTCTTTGTCTTTTTAAACTGTTGTTGCTTTAAAGTCTGTTTTGTCTGATATGAGAACAGATACTTCTACTCACTTTTGCTGTCCATTTGCATGGAATATCTTTTTCCATCACTTCACTTTAAGTTTATATGAGTCCTAATGCATTAGGTGAGTCTCTTGAAGACAGCAGATACTTGGTTGGTGGATTTGTATCCATTTTACCTTTCTGTATCTTTTAAGTGGAGCATTTAGACCATTTATATTCAACATTAGTATTCAGATATGAAGTACTGTTTTATTCATCATACTAGTTGTTGCCTGAATTCCTTGGGTTTTTTTCATTGTGTTAATGTTTTATAGGCTATAAAGCATGT
Source organism: Theropithecus gelada (assembly GCF_003255815.1). Taxonomy (NCBI): domain Eukaryota; kingdom Metazoa; phylum Chordata; class Mammalia; order Primates; family Cercopithecidae; genus Theropithecus; species Theropithecus gelada. The sequence goes on along the minus strand of NC_037671.1, from coordinate 81,582,740 downwards.
AAGATTTATGCTGTAAGGAGGTTCTGTTTTGGTGTATTTCAAGGTTTTGTTTCAAGGTTTAGAACTCCCTTTAGCATTTCTTGTAGTGCCAGCTTGGTAGTGGTGAATTCTTTCAGCATTTGTTTGTCTGAAAAAGACTATCTCGCCTTCATTTATGAAGATAAGTATTGCAGATACAAAATTCTTAGCTGGCAATTATTTTGTTTAAGGAGGCTAAAATAAGACCCCAATCCCTTCTGGCTTATAGTGTTCTGCTGAGAAATCTGCTGTTAATCTGTTAGGTTTTCCTCTATAGGTCATCCAATGCTTTTGCCTGAAAGCTCTTAAGATTCTTTCCTTCATCTTGATTTTAGATAACCTGAAGACTGTTTGCCTAGGTGATGATCTTTTTGTGATGAATTTCCCAGGTATTCTTTGAGCTTCTTTAATTTGGATGTCTAGCTCTCTAGCAAGGTAGGGAAGTTTTCCTGGCTTATTACCTCAAATATGTTTTCCAAAGTTTTAGATTTCTCTTCTTTTCCAGGAACACCAATTATTCTTAGGTTTGGCCATTTAACATAATCCCCAAATCCTTGAAGGTTTTGTTCATTTTTTAAAATTCTTTTTTCTTTGTCTGATTGGATTAATTCAAAAGCCTTTTTTGAGCTCTGAAGTTCTTTCTTATACTTTTTCAAGTCTATTGTTGAAACCTTCCAGTGAATTTTGTATTTCTCTAAGCATGTCTTTCATTTTCAGAAGTTGTGATTGTTTTTTTCTCTATGCTATCTATTTCTCTGGAGTATTTTTCATCCACATACTGTATTGCTTTTTAAATATCTTAAAGTTGGTTTTTACCTTTCTCTGGTATCTCCTTGAGTAGCTTAAAAGCCAACATTCTGAATTCTTTATCTGGCAGTTCAGAGATTTCTTCCTGGTTTGGATCCATTGCTGGGGAGCCAGTGTGGTCTTTTGAGGGTGGTATAGAACATCGTTATGTCATGAGTAATCCTTTTGTGATTCTTTCTCATTTGGGCAGACTATTTCAGTGTAAAAATGTGGAACTTCAGAGCTGCTCTTCAGATTCTCTTGTCCCACGGGGCGATCCCTTGAAGTGGTGCACTCTTCCTTTTCATGGGGGTGGGGCTTCCTGTGAGATAGACTGCAGAGATTTTTATTGCTCTTTTGGGTCTAGCCACCCAGTGGGGCTACCAGACTCTGGGCTGGTGCTGGGGAATGTCTGCAAAGAGTCCTATGATGTGATCCATCTTCAGATCTACCAGCCATGAATGTCAGCACCTGCTTTGGTGGAGATGGCAGGGGAGTGGAGTAGACTCTGTGAGAGTCCTTGGTTGTAGATATGTTTAGTGTGCTGTCTTTCTCAAATGATGATTATGCTAGCAGTGAAGTTGTCATGTGGACAGATTCAGAACCACTGGTTAGCCAGGATGTTGCAGGCAATGGAATTAGCTGTTGTTTTCTTCTTCCTTGGAGCAGGGTTGTTCTGTCATGAGTTGCTGTAATGTCCCAAGTTGGCCTCCAGCCAGGAGGTGGCACTTTTGAGACAGCACCAGCTGCAATAGTAGGAGGGGGATATAAGCTTGCCCTAAGGTGGCCAGGGTAAATATTTGGTTTTCTCAGGTGATGGGTGAGGTGATAAAGCTCCCAAGAGTTTATGTCTTTTTTGATCATCTACCAGGACCAATGGAGAAATTCCATCAGGTGGGGGCAGGGTGAGGTGGGTCTGAGCTCAGCCTTTCCTTGGGTGGGGGTTTCTGCAGCCACTGTGGGGGATGGGTGGTACTTGGGCCAGTGGGGTTATGTTTCAGAGGGGATTATGGCTGCCTCTGTTGCTAGGGAAATGGCAGAAAGCCAGTAGTGATAGGCATCACCCAGCTCCCAGGCAGTTGGCAAGCCCAGTCTTGCTCCCTGCACACCCTACTAGTAGCACCAAGTTTACCTCCAGGCAGCCTGAAGAGGGGACTCAGACCTAGCCCAGACTATAAGCTTCCCTGCTGAGAAAGGAAACAGGGTTTTCAGACTATGCTCCTCCTCATCTGCCCACACAGTCCCTCAGTCGCAACTCCTGCTCCCCTTTCTGCAGCAGTTCCCGTTTGCCCTGAATTCTTCTCAAAAGATTTTGCACCAGTCAAAATTGTTACAAAGTTTAGTTGGAAACTTCTTTCACCTTGTGATCCCTCACAAATTTTGCCAGCTACCTTCTCCAAGGCCTCCTGTGAAATATAGTCAGGGATGGCTTCTCTGGATTCAAGCCAGAGAATGGGATTGCCTGCAAGGCTCTTCCCATTGCTGCATCTACTTTTATATTTAATACTAAATCTATTTCAGCTCTGGGTAAAGCTAAATCCTTCTCCTATAATCTCGATTTTCAGGTTCCCCTGTGGGGATATGTGTTCTAAGGCAGATTTTCCCACTTTCACACTTTGGGAACTCAGTTTTTTGCCTGGAATTTGCAGCAGTCTGCTGCTGCTTTCTAAGGATCTGTGACTTCTTTTGGTTTTCCTTGTACACTCCTGCAGTGGTTCCTGGAGCAAAAGTCCATAGTGTGAGTCTCCACATGCTGTTCTGTCTGTCCAAGTGGGAGTTGTACATCAGCCTGTTACAGGTAGTTAGATAGCCATGAGTGGGGCAGGAGAGGGCTCTCTCACCCACTAGGAATGTCAGGTGATGGTTCAGCAATTATCTCATTGCTTCTCTAGAAGTGACAAATTGGCAGCTGGTGCCAGGAAGAGGCCGTTTCCTGATGGTCCACATCTGTTGCACTAAAGTGTTGATTGAATGCAGGCTCAGGGAGAAGCAACTTCCTGGGTGTGCACATTAAGAGACAAAATGGCGGAGTATGATCTTCTGGAGGCACTCAACCAGGAAAGGGAAGAAAGCCTCAAATGAGCATATGTACGACTGCCTAAACACACTGCACATGATCACTTTCCAAGGGTAAGGGGGTCACTGTGCATGCGGGCAGCCCACCCTAACGGAAGAATCATAGGTAAAGGGACCAGCCTATAATGTCCTAGTATGAAGGTCAAACACTGCACTTGACCTTCAGGTGCCTGCTTGGGTGTCTTGCAAGCATATTTGCCTTTCTTTCCTTTTCTAAAGCCTTTTAAAATGAACTTCCACTCCTGCTCTGAAACTTGCCTAAGTCCCTTTTTCTGCCTTATGCCCCTCAGTAGAATTCTTTCTTCTGAGGAGGCAAGAATTGAGGTTGCTGCAGACCTATATGGATTTGCCCCTCATAACTCAGATCCCTTCCACAAGTAACAACCCCTGTTTCCTATCTTCCATCTCCCCTGATTCTTGTGTTATTTTAATTTGCAATCCCCTTATAGCATATGATGTTGAGCATATTTTTATATATTTATTTGCCATCTGTATGGTTTTTTTGTTTGTTTGTTTTGTTTTGTTTTGTTTTGTTTTTGTGATGTGTCTGTTTAGACCTTTTGCCCATTTAAAAAAATCAGGTTCTTGTCCGGGCGCGGTGGCTCATGCCTGTAATCCCAGCACTTTGGGAGGCTGAGGCTGGCAGATCACTTGAGGTCAGGAGATGGAGACTATCCTGGCTAACACGGTGAAACCCCGTCTCTACTAAAAATACAAAAACAAAATTAGCTGGGCGAGGTGTCAGGCACCTGTAGTCCCAGCTACTCGGGGGGCTGAGGTGGGAGAATGGCGTGAACCCGGGAGGCGGAGCTTGCAGTGAGCCAAGATCGCACCACCGCACTCCAGCCTGGGTGACAGAGCGAGACTCCATCTCAAAAAAATAAAATAAAATAAATAATAATAATAACAAAAAAAATCAGGTTCTTCATTTTATTATTGTTGAGTTTAATAGTTATTTGTATACTTTGGATAAAAGTTTTTAATCAGGTATGTCTTTTGCAATTATTTTCTCCCAGTCTGTGGCTTGTCTTTTCATTTTCTTGAAAGTGTCTTTTGCAGAGCAGAAGTTTTATATTGAAGTCCAGCTTATCAATTCTTTCTTTCATAGATTGTGCCTTTGGTGTTGTATCTAAAAATTCATTGCCAAGCTCAAGGTTATCTCGATTTTTTCATGTTTTCTTCCAGTACTTTTGCTTGCTATAATCACTTGCTATAATCACTTATTAATTCCACCAGGTTTATTCCCAATTCTTTCAGATTTTCTACACAGTCAATCACATCATCTGCAAAATAAGGTTTCATTTCTTCCTTCCCAAGCTGTATACCTTTTACTTTATTTTCTTTATTTCTATTTCCTTTTCTTATTGCATTAGATATTCTAGTGTGACATTGAAAGTGTGGTGAGAGAGGACATCCCCATTTTGTCCTAGTCTTAGTAGGAAAGCTTCTAGTTTCTCACTATCAAGTAGGACATGAGAAGTAGGATTTTTGTACATGTTCTTTAGCAAGTTGAGGAAGTTTCCCTCCACTCTAAATTTTCCATGAGTTTTTGTTATAAATGGGCATTGGGTTTTATCAAATTCTTTTTCTATTTCTATTGATATGACCGTGAGATTTTTCTTCTTTAGTCAGTTGATGTGATGGATTACATTAATTTATTTTCAAATGATGAACCAACCTTGCATACCTGGAATAAATACCACTTGTTTATGGTGTGTAATCCATTTTATATCTTGTAGAATCTCATTTGCTAGTATTTTGTTGAAGATGTCTGCATTTATGTTCATGAAAGATATTGCTTGTGGTTTAGTTTTCTTGTAATATCTTTGTCTGAGTTTGGTATTAGGATAAGGCTGGACTCAGGATGAGTTATAAAGTATTCCCTCTGCTTCTATCTTCTGAAAGAGATGATAGAGAATTTGTATAATTTCTTCCTTAAATGTTTTGTAAAATTCATTAGTGAACCCATCTTGGCCTGGTGCTTTCTGTTTTAGGAGGTTATTAATTATTGATTCAATTTATTTAGTAGACAAAGTCCTGTTCATACGATCTATTTCCTCTTGTATGAGTTTTGGTCGAAGAATTGGTCCATTTTACCTAGGTCACCAAATTTGTTGGTATGGAGTTGTTCATAGGTTTCTTTTAATATACTTTTAATATCCATGGGGTTTATAGTGATATTCCCTCTTTCATTTCTGATATTAATAATTTATGTCCTCTCTCTCATTTTTATTGGCTAACCTGGCTGGAGACTTATCACATTTATTTATCTTTTCAAAGAAGCAGCTTTTGGTTTTGTTGATTTTCTCCATTGATTTCCTGTTTTCAGTTTAAATTATTTAATATTTTCAGTTTCTCCATTGACTTCCCCTCTAATTTGTATTATTTCTTTACTTCTACTTACTTTAGACTTAATTCACTCTCCTTTTTCTAGTTCCTAAGATGGAAGCTTAGACTATTAATTATAGATCTTTCTTCTTTTATATTTAACTTTTATTTTAAGTTAAGGGATACATGTGCAGGTTTGTTATATAGGTAAACTTGTGTTGGGGGTTTATCCAACCCCAAACTTGTGTTGGGGGTTTGTTGTACAGATTGTTTTGTCACCCAGGTATTAAGCCTAGTATGCATCCATAGAAAAGAATGAGATCGTGTACTTTATTGGAACATGGATGAAGTTAGAGGCTTCAGGAATCTAATGTGGGAACATAAAATGAAATACTGCATGTTCTCACTTACAAGTGGTAGCTAAATGATGAGAACACATGGACACATAGAGGGGAACAACACACACTGGGGTCTAACAGTGTGTGTTGCGAGGAGGGAGAGGATCAGGAAAGATCTTTCTTCTTTTCTAAGATATGCATTTAATGCTATAAATCTCCCTCTAAGCACTGCTTTTGCTATATCCTGTAAATTTTAGTAAGTTATATTTTCCTTTTCATTTACTTGAAAATATTTTAAAATTTCTCTTGAGATTTTTTCTTTGACCTATGTGAGTTTTTGTAACCCATTTTATTTTTAAATAACTTTATTTAGGTATACTTGATATACAAAAAAATTGCACATATTTAATGTGTACAACTTCATGAGCTTGGGCATATGCATACACACATGAAGTCATCACCACAATCAAGATAATAAACATATCCATCACTTCCAAAAGTTTCTTCATACTCCATTACTTTTTGTTTCTTTTTCTCTTTCTTCTTCTTTGTGATAAGAACACTTAACATAAAATCTACCCCTTACATTTTTTAAGTGCTTAATACAGTATTTACTATAGGCACTATGTTGTACAACATATCTCCAGATATCCATTGAACAGCTTCGCATTTCTGCCTCCGTACCATTTCTTCACTCCCCTGAAAACTACCATTCTACTCTCTGTTTTTATGAGTTTGATTATTTTAAATACTTTATGTAAGTGGAATCATGCAGTAGTTGTCCCTCTATAACTGGCTTATTTTATTTAGGTTACTATCTTCCAGGTTTATCTATGTTGATGTATATGGCAAGATTTCTTTCTTTTAAAGGCTGAATACTATTCCATTGTATGTATATACTACATTTTCTTTATTATTTTTTCCATCAATGAACATTTGGGTGTTTGTGTATCTTGTCTATTGTGAAATAATGCAATGAACATGGAAGTACAAATATTTCTTTGAGATCCTGATTCCAATTCTTTTGGGTATATACCCAGAAAATAGATTGCTAGATCATATGGTAGCTCTATTTTATTTTTTGAGGAACCTATGTGTTACTTAGTAGTGTATTGTTTAATCTCCAAGTATTTAGGGATTTCACGACTATCTTTTGGCTATTGATTTCTAGTTTAATTCTATTATGGTCTGAGAGCATACACAATATTATTTCTGTTATTTTAAATTTGTGTCTTTTATGGTTCAGTGTATAGTTTATTCTTGGTGAATTTTCCATATGAGCTTGAGAAGAATGTGTATTATGCTGTTGTTAGATGAAGTAGTTTATAGATATCCATTATATCCAGTGAATTGGTCATGGTGTTGAGTTCAACTATATCCTTACTAATTTCCTGCCTGGATCTATCCATTATTGATAGAGGGATATTGAAGTCTCTAATCAAAATAGTAGATTCGGCCGGGCGCGGTGGCTCAAGCCTGTAATCCCAGCACTTTGGGAGGCCGAGGCGGATGGATCACGAGGTCAGGAGATCGAGACTATCCTGGCTAACATGGTGAAACCCCGTCTCTACTAAAAATACAAAAAACTAGCCGGGCGTGGTGGCGGGCGCCTGTGGTCTCAGCTACTTGGGAGGCTGAGGCGGGAGAATGGCGTGAACCCGGGAGGCGGAGCTTGCAGTGAGCCGAGATCACGCCACTGCACTCCAGCCTGGGAGCACAGCGAGACTCCGTCTCAAAAAAAAAAAAAAAAATAGTAGATTCATCTGTTTCTTCTTGCATTCTATTTGTTCTTGCCTCATGCCTCCTGATCATTTTTGCTCAAACATGTCCAGCTTGCCTCTTTACAACTCCTATAGCTTGACAGTATGCCCCAATAAAATGTTCTGCTCATCTTCGTTTCACAGTTCCACCTAAGATTCTGCTCAGTCCTATTTTCATATACTGTAGCCCAAAGCAAGTTCAAGTCTGAGGTCTGGACTCAATCCAGTTTCCCTAGATCCTGCCTGTTGGGAAGGGGCAAGTAGCTGTTTTACTTAAATTGATTAATTCCATCTTACTACTGCATGTAAACTTTTTATAGGCTTATTGTGTGGCAATGTATGTAGGTCTCAACATGATCTTCTAATATTAATAGAATGAGTATAGGGGCATGTGACCTGTCTGTTCATCCCTACACAGGAGCATGGTTGAAGCTTAATAAATGTTTGAGAATTAAATGAGCACATTAGTGTCTAGCTGGAAGAAGAGGTTTTGTGTCCTAATGTTTGAACTTGAAAAGATAAACATCAAAGATGAAGATTTTTAAAAAGAAGGAAAGGAAAGAAAACAGTTCTTTGGAATTAAAACCCCTGTTCACTAAAGAAAGAGAACCTATTAATGTGTTTATTGAAAATAATATTATATTTAGAGTTACGAGATCAAAATATGAGCTCTAGTTCCATCCTTGGACAACATGATTATCCTCTCTAAGCTTTAAATAATACTTACCTCATGGAGACATTGTGAGAATGCACTGAGATATGATGATTTGTGTATGCTATTAAATATTTCCATTAAGTCTTCATTAAGGGTGAGAATAAGATGACACCAAATATTCATTCATAGGTAACTGTTTGAAAAACACTGTTTGAGCATATGTATACAAAGAGAACAGTTATGGCACATGGTTCACTTTTTCATCTTTGTTTAGAGAGGAGGTGAATTCTGATTTGGCTGTTTTGCTTGGCTTACATTTTAAAATGTTCCACATTGTGTTGCTAGTTTGTAGAATTTGAGATTAATGCTTAATGGATGTTTATAAAGACACATTTTTATTTCTGCAACATGAGTTTATGCTATTGGGCTTAGACTGTCTGTTTAGTATAAGCTCACTTCAATTCTCAGCTACTAATGTGTTTCTAATTAATAAATGTGTAATGGAAGCATGGAAAAATCTTTTTCAACATGAAGTGAGGCCTGAAATTATTTGTTGGTTTCATATGTGCCTTTTTTGCTTGTTTATGTAAGCTTGATTGCCAAATTGCAATTTAATTGACTTTACTGTATTAGCAGGACTAATATTTTCCCATATAGAATTTCTGAATTATCACATATGCAGTGTATATAGGGTTTCTTAAAGTAACTAATTTCGAAGAGGACCCCTTCCAGAGCCTGAAATTCTGCTTAATTTTTCTTAAAAAAAATTCAAAAACAAGTTCAACTAAGAACTCGTGAGCAGGATACTTGCTATGTTAGTAACTTGCCTTTTCATTCCTGTCTCTCTCTCACAGGAGAAATAGCTAATTAATGTCATCTAACCTAGGCTCCACTTTTCACAGTCTAGCTCCAGCCATGAACCAATCCTAATCCTGCAGCTATGTACTGATATGATTAGGCTTTGTGTCCCTACCCAAATCTCATCTTGAATTGTAATCCCCATAATCCCTACATGTCAAGGTAGAGACCAGGTGGAGGTAGTTGAATCATGGGGGCAGTTTCCCCCATGCTGTTCTCATGGTAATGAGTTCTCATGAGATCTAATGGTTTTATAAGGGGCTCTTCTCCCTTCACTTGGCACTTTTCCTTTCTGCTACCTTGTGAAGAAGGTGCCTTGCTTCCCCTTCACCTTCTTCCATAATTGTAAGTCTCCTGAGGCCTTCCCAGCCATGCTGAACTGTGAGTCAATTAAACCTCTTTCCTTTAAAAATTACCCAGTCGCAGGCAGTTTTTACAGCAGTATGAAAACGGACTAAATAGATGTCCACCCCCAGTGGGAATTAGTCATATTACTATAGACTTAGACCAATTTGTGCAACAAAGCTTTTGCCTCCATCTTTGAATAGCACCCAACTCTTCACCGTCTTCAGCTCGAGTCCATTTGGGTAGTCCCTGGTACCTTGCCAAGATCTAACCCTCCCTTTTCTCTGAGAGTAGGGTCCTGCTCTCTGCACCAACTCAATCCACTAGCCAAAGAATAGCTGCTATTGACCAATTACTTAAATTCATAACTATTACTGGGATTCCTCTTCAAGTGCCTTAGCTAGGGTACTGGATCTCCTTGGATTTCTCATCTCTCATTGCTTCACCCCTCCTACTCAATTCTCTAGGCATAAGCTTCTGTCAGTCCTTCTAAGGCATCAGGCTCTCTCTGATATCTGAATATTTTCATGCACATTTCCCTTTGTATGGATCAGGTTTTCTACTTCAGCTCCTTCTCCTCCAAGCACAGACAACCCTAACAAATTCTATAGTTCATTCAGCTTATCCTTCTAAGACACCCAGTTTGGGTTAGGTAGTTTTCTATAACATCTTATACCTACCCTGTTGTAGCATTATTATATTAATACCAAATTATAATTGCCTGTTTAGTTGTCTGTTACCCCCACTTCTTCCCCCAGATTATAAGAGATCGTGTCTATCATGTTCACAGTTGAATTTCCGTGAATAGTAAAGAGCCTATCATGTAATAAGCACTTAATGAAAACTTGTTGAAAGAATAAATGCTGACTTCCTACCCCAACTAAGTCTGAAAATTAGCATGCTCTTGGGGCTGAATTTCAGCTGTCCTTGAAGAAACCAGCTCTATAACCATTATTATTTCTCCATGATCTTGTCTTATTCAGGCCCTGAAGGATCCTTTACCAGTCTGAAATACTGAGTTTTGACATAATCTTGAAGCCCTGTAGACCAGGGCAGGAAGAAGTATGTCAGAAGGTGAACTTTAGTTCACAGCATCTCTCTTGTATCTATACCTCTGAAACACTCCATATCCCCAATCTTTCTTTCAGGGTGCCGCACAGTCATATTTTTATGCAGATTTAGACATCTCTGAAAGCCATCATTCTCAGGCTCCTCACCTGTGTCAGGGTAGCAGTTTGCACTAACAGTAGAGCTGAGGGAACAGAGACGCCCCCTCCCCCTCCCAACACTGCCCTTAGCATACACTTTTTTTCTCAAGACAGGAGGGGGTCACAGTACTGAGTGCTTATGGGCTTCTCACCTGGATACCTTAGCATGGATGTGTTCTTGAGTCTGTTTCAAAAGGATAGAACCTACCCTTTGTCTATGTCTGGTTGATAGATGAAACTAAAATTATAATAGTACAATAAGCTTCAATCAAATTTTGTGATTCAAAGAGGATCCAGTTTTCTAATTCTTAGCTTGGCTCTTTCCATAAGAACCCAGCTAATGTAGAGGCCTCTGACTTGTGGCCCATTGACTGAGTCTAACTCTCAGTTTCATTTGTCTTGCATAGTATTGGCTTAGTGTTTCCTAAAATATTCCACTAGTTGTCAATTTTTAAAAATCAGATAATACATCAAAAATTTGAATTCTGACTTCTCTTGTAAAAAATGAGAAGACCAGGACCTGACTTCAGGCATAGAAACAATGGTTTTAAGCTGGGCGAGGCTGCTGTCTTTATAAGGGCCCACGCTTTCTGGTTCACCATAGTCCTCATTGCTCCTTATTGTTGCCACATGCGTGGACCAGGTTACCTGCTAGGCCCTGATGGCCATTTGAGTTTGTGATTCTTAGTCCTGAGATTCATCATCATCTAGGTCCTAACTTACTAAAGGTCAGCTGTGCATGAGCTTTACTAGTATGTCCCCTCCTGTTGTACGTGTAGCATAGACAATGAGCTAGGACCATCTAACTTCCAATAGAGAGAGAAGATTAGACATGAGCCGGAATAACAAACAAACAAACAAAAACCAGAGGCATGCTTAAACATGACATATCTAGTGACTGGCATATAGGGAACCATTATAACTGATTTTTAGAAAGATTTTTAAGGCAAAGAAAAATAATCACTATATGTTGGTAAGTGGAAAAATGCTGACCGTATTACTACATGTAGTATAATCCTAATTCTAAAGAAAAAATATACAGATATATTCATTGAAAAAGTCTGAGAGGAAAGAAACATATTGGAAAATAAAGTTGGTGATCTCAGGTTACTGGGATTGTAGGTAATTTTTGGTTTTTATTTTGTAGTACTTTCTTGAATTTTCCAGATTTTCTCCTGAGTATCTATTACCTTTCTAATCAGAAAATAAGTAATTTTTTAAATAAATGAATATAGCATTATTCCAAAATGTACTATTTTAATAAATTCTGTTATGGTCCTAGGGAAGATTTTTAGCCTGTGGGTATCCCGAGTTACTCAGTTTTTGTGTGTGTATAGATATATAAATAAATACATATATAAATTATAAATATATATCATATAAATATAATATATAAATATTTATGTATATTATATATAAAATGTATATAGTGTGTATAGAATATACACTGTATATACACTAAAACTACAGTGCATATAGACTATGCATATATAAATCTATAGTGCATATAGATATATAATATATATTCATACATGTTTTTATATAGAGACATAGTTATATATGTATATATTATATATTTATTGATGTATGTATAAATATATCAATATCTACATATATTTATCTGTAAGTATAGATAAATATATCTCTATTTATATATCATAAATTATTATAAATTATATAAAATATATAATAAAATATTTTACATATAAATTAAAAGATATATTTATTTATCTATACATTTTAATATATTATAGTGAATTATATATGTAAATTATTTATATATAAATATAAATATTTATTTATTTATTTTTGAGACAGAGTCTCACTCTGTTGCCCCAGCTGGAGTACAGTGGTGCAATCTTGGTTCACTGCAGCCTCCACATCCCAGGCTCAAGCAATTCTTGTGCCTCAGCCTCCCAAGTAGCTGAGATTACAGGTGCATACCACCACACCTAGCTAATTTTTGTATTTTTAGTAAAGATGGGGTTTTGCCATGTTGGCCTGGTTGGTCACGAACTCCTGGCCTCAAGTGATCTGCCAGCCTTGGCCTCCCAAAGTGCTGGGATTACAGGTATGAGTCACCATACCTGGCCATAAAATTATTTATATACATCAATTACAGATATTTACAATATATACGATCTATATATAATATTACACATAAAATATATGTGTTAAATACATGAATATTATATAGATATATAGAGAAATATATTGAATAACATTGAAGGAAACATGAGCTTCATTAATGGGAGCCAGAGAGACAGCGGGGGGAGGCGGGGGAACTAGAAGCAAACATGTACTAATCACTCCTGCTATTGAGGCACCTGCTCCATACAGTCCTTTTTCCTATACTCCTGTGCCTGTATGAAATAAACAATGAAAGAAGTCAAAGAACCAATGTGAAGATGCTGAGGAAATTAGAAATAGATAAACTCACAGAGGTAAAAGCAATTAAGAGACTAAAGTGCAAAGAACAGAAAGAATAAAAGAAGCAAAAGTAAGAGATATTTAAAAGTTGATATATAAATGAGTAAACAAAATATAGATAAAGCAAAAGCAAGTTTTATCAAACAAAACCCCAGAACCACATAAAATTAAAAGGGCTCAACAAAGAGAGATGTAATATATAAAAGGAGAAAAAAAAGGCTCAGGAATAAAATGCAACTGTGAAAGGAATGAAGGTAATTACAATGATACAATTTGAGAAATAAATGAAAGAGACAAAAATACCTCACCTTTGAAGGACAACGTAAGAGATTACAGTGGTATAAATATATTAAGAAAAAAATACAAGCATTTAAGAGAGAAATGGTAAAATCAGGAAGCTTAAAAACTAAAATCAGGAAACTTAAAAACTAAAAGAAGATAAAGTTAGACAATTGTCTTAGTCTGTTTTATGCTGCTATAACAGAATATCACAGATTGGGTAATTTATACAGAAAAGAAATTTACTTTTAACAGTTCTGGAGGCTGGAAAGCCCAAGATCAATGCACCTGATGTGCGCTTTCTTACTGCACGCTCACAAGGTGGAAGGGCGAGAGAGACCAACTCTGTGTCCTCACTTGTAGGAAAAGCAGAAAAGTGCAAACCTACTCTTGCAAACCCTTTTTATAGTGGTATCAATCCATTTGTGAGCTAAACACCTCCCATTAGGCCCCACCTCCCAACACTGTTGCATTGGGGACTGAATTACCAGCACATGAATTTTGGGAGCCATATTTAGATCATAGCAACAATAGAGAAGAAAAACATATAATGATTAAAAATGAAAGAAAGGCCGGGCATGGTGGCTCACGCCTATAATCCCAGCACTTTGGGAGGCCGAGGTGGGCGGATCACGAGGTCAGGAGTTTGAGACCAGTCTGGCCAAGGAGTTCAAGACCAGTCTGGCCAGCATGGTGAAACCCCATCTCTACTAAAAATACAAAATTTAGCCGGGTGCAGTGGCGCATGCCTGTAGTCCCAGCTACTTGGGAGGTTGAGACAGGAGAATCGCTTGAGCCCAGGAGGTGGAGGTTGCAGTGAGCTGAGATAGTGCCATTGCACTACAGTCTGGCGACAGAGTGAGACTCTGTCTCAAAAAACAAACAAGCAAACAAAAAAAGAAAGAAAGAAAGAAAGAAAGAAAGAAAGAAAGAAAGAAAGAAAGAAAGAAAGAAAGAAAGAAAGAAAAGAAAGAAAGAAAGAAAAACATATAATGAGTAGAATTACAATAGACACCTTTTATTAGGAGTTTACTGGTACCAGGAGCTTTACATTGATTCATGTAATCCTTTCAATCACCCTTTGAGGTCAGTGCTACCACCTTCATCTTCCTTTGAAGCAGGAGGAAAGTGAGGCACACAGGTGAGTGGTTCCCTTGCAGTTACTGGCTGGGAGGGTATGTGGCTCTGGGCTTGAACACAAGTCACCTGCCTTCAGATCCAGGGTGTTTTGTAGTATATATATCATATATACTACAGCTTAGTATAGATGAAATGACAATCTTAAAAGATTAAACTCTGCTAAAATAGTAGCCCCTGTGAAGTTAGAATACATTTAAAATAAATACAGTTTCAATGAAGAAGGAGGAAGTAGAAAACAAAGACCAAGATGTAAAGGCTGCACTGCCAGGCTGAAATGTCCCATTAGACCATTAATCTAATGAAATGTCCCAAAGACTATTAGTAAAGGCTGCTCTGCTGGGCTGAAATGTCCCTGGGAACAAGCACATATGCCTGAGGGCAGAAGGTAGAAGCCTAGGTGACAATCTGCATACTTTCCAAAGGACAGCACCCAACCTTATGCAATCTACAAGGAACACATATTCCCTAACCCCTGGAGGTACATGCACCTGATGCTGCTCCGACAGCAGTGTAAGCTACCCAAATATTGCAAGGAAGGCTAATGGAGAACTATCTTTACTTATTTAAGGAGATAGAGGGTTTGGGAATAGGTAGAAAGTTATAGAAAAATCTCACATATTTTCTTTTCAGTGAAATCTTAAAGAGGGTTATTTGAGCCTCATGCCTGTATACGTTTCTTTTAAAACGGATCTTCATTACTGTTTTTATTTTCTACAGCATCTTTAGCAGATAAATCCTGTAAATGTAAATTGCTAACTTACTGCAGTGTATTCATAGCACATTGTTATTTCTTGAGCCCTCCTGTTTAATGTATACCAAGTGGGTATACAGGAAAGAAAATAAATTAATATAACAAAAAGAATTTTGAGGAAAATTTTGATGCCAATATCAAATCTTATGTACTATTTTCAACAAAGTTAGAAAAGTCAAATTCAACTGGTAATGAGGCTGAATTCCTCACATATAGTAGGAATAAATAACTTAATGGAAAAGTTCTATTTGGGGCAATGCAAACACTTAAATATGAGGAATTTTATTGCAAGGTTTAGGCGGAATCTTGAAATCACATGTCAGTCTGTGTTAGAATTACTTGCTACTAACTAGAAGCTTGGCAAAATCTTACAGGGAACATAAATTGATTTTATTTTTTGTTTCAGCAATTATACTATTGCTGTTATACTAATATATGACATTACTGTTCTGGCTGCTATAAAGTTTTAAAAGGTGCCACAAAACACAATTGCAATCTACTTTCTCAAAATTTAAGACTAATATAAGATAGTAGAAAGGAGTGGGGGGAAATGTTGAGTGTTGCAGTTAACTTGCCTTTTTAATTCTTACTTTTCTTTAAAATTAAAGTGATGTGGGCTTTCAGGGTAAGGATGATGATATAGGGATATTTCTTTCCTTCTTTCCATGCAAAAAATCAACTTTTAAAAAGAGAAGAATGAGAAATAGCAAACTCTGTCTTTGTGAAATTAGGAAACACACTAAACTCTGAGTTGAAAAATAAAATAAAATCTACTAGGTGCATTAAATACTTGACCAGGGTTAGCAGATATATGCAGTGGTGGGGAGGGGAATGCCAAGAGATGAACTTTGTCTCTAGATCTCAAGCAACAGAGTCGGTAGCAAATATAACCCAAGGATTAGAGTGTTTTGTGAACCACAGAAGATTCCCTCAACTCTGTTTAATCTCAAAGTTTAGAAATGTAGGTGGAGCTAAATTTCTAACTCAAAGCATGGACTCATCCAGGATTCCACATTACATTCAGTCATTGTCTTTAGTCTACTTGGGCTTCTATAGCAAAATACAATTAACTGGGTGGCTTATAAATAACAGACAATTACTTCCTGCAGTCTGGAGGCTGGAAAGTCCAAGATCAAGGAGTGAGATATGGTCTCTGGTGAATTGCTTCCTCATAGATGGTGCCTTCTCACCATATCCTCCCATGGTGGAAGGGACGAGGGATCTCTGGAGTCTCTTTTATATAATATAAGGGTACTAATTCCATTCATGAGGGCTCTACCTTCATGACCTAATCACCTCCCAAAGGCTCCACCTCCTAAGACTATCACATAGGGGTAAGGATTTCAATATGAATTTAGGGCACACATTCAGACCATACCAATCATTGTGTCTCCTTAGATTCCTGTTGGCAGTTTCTCAGACTTTCCTTGTTTTTGATGACCTTGATTTGAAGAGTACTGGTCATCTATTTTGTGGCATGTCCCTCGATATGGTTTGGCTGTGTCCCCACCCAAATCTTATTTTGAATTGTAGTTCCCATAATCCCCATATGTCATGGGAGGGAGCCCGTGGGTGGTAATTGCGTCATGGGGGCAGTTACCCTCATGCTGTTCTCAGTGATAGAGAGTGAGTTCTCATGAGATCTGATGGTTTTACAGGGGGCTTCCCCTTTTTGCTCAGCACTTCTCTCTCCTGCCACTGTGTGAAGGAGGACATGTTTACTTCCCCTTCCACCATGATTGTAAGTTTCCTGAGGCCTCCCCAGCCATGTGGAACTGTGAATCAGTTAAAACTCTTTTCTTTATAAATTACACAGTCTTGGGTGTTTCTACATAGCAGTATGAGAACAGACTAATACATCCCTCATTTAGGATTTGTCTGGTATTTTTCTCATGATTAGACTGGGGTTATGGGTTTTGGGGAGGAAGGCCACACAGGTAAAGTGCCATTCTGATCATATCAAGCCTGCATACTATCAACATGACTTATCACCATTGATATTAACTTTGATCACTTGACAAAGATGTTTGTCAGATTTCTTTTTTCAATGTAAAGTTATTTTTTCCCTCCTTTCCATACTGTACTCTTCAGAAGGATGCTACAATGCACAGCCCACACTTAAAGGGTAGAGAGTTATACTGCCCCTCCTGGAAGGTAGAGTAGTTACATAGATTTGGAATTATTCTGCATATGCCACTGATTTGTTCACGTTTTCTGTAGTCTAATATTATATAAATGGCCTTTTCAGAATGACTTCTTTTATTTAGCAATACACACTTAAGATATATGGTTTGATAGCTCATATTTGTTATCATTGAATATTTTATCATGAAATAATTGTACTACAATTTACTTGTCCATTCATTTGTTAAAGGACAGCTCTGTTGCTTTCAGTTTTTGGCAGTTTAAATAAAGCTGCTATAAACTTTCACATGCAGGTTCTTGTGTGCATACAAGTTTGCAAATCAGTTGGATGTGTGATTACCCAGGATACCTAGGAGTATATCACTGTACTGTGTGGGAAGACTGGGTTTCGCTTTGTAAGAAACTGCCAAACTATCTTCCAAGTAGCTGTAACATTTTGAATTCCCATCAACAATGAATGAGTGTTCCTGTTGCTCCAATCCTTAGCAGCAATTGATGTATTATCAGTTTTGTTTTGTTTCTCTGGATTTTAGCCGCTATAAGAGCTACACAGTGGTATTTCATTTTTTAATTTGCATTTCCCTAATGATATGTGATGTTGACCATTTTTTATATGCTTATTTTCTATCCGTATATCTTCTTTGGTGAGAAGATATATATCCAGATCTTTTGCTTGTGTTTAAGTTGGAAACATTTCATTTTTCTAAGATTCTTTTATGAACCTCAGCTTTCTCTTTCTCTGTTTTCTTATCTTGGAATGAGAACACGCCAACCAGACCTGGCATTTATATTCCAACTCCAGTGCAAGATTCCCTTGACACCCCCCTCTCTATTCACTTGGGGCTCGGAGGCACCTCTTTAACTCATGCAGTGCATGTGATCTGCATACCCATTAGGCATTTACCTATTGTGAATCTGCTGGTCTGGAAAAGAATCTGTTCCTGCTTCTGCTGCCTGATTGTGTGATATGTAGAGGGAAATTACTCTTGATAACTTGAATCTACTTGTCATTTCCCCTTGTCAAATTGTATGTGTGAAAAGCCTACAGAATCTACCACTCATTCTCATGGCTCTTCCTGTCTCCTGCTCCTTCCTCCCATGGCCAGCACATCTCAAGGTGCAATCAACACACCTAACATTTACTTCCAGTTGTACTACATTACTTGGTTTTATAGTCCATGAACAAATGAAAAAAGAGTTACTGATGCATGCGATGAAGGATACTGCATTGATTGCTTTAGAAAAAAATCCAAGTAAGAATGTGATCGCCAGCTTCTACAAATACCCTGCATCTCCAAGGTCAGCAACATGATGGGAGAGGGAGAACAATCTCTCTAATCATGACAGCTCCCTTCATTAATCTCTTAAAATGAGCCCAGAACTTTTCTAAGCACTTACATTTTACATTTGCTAAGCACTTTACATATTATGACATTTAATGTTTACAGAAACCCTCTGAAAGAGAAATAATTGTTCTCCATTTAAAGATGAGGGCATAGATTATTCAGAGAAAGCTGAGAATTCAAACTCAGGACAGTTCAATTCCAAAACCCATGTCTCCAACTAGCATTGTTTTCACTACTTTGGATTTTGTACTTCTGGGGCAGGTCTATATTTAGGCTTCACTCAGTGGCAGTTCCTCCTGGAGTTTGGAAGATGGTGGTTAATATTCATATTTCCAATTCTGTGATGGTTTTGTAAACACAAAATGGTTAAGAAATTGGAGTCAAGAGAAGTATGAGTAACTCACTAGCTGCCATCTCTACCCAACTCTCTCTGTAGCTAATGTTAGAAAAATGAAGTTATAAAAACAGGTTTAAATTTTTAAGTGACAGTCTATATTTCTGACTTACAAAACCTTCCACTGTTCTTTAGTTGTAATAAATTAAAATACTGTAAATATGTTTAGCTGATATAACACTTTTCTTCTGAGATCTTTACCATCTCTGTCATTCATAAATCATCTAACTACTTTGGGAAGCAAAATTATTTAATAAATGTCCCTCATAACATTTGAAATTAAAAATGCTGAATCCTTTTATATTTTAAAGTATCCCTATGTTAATCAATAGAAAAAAAACAGTAATTTTTTTTCCAAAACAAGAATGAGGCTTACATGTCCTGGATCGTTTTAAGTGCACCTTCTATTCTTCTATCTCACCTCCTGAAACAATTAAATAAATTTTTAAAGTTAAACTCTACATGGTTAGATGTATCGTGTGGACTTCTGGGATGGATACAGTGTTAACTTTGGCTAACAAAACTTATTATGTTATTCCTACTATTATCATTCTAGTTCAAGATTTGTCTTATTGTACCCGGATTATTGCAGTCATCTCCCAGCTATACTTATTTATAGTGTCCATTTCTCTTCTTCAAAACACATGCATGTTTAGTATTGTGCTAATCACTCCTGGGGAGCCTCTTTCACTTTCTGAAGTGGCAGCAAAGAGGTCTTATATCCCATGGTCTTATATCCCATGGAAAGAGCATATCAGTTGAAGTCAGACAGCCCTAAATTGGAATCCTATCCACTCTGCTGGTTAAACCTGAGCAAGTTACTTAACCCAGCTAACCTTTAATTTCTCAAGGGAACCCTGAAATATTGCCATAAAATTAAATGAGATGAAGTATATAAATAAAATTCCTCATTTCCCTGTCCAGGACTGGCACTCTATGGAACTTTATAGTTTCATTTCCCAAACAAATGGTAGATAAGCCATGCATTATCTACCATTTTTGAAACAAGTTTTGTATTTCCCTGTTCATTTTATCATGTGTTCTCTCTGACTGGATTGTGCTTCCTTCTGCCAAAAATGTCAACCCTTTCCTGATCCAGCCCACTTTCTGACATGGAGGACCTTCTGATGGCTCAGCCCTGTCATTTCTTAAGCCAAGATCCTGGTTGGGGCAGGTCATAAAATAATATCTTCCCCATCCTAGTGGTGTATGTGTGATAACATATGGGCATGCATGCCTACTAACCCACAGACTTCTCTTAACTTCTGCTATATTTCTCCAGTATGCAAAATTGTTGATTACCTGTACTTTAAAAAATAGCACTCTGATCGTTCCATATTAGGATTGCATCCTAGCCCTGGGCTCCCATCTTCTTGTCTGGGATCCTGAGGCTTCCTAATTTTTTATAGTTCCTACTCTAGAAGGCTATTACTACCTCTGACTGGGTCTCAGTCTGCCTAAATGAATCCATATGAAATATCACACCTGTTTATCTTGGCATCTTTACTTGAGAGAATGATGCTATAGACTATCTACAGGAGTGGATTGCAATCTTGATTTCTGCCATGCTTCTTTGGGCATTATAATTTGGACTCTGGCTTCATATTTTGGGGACAAACTGTAGAGCCATGCAAACTTCTCCACCTCCCAGGTCTAGTTGTTTATTCTCCTTAGTCTGTGCATTGAGAATGGAGATCTCATCTTGCCTCATAGCCATGTTCAGAAACAATGAGCAACCCATCATTCATACCTCGCTCAAATGCTTCCTCTCCTAGAATCTCTTACTTTTCTTCCAGAACTGTCCTTCATTCAAAAATATTTATTAAGCATCTAGTATGTGCCAGCCACTTGGATGCAGCAGAGAAAAAAAAACAAAGAAAATTCAAAACCCTACTCTTATTTTGTTTTTAATTTTTAACATGGTTTATTGTATTTTCATAGTACCTCTTCTTAGTCATAAATGCTGTAATACAAGGGCAGGAAACTTAAAAAAATTAGTCTGTCTAACCACACCTGTAATGGGTTGAATGGTGGCCTGCCAAAAAATACATCCATGTCCTAACTCCTAACCTAAGAATGTGACCTTATTTGGAAAAAGAGTTTTTGCAGATATAATTAAGGATCTTGAGATGAGATCATCCCAGATTATTTGATGGGCCCTAAATCCAATGTCCTTATAAGAGAAGACACAAACACAGAAGTGAAGGCCATGTGAAGATAAAAGTACAGATGAGAATTATACAGCCATGAGCCAAGGAGTGCTTGGAGCCATCAGAGCTTCCTAGAAAAGGCAAGAAAAGAGTATCTCCTATAGCCTTTGGAAGGAATACAGCCCTGTTGAAACCTTGATTTTTGGACTTCTGGCCTCTAGAACTGTAATAGAATATATTTCTCCTGTTTTAAGCCCCAATTATCACAAATTTCAAGCAAATTTGTGATAGTTGTTTATGGCAGCCACAGAAAACTAATATACCACCATACTTTGTAGATGACCAGAGCTGGCTAAAATCTTTAGAACCCACAAATGCTAAAAGGATTCCAGTCTTCACCCTACCCCATGCCCTAACCTATAATTTAAAAGAAAATCATTTTTAAATAGAAAAACAAATATGCTGAAATTAAAATAGTTCCCTTTGAGCTTTTCTGATTATAAGATTCTAAAGAGTTCATAGAGTATGATTTGTTCTTTTGCTTCTTTTTTTTCTATTTTTTGCATTGCTCCATTTCTTTGGCTGTAATGCTTCTTTTTATTTTTATTTTTTACTTGCAGAACATAAACAATAAGCCAGCTTATAATGTGGGAATGAAGTGATACAGCATGTGAAGTCCATGGTGCTAGTCACTTGGAAACTAAATATGCCTTCTCTTTATTTTGGAACTGGTGACGGGGTAGTGGCAAGGGTATAATGAAGACGAGACATAGTTTATTCCTTGGTCCTATCTACTGACTCAGTGGTTCGAGATCTATGAGGTAGAGACATGAGACAATTCTCCAGATAATTTGAATTAACTCAGCTCAACAGATTCATTCTACCTTGCAATTGGCATTTGGTGAATCTCACAGTTCTTCATTTCTGCACTACAGTTTTTCCAATTACCAGATTAGGTCATCTGTGTCCTTCTCATTGAATGGTTCTAGAACCATGAGGCAAGATGTATCTGGGTTAGATTCCCAAGAAACAAATCTTAAAATTATTTTCCTTGAGTGGATGAGGAAAAAGAAGCAAGAGCTTTCTCCTTGAGATGTTTCTGGATTTGTAGGTGGCTGATTAGTGGCTATGAGCCATGCATGAGCCTTAGCATTTCTTCCAAATGAGAGTGAAAATAGCATAATTTATTTGGGAAACTTTTTACTGTCAATTATATCTTACCTCCTGGAGAGACTAGCCAGACAGACTCCATTGACAATATGTAAAGGAAGCATCTTAAGTGCCACTTAGTTGTCCCCAGAGCTTTAGTCACTCATAATACTTCCTCAAGACTATAAAAACATAACCCCAGATTATTTTACCTTTTTTTAAATTGAAGAATTCTTTGACCTTTCTCTAATAGTTGCTCCCTAGAAATTTCTTTGAGCTGAAGCCATACTTGACCCTGGCCTTCCAAATAAGTTAATGTCTCTGCACGCAGGTTTTCTCATATTCATTTGAAAATGGGGAAAATAATAACAGCATTTCTTTCTTTTTGAGCCATAAAGTTATTTTCTGAACTGACTTCCAATTTAATTAGATCAAATAGACTAGCAATGTTATCACTAACAAACATTCATATATCTGCCTTATCCCTAGGCAAATACGGTACATTTGTTATATACTACAGCAGATTCTTGGTGTTCAACTTCCTGTATCTTAAGTTAAACCTGAGTTTAGTCTTAGTAGAACTTAGCGGCTGATACAACTGTGTGGTATACTCAATGTTTATAGCCAGCTTCTGCTCTGATTGACTGGTGTCCATGTTGAATATTTGGAATATCACCCTTGTTTAACAGCCATACTTTAAAACTGATCAGTGAAATAAATGGTTATAGGAGTCCATATAGTGCTTGTAAAGTACCACAGTGTTTGAAAAATATTTTATTTCCTAAAATATGGTGAGTCAACTCCCTATCTTGGAAAGGAATGGGAAATCTAATGGGCAATATTATACTTTATAACCACTTAGGTTTGTTACTCCATTTAGTTTAAATGATAGTTGTTGGGAGGGGCAATCTTCTTCCGTGGGCTCTGAGTATCCCTGCATGCTCTTGCTGGGTGTGCCAGGCAAGAACACAGGGTCTTGTCTGCTCTTTACCAGACATTTCTTAGAGTTGAGTTTGTAGTGAGTAACCTTGAATGATGAGGTAATATTTCCCCGGATACCAAAGGCAGGCTAGGTTCTGCTTAGAATAAAAACAATAAATCCCCAAGCTCAGTGTTCCTTTCCTGTAAATACAACCCATTTTGTTTGCAGGCATCCATCATGAGCCCTTTGTGTTACCCCATAAAACTTGGGGCACATGGAGACCTGAAGCAAACAACCATGAAACTCTGGTCACTGCTTCTGCTATGAGTAATAAAGTCTTTTTTCTCCATTCCAGGAGTCTCATGCCTTTTGTCAGCCATCAGCGAAATAGTAACAGGCTCATTTGTTAGTTTGTAAGTAAAATAAAACCTTAGCCTTTGAAGAGTTCCTAAGGGTTTTCAAATATGTCTATGTAAACCCCAAAATAGGTCCTATAATGATTATGTATATTGTTTCAAACAATTAGTGAACATAACCAGTATAGAACATAACCAGTATAGAATCTTGGTCTTTTATCCTGACTCTACCACTGAGTAAATGATCTTGAGTAAGTTTTTTTCTTGTAGGCTTCTGTGTTTTCATCTGTAAAATGAAGGAATTCAACTGTGCCCTGGGGAGTCAATGACAAGTCACTTCAAGGGCACTTGCATTAGCCCCCAGTTGTGGGTTGTTGGCTCTGGCTGGGGGCAATGTTATAGCTGTGTTGACTGGCCTGGTCTCCTACCCTCAGCAGGGTGAGCAACTGTAGACACTGTCCCTACCCTTTCATATTTCTCTTACATATGATTTCCTCCACACTTTTCCTCATACTTCCTAACTCTCTCATTTCCTTTTTCTCAGGAAAAAAAAAAAAATGCAGCTAATCAGAATTTTTTCCTTTCTATCACTTGAGCCACTGACTGTGCTCTGGCCACCATCCATCTTATCAATCCAGGGATGACACCTGGCAGGAACAGATAACATGAGATTTCAGGCCACACAGTCATTAAAGTCTCTAGGAGTTCAGCAGAGAGGGAAATCACTATGAACTGGCATGTGGAAGAATGGGGAAGAGTGACCTAGACCTTCAAAGTTGGCATTCTGAAATACAGAAGGAGAGCCCTGCCTCAAGGATTTGCCTTCTAAGACTTTCCCTTCAGGGATGTGGAATATTTATCTCAACAGGGAACACAAAGAGCTGGCTTTTGCTAAAGTGATCCACTGTCCCAATTTGCCAGAATTGGGGGTGTTCTTGAGACATGGTGCTTTAATATTTTAAGCCAGGACAGTCCTGGGCAAACTCTACTAACATATTCTTCTAGATCCACACTCTGTGGTATAAGCTTTATGTTATAAGGTCCTCAAATATTAAGGTTTTGGAAGCTCAGACATGAAGAATTTGATGTAGCCCCCACTCCCCAAATGTTGCTGTAACAATATCCTAAGGCAATAAACACCCCTGAATAAATGGAAGAAGGAAAAAAAAAGAAAACGTAGTAGAAAATGTTGGTTAACATAACATGTATTATCTTCCTGTAGCTATCTTTAATAACTTGTAAACTAAAATGGTTTCGTTACGATCCCTTTCTAATGACTTTCTAAGTAATGGGAGAGAAAATACTCATGAAAATATGCTTAGAGCAAAGAACTAACAATAGAAAAAAACAAATAAAAAGTGAAAGAAAAGGGCATAGAGAGAATGTATACCTACATAGCAAAAAGCAACTGTCAGGACATAAAATTAAATATGATTAATAGTGGTTATCTCTGGGTGTTTATTTTTATTTTAGTATTTATGCTTTTTTGTGTTTTTAATGTAACTATAATAACCACATATTACTTTTATAATAAAAAATAACTGTTAATTGCAGCTTAAAAAAATAAGAGAAATAAAGATATGTCAAGACCACAGTGGGATGGACTATGTTAAGAAATATTAGGATTTTATGCTGGAGACAATGGAAATCAGTGGGTGGCTTTTAAGCAGGAAAACCACTTATTGTACTTGAACAGAGAAAGAATTTTAGAACAGATTTTTGAAAAGGATCCTGATGGCACACAGGAAGGTATTGCCCTGGCTGGAATATTTGGTTTTAAACAGGGGTCTCTTATTTTCTTTTTCTTTTCTTTTTTTTTTTTTTTTTTTTTGAGATGGAGTCTCGCTCTGTGGCCCAGGCTGGAGTGCAGTGGCCGGATCTCAGCTCATTTTCAAATCCAAAAGTAATAGAAGTGCCGGTCCTCTGACAGGTGACTTGAGATTCATTCAAGCCAGAGGGCCCAACCCAGTGCCTGCCAAATGTTTTGACATAGGTGAGCATTTATTTCTCCTGCTCAAGTGGCCTGCCCTTTTCTTCATCAAAATCATTTAAAGGTCAGCTAGAAAACTTGTTGAAATTGTCAACTTCCACTGTCTCTGAATTTCTGGTAATCTGAAGTCTTCTGAGTTTAGCATCCCCCTTTCTGAAGTCTTTATGAGTTTGATTTTGTATGATTGGTTGTACTAATTTGTAGTGATATATACTACTATGGTGCAATGAGGAACTGTGCAAAGAAACATAAGATGTTTTATTTATTTATTTATTTATTTATTTATTTTTTCTAGATATGTTTGTTGGGATTTGGGACTTTATGTAATTCTGTAATCATTTGCCAAAGAGATAATTTGAGTAAAAAGAATATAACAGGGCTTCATCAAGAAGTGTTTATAGATATATTAATTACTGTGACTTAACACCAGAATATGAAGGAAATTATGACTCGTACTGAGTGCTTCTTAGTTCTCTTGTGTTTCATTTAGGAATGAGAGTTATGGGATTCAATGTGTGTGCTAAGGTAGCATGCTCTAGACAACACTATAAAACCATTAATCACCTCGGGTCTCTGAGGGAGGCCCTGGCTTCTCTATCTGCGGAATTTAAAGCACACAACTGAATTGTGTGATTTTTTTCTGTTCTGTGTTTTCAACAAGCATTATCTGAAAAGAATTTTCAGTCTGCTGCTTGTATGCCATGTTGTTGTCATCTTACTGAAACATGAAGTGATTTAAGTTTCACAGCTGTTATTGTTTCCAATGGAGCAGCTGCCTGGCACTTCCAGGGACAATGCCAGGTTCACATGGAGGCTATCTATGCAAATTACAGTAGAAGGTTGAGCAATAATCTGGTGAATTTGATCATTACAGACAGTCTAAATAATTCAGATGCAGATAGTGTAAAGTTCCTTCATTGGCCAGAGCAACGCAGCAAATTGCTTTGGTTCCTTCACTTGATTTAGTGATTTTGGACTTAGCCTTAGTGATCAATTTAATAACCAAATTCGTAAGAGACTGATGTATGAAACTAAATGCTAATTTACAATGAGAACCACAGTTCATGCCAGTAGATTCTCTCTTCATAGGAAGAGCTATATGTGAAAATTACTATAATCAGAAGATTGACTTATAATAACAGCCTGAGCAAGCACAGTCAGTTAATCAATAATAATCTCAGCTGTAGGAATAAAACTACTCAGTAATAGATCCAGGATTTTGAAGCCGGAATGCATAGGACCTCTTACTCGTTAAATCATGTTGTCTGGAACATTTTTTTCTCTATTAGTTTTAGTTTTGCTCCCAAAATTCTAATTTATACACTTTAATTGACTTGAGTACTTTCTAAATCTGCTTCCCAGGTTCACACATAAAACTCTGAATCATATCATTAGATGGCAATTCCATCCAGTCTAAGTTGATTTCCTGTGTTTCAATTCTCAGGCACTCTGGACTCTATGAACAGATGACAGACCACACAGTCATTTAAGTCTCTAAGAGTTCAGCAGAGAGAGAAATCACTATGAACTGGCATGTGGAAGAATGGGGAAGAGTGACCTGGACCTTCAAAGCTGGCATTCTGAAATACAGAAGGAGAGCCCTGGAGACTGTGACTAAGTCTGCTTGCCTAGGTAAAAAGGTAATGCTGCAGAGAAGTACAGATAAAGATGGAAATGCACTTTGAGGCCAGATTGTGGAGGTTCTTAAATGCCAGGATAGTAAATGTGGATTTGTTTTAGCAGCTACTGTGAATGCCTAAGAGCTTTGGTTTACAGGAATGACATGCTCAGTCCAGGGTGTGAGAAAAATAAATCTGACATCCTTTCATAGAAAGGAGGAATGGAGAATAGAAGCAGAGAGAACAGGTAGGAGACTGTAACCCTAGCCCAGATGGAGGTGAAATTGAAATGAGTTTCAGACCAAAGTAAAGTATAGAGACTGTATTCGTTGCTGATTGCTGCTGTAAAAAATTACCACAAACTCAGAGTCTTAAAGGAACACTAATCTCTTCTCCTACAGTTCTGGAGGTCAGAGTCAAAAATCATGGTGTTGGCAGGACAGCCTCCTTGTGTTTCCCAGCTTCTGGAGACTGTCTGCATTTCTAGGCTCATGGCCTCTTCCTCCATCTTCAGAGTGCATTACTCCAACCTTTGCTCCTTTTGTCCCATCTCCTCCTTCTGCCTTTGATCTTCCTGCCTCTCTTGTATAAGGACCCTTGTGATTACTTTGTGCCCACCTGGCTCATCCAGGATTGTCTCCCCATCTCAAGGTCCTCACTGAATCCCATCTGCAAAGTCTTTTATGCATGTTAGGTATCATATTGTCAAGTCGTGGGGATAGGGATATGGACATTTTGCGGGGAGGTGCCTTATTCAGCCTACTACAGAGACACAGAAACATCCACCTCTCACTATTGTCTCACACTACTTCCCTTTCAAAGACACTGAGCTCCAAAGGAACATGATTACTTATATCCAAAACATACCTTGTTCTTTGCTGCTTTTAATTCTGTTCTTTCCTTTGCTTAGAGTATCTTTCCTCAATATCGGCAGCCTCAAATGCTTCCATCCCCAAAAATCTTTCTGCTATCCTCCCTCCTCCCCTCCCTTTGACTTATGACTTGAGGAAAGATTCTCTCTCCTTTGTCTTCTGCCTATACTTTATATGACTCCTGTTATTTTAACAAAAACCTTTATTTTGAAATAATTTCAGACTTTCAAACAATGCAAACATAGTACAAAAAAAATTACATATACTATTTGCTTAGTGTCTTCAAATCTTAATAACTTGAATAGCCATAGCATAATGATCCAGACCAGGAAATTAACATTGATACAATACCATTAACTAACGTACAGACTTGACTGAGATCCTAACAATTGTCTCACTAATGTCCTTTATCTGGTCCAGAATCACATGTTGCATTTAGCTGGCATGCTTCTTTAATTTTCTTCAATCAGAGACAGTTTCCCAGTCTTTCTTTGTCTTTCATAATGTTACTACTATTGAAGAGTCTTGACAGTTATTTTGTAGAATGTCTCTTTATCTGGGTTCATTCATGTTTTCTCCTGATTTGATTCAGATTATGCATTTATGGCACAGATATCTCAAACGTGAGGTGTCCTCTCAGTGCATCATATCAGGAGTTAAATTACATTGGTATGTCTCATTACTTGGGATATGTAACCACTAGTTTAAAATGGTGTCTGCTAGCTCTTCTGTTGCTCTTAGCACATTTAGCCTTGTACTGTATATACTTTTGTCAGCATGTTAGGACTGGAGAGGATCAAAGCAATGATTTGGCAATAATATAAAAGTAACATAATATCAGGTAATTTATACTAAGGATTTAGCATATGCTAGGAACTACACACATTTGTTCATCTAATCCTTAAAATACCCCTTTAAAGTTGACACTTTATCAGCTCCATTTTATCTTTTTGGAGAAGACATTCCTTGTTGACAGTACTGTCTCGAGAAGAGGGAATATAACTTGCTCATTTTTATCCCACACAGAGCCTAGTACAGCACTCTACATAAAGTAAGGGGTAGAAAATATTTGTTAACTTAAATTGAAATGAAATGGAAGGCAGAATCTTGAGACTGTATAACTAATTAACGTCAACAAAGGAGAAGGATTCCTGGGTAATTAGGAGGTGCTGAGTTTGTGGGAGGGGAACACATATAGGAAATGATTTCTTTTCAAAGGGACAAAAAGTTGGAACTTTCATTGTCCAAAGTATGAAGAGTGGCTTAAAAGTAAAGACTTGGGCATACATTCACATTTATTTGGCAGAAGAAAAATCAGTAAAGGAGAAAAGGAGTGAAGTGTAAACAAGGTAGAAGAAGTAAGATAGTGTAGTCTTATGGCTAGACAATTTTAAAATCTGAAATGAAGAAAATTAAGTGGGAATACGCATAAAGCCATTCTTAAATTACAATGAATATTTTGGGAAAACTGTAAAAACACATTTGATGAAGTTGTTACTGGTTTTTAAAAATTTAGGCAATGCATAATTATCCATAGTAATGCAAAAGAACAATATCAAGCATAAATCAGAAGAATGGATGATTCTGAACATGTAGAAGTGACCATAAAGCACATTGTGTATGATTTCTGAGGCAGCATATTTCCCTTTCAATGACTGCTGAATTTAGATGAAGAACAGCTTTTATTTCTTAATGCAAAACCTGAGTGCTGGAAGGGAAAGAAAAATGGAATTTGAAAAGTGGTCACATGTTTATAGTTGAGGGCTTATTATAAATATAAGACTGTTTCCCAGTGTTCTAAATGTAAGCTCTTTCTGGCTTTATCAACCTTCCAATTTTACAATAAAGGAGATCAGGTCACTGGACCAGAACTCAGACCTGGCTTCTATTCTTAGCATGACCACTAACTGTGTAGTGAAGCGGGGAAATTCATCCTGGCCCTTTGGGCCCTGGACAAGGAGGTTATTAACTAGAAGATTTCAGTGATCCCCTCTGGAGCTAAATCTCTGAAGCTGGTTCTGTTGTTTAGGGAATGCTAGCTATATAACTGTTTTGCATGACATACAAATTTTATTTACTGGATTATTTGACATATGTAAGTAGTTCCTTAAAAGTAGAGTTTTCTAGAGAAAAATATAAGTGGAGCGATTCATTGGCAGAGCTACACAACATGGTAATTATAGAATTAAGAATTACAGGAATAGCTTTCTATTTAAAACAAGCTTGGAATTTTCCATTTGTTTGGGGTTTTCTCTGAAGCATTAAGAATGGCCCTTGCCAATTAGTTCTCTCTCCCTGTGTCGTTGCATGAGCTGCCTTTGTGTGAAAGATTGGTCTTGGAAGCCCAAAGCAGCCAGGAGAAAGGTGTGAAGCTAGAGTGCCCAGCAATTCTTCAGAGAGGACAGATGGAGTCAAGAACTAAAGAGGGGAGGAGCCTGACAAAGGAATGAAATTAATTTGGATGGGACCCATGGAGATTGGATGAAGTCAAATAGTTTATCATTAGAAGGGCTTATTTTGCATCCAAAGTAGTTTTCTTCTGAAAGAAGACCCCTTAATCATGGGAAACATTCTTCTTCCATGGCAGTCTCTGTTTTAAATCTTTATTCTTGCCTCTTCCCTCTTCAACTTTGTTGTCCTTTCTCCCCCTTTTCCCCACTCCCCTCCCATTTTTCTCCTTCCCTCCCCCTCTTAACACTCTTTCATGATTAGATTAATTTGTTTGCCCAGACAAGGGGAAGAATAATTTGCAGACTTGTAAGAACAGGCTTCCTTTCCCAGTGCACAATAAGCCGCAAAACATTGAACTCCTCTCACTGCCCTGTGAGCAAGAAAAAGGGACACTTAGTCCTAAAACAAAAGAAAAGACTCTGAGATCTTTTTTTTTTTTTTTTTTTTTTTTTTTTTGAGACAGAGTCTCGCTCTGCCGCCCAGGCTGGAGTGCAGTGGCGTGATCTTGGCTCACTGCAAGCTCCGCCTCCCGGGTTCATGCCATTCTCCTGCCTCAGCCTCCCGAGTAGCTGGGACTACAGGCGCCCGCCACCTCGCCCGGCTAGTTTTTTTGTATTTTTTAGTAGAGACGGGGTTTCACCGTGTCAGCCAGGATGGTCTCGATCTCCTGACCTCGTGATCCGCCCGTCTCGGCCTCCCAAAGTGCTGGGATTACAGGCTTGAGCCACCGCGCCCGGCCGACTCTGAGATCTTTTTAAATTGAACTAATGAAAGTCCTGCTATTGTGAGGAGAGAAGCAGGGTGTGTGTGTGTGTGTGTGTGTGTGTGTGTGTGTGTGTAGAAAGACTATAAGGCTCTGATAAAGATGGATGCCAAGGTTACAGAGGATAGGAGGGTAGAAGGAAGCACACAGGAGCCTTGAAGAAGGAGAGATAGTTTGAGTTGAATATATGTCTGAAATAGTGCAATTTTCACACTATCAAGTTCATATTCCTAGGAAGAGGGAGTCTGGAGTAAGTCTGAGCAAGCTAGTTAACCTCCCTGCGTGTAAGTTTCCTAGGCACATTCACACTTTCTCACACTGTTTTTGGAGGGGCACATAATAAGTCATTCTTGTGCTAGTGCTTAGAGAGTTGTGTGATATTAGATACACTCTTGAGTATTAACTTGCCCATCTGTAACATGGGAATAATGATGGAGGGTTTTCATGGGAATTTAATGAGATAGAGCCTAGCATAAGGAAATACCTGATTCTTGTTTATTCTCTTATTTCCCCTTGGGTACAGGTTATCTTAAGTATTGGGAAATAATAAGTTAGTTTGTATTACTCATCTTTAATACTAGCCTCATACTAGCCTAAAAGCATAGTTAAGAGCTTAAACTTACATTATACAGTAAAATAGAAGAGCATTTAATGTGGTTTGTTGTGTTTAAATTATCAATTGGCCATTGATAACAGCTAACTCAGAGTTCACATATGAGCAAATGGTTAACAGAACAAAGTATCTAATTTGTGGTCTCATCTGCTTACATGATAATCAACTGGTGTCCTGTCAGCATCACCCAATGAGAATGGACACCCTTGTGATAGTTTGCACCACATATTCTCACTCATAGGTAGGAATTGAACAATGGGAACACTTGGACACAGGGCGGGGAACATCACATACCAGGGCCTGTCATGGGTTGGGGGGATGGGGGAGGGATAGCATTAAAAGAAATACTTAATATAAATGATGAGTTAATGGGTGCAGCAAACCAACATGGCACATCTATACATATGTAACACACCTACACGTTGTGCACATGTACTCTAGAACTTAAAGTATAATAATAATAAAAAAAGAATGGACACCCCTCACAGTGCTGCAGCAGGGCCTCTGAGGCCCCTCACTGTACATGCCAGACATTAACCCTTGAATTGCCAGAGCCTGGGGAGCTTCAGGGCTCTGGGGAAACAGGAAGTTCCTTCAAGGGGTTGTGGGTAGTGACTGTTTAATAACTGGTATAAAAGTATTTTGATATTTTTTAAACAGAGGGATAAGCCAATGCAGAAAGACTGAGTATCCCAGCTCATCTGGAACTCACTAATAACTTAATGCAAACAAACAAAATATCACTACACCATCTCACTTCCCCCCAAACAACAACTCTGAACTCCTTGTAACATTGACTAGCAAGTTTCTGAATGGGCTTTCAAGTCACAGAAGAACCTTATTGTTTTGATAGGACAATAGAATGAGGGAAAAACAGGTAAATTGTAAGATGGGATCTCAGAATAGGCATGGAACAGGTGGCTTCTGCTAAAAATTACCTACCCTACTTTTAACACTTTTCCACTTAGTAGGAATCCATTTCCATAAGTATTGCTGTGAGGTCTGGGCCTATCAATGGTTCTACTTCAGAGAGATTTAGTTAGTTAATTATGTTGAGGACCTGGGAACTTTGATTGGTATAGCGTTGTGAGGAGAGAAAAGAGATCATTTGGAAGGTAATTTACTTTAGAGGAAAGCAGACATGGTGGAAGAGACGCATTAGAACACATGGACATCCATGAAATAGTCCTAAAGTTACTGGCTGCCTAGTAGTTAGGGGAAAAGGATTTCCAAAAAGGAGGAGACTTCAAGTCCCCCCACCCTGATGACTGACCCTTTCCACACATCCCATGCTTTGGGCATGTGTGGCATCAGATGCAAATACAGGTTCCAGGATAAGAAACAGACTGATCAAATGCACACGGCAGTTCTTGATGAAGCTGCAGCTGTGCTAGGTAGCATTATCTAATAGGAGTGTACCTGCAAACACAGATGAAAGAAAAGAGGTGGAAGGCAGCCAAGAGTAATTTCTTTCTAGTTGGGAAGAGAATCATAAATTTACCTATGACATTTAATGTCCAGGAACTTAGATTTGGGGGAAGATCACTTGGAGTGCAGTGAGGCTGGAAGAGAGGTAAGACAGAGTCATGTAGAGTCCTAAGCATTGTTTCAACTGGGAATACCCGGGAAGACAGTCAATAGCTAACTCACCAGCACCAATTGCTTCGCCACTGAGATGGCCTACTTGGAGGGCAGCCTCACATGAAGAAATCTTGTTCAGTAAGGGTCAATTGCTAGGATTATGGCTCAGGGCACAAAGCTTCCAGCTGAAGTCCTTTGCAAACATAGATACTAGTTTAGTGTTGCAAATGAAATAAATTGTCATCAATAATAATGTTTATAATTAAAGTTCTATTGTGCTCTTTTCCTTCGTTATCCAGAATGCCTGAAAAAATGGGAATATTCTGGTGAATGGATTTTTTAAAAGGGATTGTCTTTAGAACTATATAGGAAGCAACAATTACTAATAATTGAAAGATAATGAAATATGCTTGAAAGTACAGTAATTCTTTTGTGATTTTTAAGAAGCCCTTGAGGAACTCATATTGCCCAAAGCTAATGAGGGGCACCAAGTTCAGGATGTCAAATACTGTTCTTAATCTGATGGCACCAAAGAAATACACTTCAGAAAGTGGTTTTTAAATTGTTTTAGCTAAGATTTCTTTTTTCAGTGTTCTCAAAACTAGAATGTAAAAGGTACATTAAAAACTATCAAATTTTAACACTTATGCTGAATAAAAAGTTGATCTTATTTTTGTGACAATTTAGGGTTGTGAGTTTGTTTGACCAAAAGATGGCTTTTATCCTAATTTAAGAGACATTATTTCCTGATGTACTAGAGTAATTGTTTGAAAATCAAAATCAGAAGAGTTTTCAACAGAACTCAGAGCTTACTGACTCCTAAACTTCTATTTGGTATAAATCTATTTCCTTAGAAGGGATCTATTTCCTAGTAATTTTAATAGTTATTTTAAAAATTGAGATATAATTTTGGCTTAGGACTGTCTTAGCAATGCGGGCTCTTTTGTGGTTCCATATGAACTTTAAAGTAGTTTTTTCCAATTCTGTGAAGAAAGTCGTTGGTAGCTTAATGGGGATGGCATTGAATCTATAAATTACCTTGGGCAGTATGGCCATTTTCACGATATTGATTATTCCTATCCATGAGCATGGAATGTTCTTCCATTTGTTTGTGTCCTCTTTTATTTCATAGTGCAGTGGTTTGTAGTTCTCCTTTAAGAGGTCCTTCACATCCCTTGTAAGTTGGATTCCTAGATATTTTATTATGTTTGTAGCAATTGTGAATGGAAGTTCACTCATGATTTGGCTCTCTGTCTGTTACTGGTGTATAAGAATGCTAGTGACTTTTGCACATTGATTTTGTATCCTGAGACTTTGCTGAAGTTGCTTATCAGCTTAAGGAGATTTTGGGCTGAGACGATGGGGTTTTCTAAATATACAATCATGTCATCTGCAAACAGAGACAATTTGACTTCCTCTTTTCCTAATTGAATGCCGTTTATTTCTTTCTCTTGCCTGATTGCCCTGGCCAGAACTTCCAACACTATGTTGAATAGGAGTGGTGAGAGAGGGCATCCCTGTCTTGTGCCAGTTTTTAAGGGGAATGCTTCCAGTTTTTGCCCATTCAGTATGATATTGGCTGTGGGTTTGTCATAAATAGACCTTATTGTTTTGAGGTATGTTCCATCAATACCGAATTTATTGAGAGTTTTTAGCATGAAGGGCTATTGAATTTTGTCAAATGCTTTTTCTGCATCTATTGAGATAATCATGTGGTTTTTGTCTTTGGTTCTGCTTATATGCTGGATTACGTTTATTGATTTGCGTATGTTGAACCAGCCTTGCATCCCAGGGATGAAGCCTACTTGATCATGATGGATAAGCTTTTTGATGTGCTGCTGGATTTGCTTTGCCAGTAATTTATTGAGGATTTTTTCATCGATGTTCATCAGGGATATTGGTCTAAAATTCTCCTTTTTTGTTGTGTCTTTGCCAGGCTTTGGTGTCAGGATGATGTTGGCCTCATAAAATGAGTTAGGGAGGATTCCCTCTTTTTCTGTTGATTGGAATAATTTCAGAAGGAATGGTACCAGCTCCTCCTTGTACTCTGGTAGAATTCAGCTGTGAATCCGTCTGGTCCTGGACTTTTTTTGGTTGGTAGGCTATCAATTATTGCCTCAATTTCAGAGCCTGTTATTGGTCTATTCAGGGATTCAACTTCTTCCTGGTTTAGTCTTGGGAGAGTGTAAATGTCCAGGAATTCATCCATTTCTTCTAGGTTTTCTACAGTGAAATGCACAGATCTTTAGTTTCCCATTTTGAATTTTTACATATTTATACGCTACTGTAACCACCACCTAATTAAGATATAGAACATCTTTACCACCCGAGAAATTTCACTTATCAGCTTTGCCAGTCAAGTGCTGCCACTTTCCCTCCCTCAAGGCAAATGCTGTTCTGATTCCTATCAATATAGATTCCCTTTCTGTAGTATAGTACTACAGTGTGGGAGATTGAAGATGCCCATAGACTTTTTTTTTTTTCTTAAACAGAGTCTTGCTCTGTCACCTGGGCTGGAGTGCAGTGCCACAATCTTGGCTCACTGCAACCTCCACCTCCCCAATTCAAGCGATTCTCCTGCCTCAGTCTACCCGATTATCTGGGACTATAGATGTGCGCCACCACACCTGGCTAATTTCTGTATTTTTAGTAGAGTTGGGGTTTCACCATGTTGGCCAGGCTGGTCTCGAACTTCTGACCTCAGGTGATCCACCTGCCTCAGCCTTCCAAAATGCTGGGATTACAGGCATGAGCCACCACGCTCAGCCCCCCATACACTCTTTGACATTCCTTCCATCACAAAGTGGGATCTACATCCTCTAGTTTTGAATATACAATAAGAGCTTAACTAGTGGAATACAGTCAAAGTTATGTTGTGCCAGTTTTCAGGCCTGTGCTTTAAGAAACTGGCAGCTTCTGCTTCCTGAATCTTGGGATACTCTCTTAAAGCCCAATTGGCATACTGTGAGGAAGTCCAAGTACCCCACAGAGAAACCTATGAGGGAAGAGACTGAGGCCCGAGCCAACAGCCCTGGCTGAGTTTCCAGTCAACACCCAACACTAATTTTTCAGCCATATGAGTGAGCTATGTTGGAAGTATTAATAGTTCTGACAGTCTCAGTAGAGCTGCCTAGCAGATACTGTATGGAGCTGAGATGAGCCACTCTCATGAATCTTTATTCGAATTGCAGATTTGAGGCCAAAATGGATAATGTTTGTTTGTTTGTTTAAACCATTAAGTTTTGGATGGCCTGTTTCACAGTAGGTAACCAGTACATTTATATAAATAGAATCCTACCACATGTACTTAAAAAAATCTGACTATAATGGTCAGTTTCATGTATCAACTTGAATGGGCCATGGGGTGCCCAGATTAATTATTATTTCTGGGTGTGCCTGTGAGGATGTTTCTGGATGAGAATAACATTTGAATAGGTGGGCTCAGTAAAGGAGACTGTTATTCCTAGTGTGAGTAGCCATCATCCAATCCATTGAGAGCCAGAATAGAACAAAAGGTGGAGTCAGGAAGAATTTACTGCCTTTTTTTCTGCCCAATTACTTGAGCTGGAACATCTCATTTCATCTTCTCCTGCGCTTTGACTGAGATTTACACCATTGTCTCCTCTGGTTTTCGGGCCTTTGGACTTGGTCTGAATTACACCACTGGATTTCCCAGGTCTCCAGCTCACAGATGGCAGATGCTTGGACTTCTTGGCCTCCAAAATCATATGAGCCAATAGCTCCTAATCTCCCATATATATCCCATTGGTTCTATATCTCCGGTTTGTTCTGTTTCCCTGTAGAACCCTAACTAATACACTAACTTCCTTAGCTCGGCATTTTAAAAAGTATATCCACGTCACTGCATGTACTGGTAGTTTATTCCTTTTTATTGCTAAGTATTATCCCATTAAATAAATACACCACAATTTGTATATCAATTTTTATGTTGAAGGAGATTTGGATTGTTTCCAGTTTTTGCCTACTGTGAATGATGTTGCTGTGAACATTCATGTGCAAGTTTCATGTGGATATTTGTTTTTATATCTCTTGGGTAAATATCTAGAAGTGGAATTGCAGTGTCATATAGTACACATAAGTTAAAAGTATTTTACTTAATAAAAAAACTGCCGAATCTTTTTCCAAAGCTGCTGCCAAATTTTACAGTTCTATCAGCAATGTTATACGAGTTCTTGTTTCTCTACATTCTTTGCATACTTTTATATTGTCAGTCTTTTAAATTTTAACCATTCTTGTGGGTGTTCAATAACATCTTATTCTTATAATTTGCATTTTTTCAATGAGTAATAATGTCAAGTACTTTTCCATGTTCTTATAGCCATTTGGATCTTCCTTTGAGAAGTGTCTGTGCAAGCTTTTCTTTTTCATTTTGAATTGGGTTGTCTTTTTATTACTGAGTTATATGAGATTTCTATATATCTTGATATCAGTTGCTTTCTATTTATAGGTTTTGTGACTATATTCCCCTAGTGTGTGTCTTGTTCATGTTCTTAATATTAATAGTATCTTTTGATAATTAGAAAACTTTTATTTCAATTAAGTCTAATTTATCAGTTTGTTATAATTAGTGCTTTCTGTGTGCTAAGAATTTTTTCCTAGCCTAAGTTGTGAAGATATTCTCCTATATTTTCGTTTAGAAGCTTCACAATTCACATTTTAAATCTATAATCCAACTCAAATTAAATTCTGTACATACCATGAGTTAGAGGCCATGTTTATTTTTTTCCTCAAAAGGATAACGGCTCTAGCACCATTAATTAGAAAGAATTTCCTTTACTCATAGGGTATTTTTGCCTCTGTTGAAAATTGATTGTATATGTGTGTGTCTCTTTCTATATTCTCTCATCTGTTTCACTAATCTACTTTTCTAATTCTATATCAAGGCCACACTATCTTGATTAATGTAGCTTATAGCAAGCCTTGAAATCAGGTAACATAAGTCCACCAACTTTATTTTTTTCCAAATTGTTTTACTATTACATATCTTTTGTATTTTCATGTACATTGTAAAATTAGGTTGT
This sequence comes from Theropithecus gelada, assembly GCF_003255815.1. Classification (NCBI taxonomy): domain Eukaryota; kingdom Metazoa; phylum Chordata; class Mammalia; order Primates; family Cercopithecidae; genus Theropithecus; species Theropithecus gelada. The sequence continues at coordinate 81,544,375 of NC_037671.1, read as the reverse complement.
CAATTTGGATTTTGACTGGACTATGCTTAACCTATAAATCAATTTGGGGACAGTCAACATCTTAAAAATATAGAGTCTTCTCATCAGTGAACATAGTGTATCTCTCTTTTTATACAAATGTTTATTCTATCTCACAAAGGTGTTTTCAGTGTAGAGGTTTTGAGAATCTTTCATTATATTTTTAATGATTGATTTTAATTAATTATTCAAAGTAGGTATTGAAGCACCTATGTGTCATACACTGTTTCAGGTGTGTTAGACACAAGATCAGCAGGTCTTCTGTTTTCATTCTGGAAGGAAAGACAAAAACAAACAATAAACATATATGCAACATAGCTTTGTATAGTAATAAAGGCTATAAAGGAAATAATGCTCCATAAGAAATAGAAGCATGGACATGTACATTTTTGACGGGGTCATCAGGGAGCATCTGTCTGAGAAAGTGACAATTGAACAGAGGCTTAAATGATGTTAAGGAGCAAGTCATAGTAAATATCTGAGGGAATAACTTTCTGGACAGAAGAAATAAGGGACAGAAATAAGCTTGGTATATTTTGACAACAGCCAGAAGAATTGCCAGTAGTTTCATAATGTAATTTTAAGATATTCTCATCTGATTCCTTCTATTTTCTCAAGAGATAAGAAGTGAGATGATTATTTGATAATGAGTGGGACAGATATGGGAGAGAAGAGAAACACAAAATGTTCTTTTGAGACATGAGAGAACAGTAATACAAGAGAAGTGTGACAGTATTGCTTGGGCACTTGGGAGTGTTCTTTGAGATCTGGATCATGAATTGAATAGTACTTAGTAATGATTGTGTATTGTATTGCAGGAAAATTCATCTGTTAGAGAGCAGATGGAGATTTGGTGTGGAGTTGGGTTTAACTACCACTGAGTTTGTTTCCTTTTCCTAGTAAGAATGCCATAGAAGGAGATGAGAAGAGTTTAGAGTACATTCAATGGGATGATTACAGTGATGATTAATGGAAATCAAGCTGGGAGCAGTGAGAATATAAAGGGAATGAGAAAGTTTTAAAAATTTGCCAATGGACTGGAGAACCAACTACCTTTGGAGTTGGGATGTTGAAATAGATGATCTGGAAAGACAGGAATTGGTAAAGTGTAGGCTGTTTGAAGATTTTGGAAGTGGCAAAGTGAGTACTGATACTGAAAAGTTCTAAGACATAGCCTTGGGATTGGATTGCTACAGTGAGGAGGAGAAAATAAACTGTTGAAAGTGAGGGAGTTAAGGAACAAGAAAAGTGTTAAGTGGATATTGACATGAATATGGAACTCACTAAGAATGATGAAAGAAATAATAGTGGAGGGAATGATAAATGAGAAAGAGCGATCCAAAGGTTGATGGTGATGATAACAAAGAATGGTACCCAGGGGTACAGTATGATGGAAAGTGCTTTAAAGATCAGGAGATTTGGGGCTGAGTATAGTGGCTCATGCCTGTAATCCCAGCACTTTGGCAGGCTGAGGCGGGAGAATCACTTGAGTCCCGAAGTTGAGATAAACCTGGGCAACATGGCAAAACCCCATCTCTACAAAAAAATATAAAAATTAGCTGGGTGTGGTAAAACGTACCAGTAGTCCCAGCTATTCAGGAGGCTGAGATGGGAAGATCGCTTGAGCCTGGGAGTTCAAGGCTGCAATGAGCTATGATTGCGCCACTGCACTCCAGCCTGGGTAACAAAGTGAGACCCTGTCTAAAAAAAAAAAAAAAAAATCTAGGGAAGAGCTAGAGAAGAATTATAAGAGTGAGTTTCCGATAATACAGTGCAAAAGTTTGGGAGGCCAACAAGCGATTTTGGAATAGGGATAGACATAGCTCTGTGAAGGGATAAAGTGTGGATAATGAAGGATGATCTGAGAAGTCTGGACTTCTAGCAGTGCCTGAGATAGATAAAGTTGTGAGGCATGATGAGTTTCCTTCAAACGGTTTCTTTTGGAAAGGTGTATGATCAGTTCTAATCATAAGACACTTATGCTATTTGTGGTGGTAAGTGAGGTGGTATTGAAGTCAGGAGAGGCACAGTTGCACCAGGAGCACTTACAGCTCTGTAGGCCTCTCTTATATTCGTAAAATGCATGATGAATGAAAAAAAACTCATAGACCTGACACACTTGTCAGTGGACATAAAAAGAAAGAGAATCATCAGTTTGTATTTATAGATTTTAAAATGGTTTGTTACTTCTAAAAGAGAGGCTTGGGCATGCAAGAGGACTTGAAACAAGTTGAGACACATTATTGGTCAACTGTTAGGATGTCTTCCTTTTAATTATTCCAAGTATTAAACACCATTTAAAATGGTATAAAAGATCAGTGCAGTAATCCTACCAAAATAAAGAGTGACAATAAACACTATTATATATGTAAATAATAATAATATTTGAGATTATTAATAACTATTATTATTTGCATATATATCTCATTAGAGCACATTATATCATCACACAAGCCAAGCTTATTGTTTGCAATATAATTTTTCGCACTTATGAAAAAATTGTAGTTGCCCACAAAGATTTTAAAAAACATATCCTTTGTGCTCATGTTTATTCAGAAGTTTAAAATCCATTTCTTCAACTGTTTAAATCTACGTTCTTCAAGTGTTTAGCTTTAATCCAAGAAACACCTTTCTTATCCAGATTTACTCTTTGATTTTTCTTTATCAGCTTGAGACAGGGAAAAAATGTCTGTAATAATGAAGACAGAAAAAAATCTGTATTTATTATTAATCTTGTGTTCTAGGCTGGAAAACTGGTGTCTTATATTAATACTTGGGTAAATAAAAGAAAGTTTTCCTGTATGACTGTATCTTGGAAAGCAGTTGTTTCCCTATTTTCTCCTTTTCTGCTTATTCCCTTTTGGGGAGAGCTCTTCTGTCTTATGGTTTAGATGATTCTCTTTCAGCAGCTGCCCTGCAAATTTATTTCTCTGCTTAAAACCCCTTTCTCTCTGCTCAGCAGCTCCTTTCTACCTGACATCAGATGTATCAACTTAGATGTTTTTTTCTCTTTGCAAGTTAAACATGGAAAAGACAAAAATAGAGAAGCTCATTAATCGATGTAAGGAAAACATGTCAGAGAGAGAAAAAGAAGTTATGTTATAAGGGCAACCACGGCGTTGATTTTTAGCAAGTTGACCCAGGATCATCCTTCATCAAATAGCTGTAATGTAGTTCACAGTTTGGATCATGCAAATATTATGAAATACTTATTTGACTTATACATTTATTATTAATGAATGATAATATTAGTAATAAACTTGAACTAGACTCAGCTGCTTCATTTGGCAATATAATACAAATAAACCCCATGTTCAGATAAATAGAAAAAAAGCAATAAAAACAATTTGCCAAAGGGCCCATTTCCCACTTGATATGACGGCTTTCTTAATTTGTTTTCTAAGCCTTTACTCATTTTCTCATTTATTGCAACAGTTTCTGGTTTGGGAAGTAAACAAGGTTACATACAAAATTGTAATTAAATTTTTCTTCAAGTTCAATCACCAAACAGTTGGGCTTAGAGGCAAAGCAAATGTTTAATGGTGTAGCAAATGGGAATCTTCTTAATTTATTCAGAAGAATAAAATAAACCTGGCCTGGAAAATCTGAAATGGGAGAAGAAGTTGTAGCCTTGCTAAACCTGTCTCACAGGTGAGTAAATATAATAGAGAATGCATTTTCTTTTTAGTGGTGTCTAGGGCAATTTTTTGAGATATTAATTTTTAATTTGTTCTATTGTTTTTCTGTTGTTCAATTCCTAGAAGGTAGCAAAGTCTTCATACTCACTTGCCTCTGGGAAGGATTGTGTCACAGAGTAAAAGAAGAAATTGCTTATAGACTACAAAGGCTGACATGGAGATAGAAGAACCACATGGAGCTTGGAAAATGGGAATCTCAGTAATACCATAGTGGCTGTGAGTCTGCAGGGGGTCCTCCAATGCTTTTGTTCTTGTTAAAACCCCAAGGACCTTTGAAGGATAGTGGGGAGGGGAATCCTCCAAATACCTAAGATTAAATTTCCCACTGGCTTGGTAGGATGGAACTTGTAAATGAAATTAAATTTATTTATATTATTATTGTTGTTATAATTATTATTATAATTTATTTTTGACCTTAGGCACCAAATAAGACCAATCATAATTTTTAGTTCATAACATACTTGCCATCATTGCTTACTTCTGGCCTTCATTTATTTTATTTATTTAATTTTATATATTCATCGACAATGTGATGAAGTTATATCAATTCACTGCCTGAATCAAGAAATAGACAGTTATTAATAACAAATATACATATATATGTTCCTCCCTACTCCATTTTTAAAAACCTGCCCTTGAAGTAACTATTATTTTCAATTTTATTTTTATCCTTATTCTGCCTTAAACATTATTGTGTTTGTGTGTATGTGTGTGTGTAGTCCTAAAAATATTTTGCTTAGTTCAAAATGTATGAATTTTCTTAGATTTGCTCTTCCACTCTTCATTTTCATAATAGGATTCATTCATGTATTACATGTTGCTTGGTTCATTAATTTCCATTGATATTTAATGTGTCTGTGATTATGCCACAGTTTATTTAAACTTTTGTTAATGGGTATTTGGATAGCTTCCAGATTTGTGCTATCATGCACACTGCTGCTTTCTGGTACACATTTGCTAAACTTCTCTTGGGTAAATACCTAGAAGTGGAATTGCTGGCTCACTGGGTATGCAAATATTCAACTTTATAAGATAATAACAAATTGTTTTCCCAAGTGATTATTCTAATTTACATCCTGTCAACAATGTATAAGAGTTCATCAATCTACAATCTCTGGAATACTTAGTATTGCCAGTTTTTCAGTTATTCCCTATTGAATGCATGTAAAATAATATTTCCTACTCTTGTTTCACATTTCCCTGAGTACAAGTTAGATTGAGCAACACTTCATATGCTTTTTATTAATACATATTTTCTCTTCTGCGAAATGCCTATTCAGGTCTTCTGCCCAGTGTTCATTTATTATTGACTTGTAGGACTTCTTTAAATATAAACGGTATCACAATTTTAATCTTTTCTATTAAGTGTTTTTGCGGCAGTTTAAGAAATTATTCTTCACCTTAAATTCAGAAAGATATTCATCTACATTTTATCTTATAATTTTAAACTTTTTATTTCAACAGCACATCACCATTTCTACACATCATGTAGGAGTTTCTAACTAGTTCCATAAATGAAGAAATGAATTAAAAGTTATAGGGCTAGGAAAGGAGAAAAAAAACCTGTAATTTTCAGATGACATGATTGTCTGCTTGAAATCCTCCCAAATTGAGCAAACAAATATAATAGGAAGTTGAGCAAAGTGGATGAACAAAAAATTAATACAGAAAAGTTGATTATACTTGTATAAATCAGAAGCAAACAGAATAACAACTATGAACACAATTTACAACTGAAAGTATTAAGTATAATACTTAGGAATAAAGCTAACGAAAGATATATAAACCTGGATGTAGAAAACTATAAAACATTTCTGAAGAATATTTTAAAAACACTAATAAGTGGAGATGTATCCCTTGATCAACAGGAAGATATCATTAAGACCTTAATCTTTCTCATACAGATCTACAGATTTAATGTAACTCTAGTAAAAATCCAAATGGATTCTTTAACTAAAAAAGGTCCAAAATAGCCAAAATACTTCTTTAATAAATGAAAATATGTAGATAGAGTTGCTCTTATAAATACAAAGATATATATAGCTATACTAACTGGCATGTGTTACTCACACAGAAAAGAGAAATTCATGCATGAAATAGGATATAGAACTCAATAAAGGACTCATATATATAACTTTGACAGAGGTGGCATGAAAGAACACTTGGGAAAGGAGTTATCATTCAATAGTTACAGCTGAAAAAGTTGGATGTCTACATAGAAAAAGCATGAAAATTGATCTTTACCTCATACACAAAACAACTTTACACAAATTAGGAATTTAAATGGCAAAGGCAAAAATAACAACTTTTTAGTAGAGTTAATTTGTTTTAGAGAAAGTAAAATCATGTGACATTTCATTTCTGCACACCTGAATTTGCAGTACCATCTTCATATCTGGTTTACTTTTAAGTATTGAGCCCATATTTATTATTGGACACAGACGCTAGAGGAATCTCTTGAATAAAAAATTCTCACGTTTTTGTTTCTTTGTAACAAATAATGCCCACCCTTTTTTCCATTGCTCTCTCATTTCCAGTCATTCTGATTACCAGGAAAGAAAATCCTAAATTAGGTATTCATGTTGTTAACTTTTGCAATGTTTTTATAAGAAAAGAAGGGTATATCCATGGGAGACAAAGGGATGTTGGAGCAGTGTTGAGGAAAGCAGGAGGCAGCAAATATGAAAAAACTGAAATCTGAGTATGTATTGAGTTCTTACTTGAGGAAGATATTGTACGTTGACTCTCCTAACACCCATTCCAACTTCTTTTTACTTGCTTCCCTCCATTTTGGAAGCTTAAAAGCTAAAAGCTCATCTTTTCAGATTACTTTTTACTTAGAGGTGGTCATGTGACCCAGTTCTGGCCAATGAGACATCAGCATTGAAAGACTTCAGTACTTTCAGTTAGGCTTGCCTCTTCTCTTTCTTCTTTTCCACACCAGAATGTATAAGCCATCCAAGAGTTGAAGCAGCCCTTACTAAGGATGATGGAGCAGAAGAGCAAGAAGCCTCTTTTCTCGAAGGCATCCTTGAGACCCTACACATGCCCTAGACCTACCTACAACTTTTTTTACATAAGTGAAATAAACCTGTTTCTAATAAGTTATCATTGATTGAGCTTTCTCATACTCATTACTGAATGCAATCCTAATCAACAGAGTGTATAGTACTAATTCATATATGTGTACCTGAATACAATGATTATCATTCATTAATATGAGTGCATCAACTTCAGTATACCTTTCTCAGAATTTAACAGTTCCTGTAGACAAAGGTTAAGTAGTAAAGATAAAGAGGAATTTAATCATACAATTAATACATTCAAGTAATAGGCATAAGTAGGCACTTCTATTCCTCAAAAAGAATAAATTTTATATACTCTGGAAGTTTCACAAGAACTGATCATGAATTTGATGACAAAAATTTTTAATGGTACTGTCAGCTTTTCATGGGTCACATTCCCTGGTCATGCACCTATAATCTTTGAAATAAATAGTAAATAAGCAAATATAAAATTCTGATTTCTTGGAAACAAACTTCTAGAAATATTATGTTGGGTCAATGAGAAAATGAAAAAGGAAATTACATGCTATCTGGGAAACAATGAAAATGAGAATACTTCATCCCAGAAGCTGTGATACACAGCAAAAGGGACTTGAGATAAAACTAATAGTCTTAAATTTCCTCAATGTTGATAAGGAAAAATAAAGGGATTAGAAATTTGAAAAGAAGCACAAACCCCTCACACACACACAAAAAAGAAAATAAAGGAAAATTTAAAATATAAACTGGATTTAATAAAATTTAAAAACAATACTTCATAGGAAAATAAAAAATAAATCTAACAGATTTTTTTGTAAACAATAAAACGATAAGCTGGATTATTTAAAAAAGAGAGAAAACAAAAATATGTAAAACTAGGAATGAGAAAGTAGATGTAAGTATGAATATAGAAGAGATTGAAAAGAATTACAGAAGACTGCATCTATTTTCACAATGAATTTGGAGACCTAGAGGAGGTGGATGATTTTCTAGCAAAAGATAAAATACCAAATTTGACCTAAGAAGATGTAGGATCCTTGAATAGAACAATTACCAAAGACAAGATTGAAAAGGTGAATAAAGATGTACCATTCAAATACACACCAGGGCCAGATGGGTTCTCAGCCAAGTTTTATATAACCTTTAAAGAAAAGTTATTCCTTTTAGAAATAGATTATTTAAACTATGTCAAGCCATAGAAGAAGCTAGAAATCATTCTCATTTATTTTATGAATCTCACAAAATAACAAAAGTTTATCAGGTACCAATATAGTTCCCAAATAAAATGAAATTCATTTATTAACATAGGCAAAATTACAAATAAAATATTGGCAAGTAGAATATATCCGAAGAATAACATATTATTACAAAAGTAACTCAGGAATTTAAAGGCAATTTGATATCAGTATAAACAAGTTTAAGAGGGAAAGATCATGATATAAACAGGGCTGAAGAGGCATTTGATAAAATAAAGCACTTTTTCCTAATAAAAATTTAATAAAATTAGAAAAAAATCCTACTTAAATGTACTAACATGTTTTACTATATACCCATAGTAAATACCATTCTAAATGGAAAACTAATTCTAACTCATGAAAACTTTCCAATGAAATTAAGAATAAAAATAAACAGCTAGCACTTCTTTAGTGTTTACTATGTGCGGGCATGGTTTTAGGTACTTTACATATGTAAATTTTCAAAAAAATAATATACAATATCATACAGTGTCATAATCCCCACATTGCAGATTGGAATACTGAAGGACAGAGAAGTTGAATAACTTGCCCAATAGCAAGTGGTAAATTTGTGATTCAAAGCAGTTGTGCTCCACAAATTGCACTCTTAGCCACTATGCTATATAGTTTTTGCACCTAACCAGAGATTCATATCATTGTTACTTTTCAACATTTTTGAAGTGCTCACAACCGTAATAAAAGTAGAAAATGAAAGAAATATTAATGTTGAAAAACAGGGATAAATCAACATTTTTCAGATTGCATTTCTTGAAAACCAAAGAACATCTAGGAAAATACTACTAAAATTAATACAGAAATTTGGTAAGGTAGCTGGACAAAAGGTGAGCAAAATTGGTTTCCTCTACTCTTGCAATACAAAACCTAGAAATGGAAATGGGGGAAAATATTTTGCTCACTACAGTCAGATGCAGAAACATAAACACATATACACGAATAAAATAATTTTTAAAATTTATAAAAATTTGATAAGAAAAGCATGGGATTGATATGAAAAACTATAGTCTTAGAAAATATATGAAGAAGATTTAAACAAATGGAAAAAATGTCAAATTGAAAGATTATTACTTAATATCGCTATCACTCACAATTACTATGTAATTTTAATAAAATTGTAGTAACAAGATATTTGGGGCATTGGATAAAATAATCTTAGTATACATAAAAGAAAAATGCCCCCAAATACCCAGGAAAAGTGTGAAATGAATGAAGAGTGTAGGGGAAATTTCCTTACCAGGTATTCAACATAATCAGTATGGGTATAGGGAGAGACAAATAGTTTGAAACTCAAAAATATATCTCAGAGTATATGATAATTTTATGTTTTATGAGTGAGGGATGAATTTAATGGGAAAAGGATGGATAATAAATGGTAATGTCACAATTGCCAATCTAACTGGAATAAAAAATTTAGAGTTGTCTTTAATTGGCCAGTCTGTAGTTTTTTCAAATGGCAGACCAAATAGCCAGGCCGTTGCCAACAACCCAAGAATTAGCCAAAACATAACAAAATTCATCAAAAGAGTTACCGGTTCAAGCTATGAGAATGGCCTGGGTTCTACCTATTGAGTGGCATAACCATGCCCATTTTTAGTTTTCCATAGCTGGTGTGGGGGTTGAAAAGCTGTTGATTCCAGTGGACACTGTTAGGTTTCAGCTCAGCCAAACCATTAGTGAACTAGGTCCAGGCACTTTGGTGAACCTCAGTGCATGGAGAGACCCATTGAGCCTGCAGTTTCCTTCAGGTGACAGAGTAGAGAATAAAGTTTCTCCCGAGGAAAGAGCTGCCATTTTTTTTCATGTAATGTTGAGATGTCACTCAAACTGTGCCAGATATGGTCTTCAATATACTATTTCCATGTGACAATCAAGGCTTGTTAGGCCCCTCCCATCTTTTTGCTGAATATGAGTTGTTCTACTTCAAAATGAAAATATAAGGCCCTAGAAAGTCACAAGCTCTCCATGGTCAGGCATTCAGTTTCAACGATTGCTCACTAGCAAGCTGGGGTGTTCTTGGTAACCATTTCAAGGAGGAAACAAGTTTAAAGTCACAAGGGACACCTTTGGGTAGTGACTGCCTCTCTTTGCCAGAGGCTTCACTTGAAAAAATCATCAGTCTCAGAGATATGAAGTTCAAAAGGTTATCAGGAGTATGGGGCCCAAAGGTTGAGAGCCAGCCACAGCTTTCTAGACCACTTCCAATGCCATCTATTGGTGTGGGCCCAGACTCAAGGACACTGATATAAACATCCAAGTAGAATGCCCAAGTGAGCACATACTGTCTCCAAAGTATTGAATAAGGTGTTGTTCTCCTTTTTGGTGGCTGGAGGCCAGAGGCAGCAGTTTTTCCTTGACTATCAGAGGCATTGAACATTCTGATTCTGCCTACATAATCCCAAGAAGCCTTATTCACCCAGCAGATCCCTGAATTTTGTTAAGGTTCATCAGCCACCTCTGCCGGCACAAGTGTGGTAACACTGCAGGTAGAGTGTTTGAAACTGGATCTTCTCACTTGTCAACTAAATAATATTGTCTATATAGCGAAAGCTTTGACTATCAGAGGGTAGAGGCATTTGTACTAATCCTGACACACCCACTGGTGGTAAATGGTAGGGGAGTTTAGGTACCCCTGGGGGAATATTGCAAGCCAGTGGGCCAGAAAACAAGGTGCTGGCAATGTCTAAGACATTATATCAAGTGCCATGTATAGTAGATGTCCAGTAAATGCCATTAGAGTTATAAGGTCTATATACAGCCAGGGATTTGGGAACAACAGCTGAATTCAATAAGTCTCAAGCCCCCACTGGCCTTTTACACTGGCCATATGGAGTTATTATTTTGAGCTATTGCATCTCTTACTACCCCCTGCTGCCTTTAGAATAAGGCTTCAAGGCTGTGATTCCCCTTTTGCCTCCTGGGATACTATACTATTTCTGTTGGACCTGGGAGGGGACAGGGAGATGATTTGAGGAGAACTTTACAGGTCCCTTTAGCACTTCTCTATATGCTGCTTTTCCCACTTGGGAGACTCCCTCTAGTATTTATGGGATAGGAAAGTACAAGCGTATAACACCTCAATTCTTACTATACATGTAGATGTAGAAGCAATAGTAACAGTACATTCAATTGGCCCAAAGTTCCTTAAGGTGCCATGAAGTATTTTCTTCCTCACCATGTACCCAGCCCAAACTCCATTAACTGAATCTAAGTGCCTTTTCCTTCCCCACTTTCAAGTAGGATAGTGACTTGATTGTCTATTGCCAAGATAATCATGCAAGTTAGAATCCCTCCCACCCTGAAATTCCCCCAGGACATTCAAACGGGTGTGCATGGCTTTTGCCTTGCCCTTGGCAACAGGGAGACTTGGCCTCGCCTCTAATCATTTTTCTCCTTAAAACAGCTGAGATAGGGGCCTGGGGGAGGGAAGGGATGAAGGAGAATAGTGGGAGAGAGCAGCAATATGACATTGATCAAGATTTTACCTTTACATTTGGTTTCAAATAGCACAGCAGCTGCTAGCAGCTCAGACAGAAAAACTTACAAATTTTTTTGCTCTTATCCCACTCCAAGCCCCATGTTGAGTAGCAAGATCATTATTAGTGACACTATTTCTGCTTTGGGGATCCCTTGACACTACAGTCACATTGTTTTTTGAATCGGACAGTCAGATTTGCACCCTTTGTAGATTTGTGATTAACTCACACACAACTTTTTAAAAAGAGGTACACTTTAATCTGGGTCAATTGCTGCCTTATTATTATGATAACATCTCTTAACATAAAGACATAAAACATATGACCAGTTTTAACATAAGGAGTGAGAGAGTTTTCCAGAGGAATGAGGCTAATCGTGAGAATATATCTAGAGTCCTTTGGGTTAGTTTCTCATTCTCCATTTGATTCATCAGCACTGTACACCCAATTTAGGGCAGAAAGAGCCTGAATACTAGTCAATGACTCCTCTGTGATTTTTTCTTGAAGTTTGTCTTTCTCAAGGATATCTGCCCAAGAGGGTCAAAGGTCTCTCATAGCAGCCAAAAAACTCAGTCTTTTTCCTGCCATTTGAATGGATCTAAGATTGGCTTGATGGCCTGCAGAGGGGGCTGAGACATACAAGATGTTCCACTGTAGTCATTCATCCTTAGCAAGCATTATGCATCTGACACCCTCAACTCCCAGATGACCCAGCAGAAGCACTAACAGCCTGGTTTTCTGCCACAATGATTGCAGATTTGCCTCCTTTCACACTCCAGTCAATGCTGATCTCTGTCATCTGAAAGAGGCAGAACCTTCAAATCAGGATAAATCTTAGGACTAGTTGTCACAATGTAGAGGACTTAAGGCTGACAGCCCAACTGGTAAGAAAGTTCACCTACTGGTAGAATAACCTCTGCACCTTTTGGGCAGTCAGTTGTCTCTGAATTAATTTCCCAGTACTCATTCTGCAAACATTTTCTTAATTTTTCCTCATTAACAGGCATTAAGGTGGAGGACCACTTATTGACCAAATACATTTGGTCAGTATACTCACTATATTATGAAAGTCCTTTAATTGGTCCAAAAGGTCCTCCCCTCTCTTCCACAAAAACATGTCTCTATCAGCGTGCCATCCTTATCATAAAAATTGGTAAGAACTGTGACAAGTCTAAGGTTTTACCTGATTTTTTCCTTCCTTCCTTCTTTCCTTCCTTCCATCTTTTCCTTTCTTTGCTTTTCTTTCCTTCTCTCTTTCTTTCTCTTTATTTTTCTTTCCTTTCTATCTTTTCTCTTCTTCCTTCCTTTTCTTTTTTCTTTCTTTCATTCATTCTTTTCTCTCGCTCTCCCTCTCCATCCCTTTCTTCCTTCATTCCTTCCTTTTTTTCTTTCTCTCTTTTCTTTCCCTTCCTTCCTTCCTTCCTCCCTCCCTCCCTCCTTTTCTTTCTTTTTTCCTTCCTTTCTTCCTTCCTCTTTCTTTTTTCCTTCCTTCCTTCCTCCTTTCTTTTTTCCCCCCTCTCCTTCCCTTTCCTTCCCTTCCCTTCCCTTCCCTTCCCTTCCCTTCCCTTCCCTTCTTTCTTTCTCTTTTGATAGGGTTCTGCTCTGCCACCCAGGCTACAGTGCAGTAGCATGCTCTTGACTCACTACAGCCTCTGCCTCCCAGGCTCAAGCCATCCTCCCACCTTAGCCTCTCAAGTAGCTGGGGCTACAGATGTGCACCACCACACTCAGCTAATTTTTAATTTTTTTGCAGAGGTGAGGTTTCACTTTATTTCCCAGTCTGGTCTTGAACTCCTGGGCTCAAGCAGTCTTCCCAACTCAGCCTCCCAAAAGTTTATAGGAGTAAGCCACCAAACCTAGCTTGGTTTTACCTTATTTTCAATCTACTATATTAGCCTGCCAGAGTTTGGTGGTGGTGGTAGAAGACATGAGTCTCCTGGATTAGAGATGAAAGACAGTTCATTACTCAGAGCAATAGCAATAGAGTATAGCACTGGCATTTTTTGCACTGATTCCCTGGACCCCAATTCTCATATCTGGTGTGGAGAGCCCCAGATGACACCTGCACACACAGCAAGTTGGATTATAGGAGAGAAACTTTGACCTTAGGGAACCTGAATCTTTTTAAAGTGAGCAGGAAGTATGCCTGGACTTTGCTGCAGAGGGAGACACTTTATCTTCTAAGAATGTAAACCAACTTGTCTTTTGTTCTAGAGGGAGATATTAGTTCTATCTTTCAGGGCTGTTTCCTATACAAATATCCTTGGAAAGGTAGTCTGGAACACAAAGGACATTGAGTTGTAACTCTGAAGGTACTCAAGAATGTGAGAAACCCATGGAGAATCACCTCCTAGCAATGGGTTTATATTCTTTGCCAGAATGGAATCAAATTGAGAACTAAAATTTAAAGCATTTAAATCAAAGGAAACATTTAAAAAATCATAAACTTATTTGATGAAAACTATTATGATTTACAGAGAAGGGTCTATTGAAAGTGTCAACAATTTTAAATATGTAATTGATAAATTCATATAAATTTTGAAGATTTCTGGAAATTTCATGAAAAGGAACTTATAAAGACATTGATTCTTTTTTAGAAAAAAATTCTGACAATCTAATATTTCAAAGAGATAGAGCTCAGAAACTGGTTATTCTCCTAATATTATTTTAAATGTTGAGATAATATAACAATGTTTTGAAACATTTGCTTCAGATATACACAGATGTCATTTTTATTTTCATGAAGAATTTCAATTTTGAAATAACTTTTGAATAGAACCATTTATAAATCTACCCATATAATAAAAAACAATTGATAATAACATGTTTTCCAAAACAACATATAATTTCAGTTATTTAAGTGTTCCTTTTCAGGATCAAAACCCTTTTCAGGATCAAGAATGTCCTCCTAGCTTGGATGAAAAATTATCTGTTCATCTGAGTATGAATGAAAGTTGCCTGGTGAGAGGAAGGAATTGAATGATTGCAGGAGACCAATAAAGGCTAGAGAAGTTTTAAAAAGCTTTCATGAGAAATGTGAATGTGATCTCATACAATATATGCACAGAACAGTGCTGTTCAATTCATTTGTATTTTCACCAATCATTCAGAGAATCATTGAACTTTTGAGTTGGAAAGTTAGAATTTATCTACTGTAATGTTCAACCCAATGCAATATTTTTAAAGACACCCTTTACAGATTTAAATTTTATTTTAAAAGCATTACTTTAAAATAATTTAGGGGGAATGTGAAAAAGTAATATGTTGAATACATTCAACATAAAAGTCTATTGTATTCATACTGTTTCTGTTCTATTCAAAAAATCATTCATATTTTCTCCTAATGTTGACTTTCCACCTTTCAGCTGAGCATAATCTTGACTCTCTTAATTAAAAAGCTGCCTTAATTTGGGGCATTTTCTACACATGCAAAAATATCAGCTTCTTGATGTCTTCTTCCTTTCCATACGTAATTGCAAGTGGATTTTAACACCACTTTTGGTTGCTAAGTAATTTAATCATGAAGATTAGTATGATGGGAATATAGCAAAGTTATTAAAAATTGAGGCTTTGGGGTCAACTGGAACGAGGTTTGAATTCTGATTCCGCTTCTTATAAGCCATAGGACTTGAAGTTATTTAATCTCTCAAAGTCTCAACTGCCTCATCAGTGAAATGGGGGTAATAATGACAATACTTTCCTCACTGAATGGTTGTTAGGGTTAAATGCTATAATATACTTAACTGTTTAGATAATGCCTGCCACGTGGTTAACACTGAATAAACATGATCAATGATGATGAGTATGATGACAATATCAACATAACACAAAACCAAAGGTCTAAAACTCAACATCGTCTAATTTTTAAAAAGCCATTAGTATTAGAATCTAATTCTAATTCTAAAAAGAATCTAATTCTAACTTTATTTTATTTATTAATTTATATATTACCTTCCACTTCATGGAATTATTTCAGTAGAGATGCCTAATGACATCTTCCACTTGACTGTGTTCTCATATGAGAAAACCTAGTGTGTGGGAGAAGGGAATGAATGGTCTGAGTGGGAAAGGATGGTACTTGGACAGATGGACAGAAGCACATCCTTTGCCTGAGTGTGATTTTTGCAGTTTGATGATTTTTCAAAAGCAGTTTGCAAAGCTAGGATAACTAATCTGGACCATAGCCTTATTAGTAAAGTCAATATTTTTATCCCTGTTTTACAGATAGAGGAACTGAGCCAAGACATGGTAAATGTCTTTGTCAAGGTTATGTGGAAAGTCAGGACAGAACTACATATTTATTTCAGAGTATTGATTCTAAAGCCAAAGCCATAGGCTGTATAATCCTGCTAATATGCAAAATAACTGAAAACACACCCTTACGCGATGGATGTTTTAAAAATAGAATAATGCAAATATCATTTTCAAAATCTCCAAATTAATGTCACACCTGTGTAATCACTTATTTCTAACATTACGCTGGTGTTAGTTGAAGCATGAAAGAAAATGTACCTGCAAAAAGAAACTACTAATTGTATTGACAAAGCAGCTTTTGGAAAAAAGACTAGAGCTGGAGGAAGAGGTAGGGAAAGGATAGAAGAAGGAATTAATTTAATACCTTTAAACACATCTGTACCTGATGCATTTTAATATTGAACTGAAATTCATGAACAAATATTACCGGTGGGGTTTCCTACTGACATAAATGGCAGTACTGAATTTCCTTCCTCGTCTGCAGCTCTAGCTCATCTGGAGCTCTATGGCTAAATGAAGGAGGAAGCCAGCCAGAGAATTCATCACAAAATGTAGTAATTCTTGTCCAGCAGAAAAGAGCTATTTATTTCTTTGGTAAAGCAGGGTGTGGATAGACAGTTTAATTAGAAGAACATCTAGATGCAGGGAATAACTATATTTCCTTTCTCTATTTTTGTCTTCAGTCTTTTGCTGAAATGTGTGATCGAGCTGCTTCTGAAAACCATTTTAAATTGGCATAGATGGATCTTCCTTGGCTAAATTTAGCAGGACAGTCAAAATTTTAGTAGTCTGTCTCACCCACTCTAAGCTAATTTCCCACTAAGCATTTATGCCTGCTAACTGGCTGTTGTTTGTATGGAAATGTATAGTTTTGCTTTCCAAGAGAAGAGTTGGCAGTGGGGTATAGTAAGCCCCAAAACATTTCCTATGCCAGGATTAGACATTGTTTTCATCTTCTAGGGGGAAGTAAACCAGGCATGTACAGACAAGTCCTCTACAAAAGCCCTCTGTAGAACAAATTCACTTTCAGTATTGCTATTTCAGATAAATTGCATCTCCAAATGCTTTGTATGAAAATTTCCAGTTAGTAAATTTGGTTAAAAAATATTACATTTGGATGCTGGACTCAAGAATGTCATCCTGGTGACATCTGATACAATAAAAATAGTCCATGTGGATAACTAATTTAAGAAAGAAAAACCTATCGTGCTTTGGTGCTAATTTCAAATAGTCTGTTTCTGTGCTCAACAAGCCAGGTTCTATCACCACTCACAACAGGAATTTGAAATTGACTTGGATAGTAAATCTATTATGGCTATTAATGATCTCATTGGAGTCCAAACAGTGCACTGATTTTTTTCCCCATTAACCAGATTACTAAATGAAAAGGGAGCCACCCCCTCCCCAGCTCCCTGGCATAACCCCTGCCTGCTCTGGCTCTAGCTCCTACTCAGGGCTCACCTTTCCAAGCTGTGTCTGCCACTCTTGCTGCTGCAGGCCCCCAGCTGAAGCTTCTTGACTAGTCACATCCATCTTTGTGTGAGCCTGGGTTGGGACTTTTTCTCCTTTTCCTGGGAAAGTTCCTTTGGTTGGTTTCTGGGTTGCTCCCTCATAGTCCCTATTTCTGACCTGATTCCCTTTCATTTATGTGGAATTGTATCCTCTCTGGTAGGAGTGTTTGATTAATTTCTTCCATCCCTCTCCCCAGACCATAATCTCTTTAAGAGCAAAAAATATTATTGTATCCACAGCACTTAGTCCCTTGTCTAGCAGCTACAAAAGGGAAACATCCTAAGTATTTGTTGACTGAATGACTGAATAGATGAATGTTAGGGGAACTTCCCCCAAATCAAGTGTCAATAAAATGCAGACAAGGTGTTGTGTCTCTGAGTGATCTGAGATAATGGAAAAACAGAAGAGGCTAAAACCTAGAAGATAAACTTCTCTAGTCTCACAATTTTACTTGAGGGCTCACCCTGTTACTGAGTACCGAGGTGCCTTGGGACATGTTTATATCATTAGTGTCAGATTTGTATCAGTAATATATTGTGAAAACCCCGGTCTACTAAAAAGAAAAAAAAAAAAAGAAAAGACTTTTTTCCACAGCAACTGCTCCAGTAATGGAAGTGATTTTTCTCCAGCAGGGCTTGATAAACTTAACTACAACCCCGTCAGAGAACTGAAAGGGGCCCCCAGGAGAAAGGCACAACCAAATGGAAGTAACTTCAGAGCAGCAGTGCCTGTGAGATTTGGATTCCAGGGTCACATTGCGGGAGCGTTCAGGGTGCCTGTGCCGATATATGAGAATCCAGGTAACATCCTTTCCCACCTCCTGTTCCTTCACTCTCCTCTGGCATTGTAATGACTGGGGTCAGGTCTAAGCAGATATCTTTGATCTCAAACTTCTGCATATGAAAGCGGCAGCATTAGTTGAGTTCACATGCAGAGGACAGGTCATGTATGCAACAGGAAGGAGATCTTAATATCAAAACACATGTAATTCTTTTTGGTAGTTGTGATTTTTGTTTGTTTGATTTTTGGGTTTTGTTTTAATGAGATATGGTCCTGATCGGTTGGGGGCTTGGGTGCAGTGGTACAAACATAGTTCACTGCAGCCTGAAACTCCAAGCTTTAAGTGATCCATATTCCTTGACCTCCCATGTAGCAGGACTACAGGCACGTGACACCACACCTGGCTGATTTTAAAACTTTTTTTGGAGAGACCCTGCTATGTTGCTCATGCTGGTCTTGAACTCCTGGCCTCAAACAATCCTCCTGCCTCAGCTTCCCAAAGCACTGAAACTACAGGCATGAGCCATGGCACTCAGCCAGTAGTTGCTTTTTTAAAGGTGTAATCTTGGGAGTGCTGTCATCAGACTTACCTATGTGCTTTCAAAACTTCAATTTGTGCCTGCTCAGCCCCAACTGAATCAGAATATTCTGTTGGTTGGGGGCATGGGAGGTGAGTGCGGAGTTGTATTAGTTTGCTAGGGCTGCCATAACAAACTACCAAGAATTGGGTGGTTTAAACAACAGAAATTCATTTGCCCAGAGTTCTAGAGGCTAGGAGTCCAAGAATAGTTGGCAGCAGGTTGAGTTCCTCCGGAGACCTCTCTCCTGAGTTTGTGGATAGCCACCTTCCTGCTGCTTCTTTACATGGTCCCTCTCTGTGCCTGTGCACCTGTGATGTTTCCCTATGTGTTCTAATTCCCTTTTCTTATAAGGACACCAGTCAGATTGAACGAGGACCCACCCAAATGACCTTATTTTCACTTTTAGTGAACTCTTTACAGGGCCTATCTGTAAATATTGACACATTCTGAGGTACTGGAGGTTAGAGTTTCAAACATATAAATTTTGGTGGACGCAACTCAGTCCATAACAGGAATGTTAACTTAAAAACACTTCAGATGATTATAAAAGCACAAATCTGAAAAGCAGTGGTTATCCTTCACCCCTGCCTTGTGGAAAAGTATAGGGCTTTTGCTAGTCATTGGCAGAACCAGGAAGCTCCCGGCTCTTGCTGCTCCAAGCTCATTAGGCACATCTGTGTGTCATAACCATCAAGGTCGGGGAATGCTATGTACTTTTTAACCTAATGTGATGACTCTTTCCTCCTACACTTAACTATCTCATTAGCAACTCTCATACTATGAAAACAACTTGGCTCTGGGGCTAAATAGTATTTACACTCATAATTTTTATTTTGCCAGGCTCAACAGACTTTTTGTTATGAATTAACAATCCCTAATAGAGACATTGACCTCCATCCATTTAATAAACCAATAAGTGTTGCACTTCCATGTACAAAGAATGCAAATAACCTGTGACCAGCACAGCCTAGATGCCAGTGTGCTGAGTGGCCATGCCCACGGGGTTCAGTGTGTGCTATAGACTGAATGTGTCCCCCTCAAAACTTCATATGTCGAAACAATTGCCAATGTGAGTGTATTAAAAGGTGGGGACTTTAAGAAGTGATCAGGTTATCAGGGCTCCACACTCATGGATGGGATCAGTGCCTTATTAAAAAGGCATCACACAGCATTATCCTTTCGTGCTCAGCCTTCCACCATGTGAGGACGCAGCAATAAGGCACCATCTCAGAAGCAGAGAGGGAGCTTTCACTGGACACCAAATCAGCCAGAACCTTGATCTTAGACTTTCCAGACTCCAGAACCGTGAGAAACAAATTTCTATTGTTTATAAGTTAACCAGAGTGTGGTATTTTGTTCTAGCAGTAGGAGTAGACTAAGATTGTGCCAGTTAAATTTTGCAATTATGGGTAATTTGTCTGTGCCTGTGTGAGAGAATTGATCATAGTATATCATAGTTAATTGTTCATATATTTGTCTTTTTTGCCTACTGGTAAGTTTCTTGAGAGCAGGGGCGGGAACTATATTCAGTTTCATTTCTCTAAAATATTGCCTGGCATAAATATTTATTGGATAAATGAATGATCAGTGTATTTGAGAAGTACTTTCAGGTTTGAGATTTGTCTTCGCCCATCATCTTTGCTAATCTCACTAAATTATACATGTGTGTTATTTTAAATCTCTGCCTATGAAGGTGAAAGAAGAAAATCTCAGTTTTTGCACAATCTCAGAAACAACTAAATGTAAACAAACATGAATAAAATTCCAATCTATTTCTTTAATAGAAAAGCCTAATAGCAAACCAATATGATTTAAACAAGGGAATTATCTCATTATGGAAAACACATTATGCCTGTATCAACCATTTGCCTTGTTATTGTGACACAAACAAAAATAAAGTGGTCCTGGAATGAAATGAATTGAGTCTTTGAGGGACAGGGTGCAAAACTGTCCCCTACCACCTTCCAGCAGAATGATTTGTCAATACAGAGAGGGCCACTTCTGGAAAAGGGTCTCCTTTCTTTGAAAAGAGCACCTGAAACAAGTGTTACAACTCCAGTGTGGTTACTGAGACCTCCCAGGGCACATGCTTATTCCTTCACTGTGCTGCCACAAATAGGCAGGTCTTCACTGGGGACTAGGAGTCTATATTTAACAGTAAGAGTTCATTGTATTCATTATAACATCATGGAAATGACATTTGGGACATTTTATCTGCATAAAGTAGAATCTTTAAAAACTTCTATTTTGGAAACCATTTCATATCTCCTCATAACGATGCCTTTTGTTAAAATATTTCTAGTATAGGACTAAAGTATGAAGCATTTACGGAAGAAATGAAAATATTCCGGACAGCAAGCAGGCAAGGCAGTGGCAATGGCTCAAAATAACTAAGTTATAAAAGAAGTATCTAAATAGTGTGACATCTCACTCATCAGAACTCCCTTAATAAAGAATTTTTGAGAATTCTAATAGAATTGAAACTGAAAATAACTTATATACTTCTGTAGAAGAACAAAACTTTCCCTTCTTAAGAGATAGCATAAATATGATATTTATTCAGGAAGACTAAATAAAAACCCATTTAATAAATACCTATTTGAAAGCCATTTTCAAGTACTTTGGCCCCACAAACCTACGTATACTAGACATATTATAGTATAACATTTTCTTTATTCCTTTAACTTCTCTTCTTCATTATCAGTGGTGAGAAGGTTTTGTTTTTGTTTTGCAAAATAATACATCAGTCCTGACAGATGATGAATATTGGCCAGATAATAATCTGTTTAGTCTTATAAATGCTCCACAAATGCTCCCACAATGGATCCAGGAATAACTTTCCATAGTTTTGACAACAAGCAATAGCTGAAAGTAGCTGAGATGCTATGGGAGGACTGAGAGGAAAATAGATTTTGGGGTACCCATTCCTAGATAACTCTGAATGACCTGACAGGGACCCAGAGGATACAAGACAAGGGATGTTGTGACTTTCCTTTGGAGTCAAAATGTTTGGAATTGGCTGCTCATAAATGTGTGTTCTTTCTGACCATGGTCTTATTGGCATGTCCTTCCAGCTAAGTAGGTCCTTTTGGCAAGGTTACATTTAACCCATTGTTAAAGGTGTCCTTTGCTGCATAATTCTTGTCAAGCACTCATAAGCAACAAAAATGCATGCTTTAAACATATTTTAGAAATCACCTTTTAATTATTACTGGTCTTCCTTTCTGTTAGCTTTGCTCATCTCTGATCTCTGAATGCTCTGATATTTCCAAACAGGCAGATCCTTCAATGTTCTCTCATTTTCCTTGTCTGCCTACCTGCTCTGGCTCTGCTGTTAGACTGAGGTCAAGTTACTTCACAGTAGTGGACCTTGTTTTACGTGCTTCTAATCTCCAAACAGTAGAGTATATAACAGGAACATAGAAGTGTTCAATAACGTGTGTTGCTTATTTGAATTTTTAAAAATCGGAAAGCATAAATCAAACAAGATTCTTCTGATTTCAACTCAGTCTTTTCTCTGCTTTTCTTAAATCCCTCCTTGAAAATTTTAAGAAAAAGATGTAGGTATTAAAGTCACAAGTTTAAAAAAATAGAAGAAAACCCCTCTCCCTTTCTGCCAGAAGCAAGAGTGATACAAACATGAATGCACTGAATCCTCTTCACCCACATCGTGCCATAGAGGCTGTTTTATAAGTCAGTTATGAGCTACGCTCTGTTGTTGTTTGAGTGATAAAATATGTGACATGTTTCATGTCAGATACAACTATGAGAGCAGTCTTTCACCCACTGTGTCTTCTTGCTACAGATTAGCATCTCCTACAACCACCGACTGAGAAACTTCAGCGTTCTCACCCGCTGCCTCTTCTCCACCCATTGTATGCAGTACAGCAAGAGGAAATGGTAGCTCTCATCTTAGAGAAGAAATGGAAAACTTTTTCTTTCTCTTCCCTTCCTCATACTTGGTGTTCCCAAAGGGTTAGCCCACCACTGATCATCACATTTGCTAATGTGAAGCTACAGCAGTTCCTTTGTTACATGCTTTCATTGTCAGCCCCATGTCCTAATGAATTGACTTGAGTATGTATACCATTGCTCTCCAGAGGAATATAATGGGCCTGCTTAAAAATAACCACCCTTTCCCATGCTGTGCTAGTTCATTTTCAGTAAACACTTTATATCAGAAAATGGCTTTTTGCTCTTATAGTGATTTTGTGAGGAAAGATTTGGGAAACATTGCATATTGATTATTGCTGAGAAAAAAATACGAAAATTAACTGTTAGGTTTTTTTCTAAGTGTTGGATGAATGTTGAATTGAAAAATAATAATAGTAAGATTACTGGGCTATTTGTTGAGAAACTGGACCATCTCTTAATGCCAATATCATTAGGGGTTCTTTTTTTGTTTGTTTGAGATAAGTTTCTTGATAGCTTTGTATCACAGAATCATAGAAACTTAGAAGTAACCTTATAAACCCTCTAATCCAGCCCCATCAATTTAGCTTGGGAAAAAGTTAACAAAAGAATAAATAATCATGATAGTATATTATATTTATTTTTTTGAGCTTAAAAATTAAATCTTAAATTTTAGAAAAGATTTTATTTACAAAACATTGCAGATAGTACAGAAAATTCCCATATACCCAAAGACAGTTTACCTTATTATTAATGTCTTAAGTTAATATGGCACATTTGTCACAATTACTAAACTGATATTGATATATTAGTATTTATGAAAGTCAATACTGTATTCAGGTTTTCTTAATTTTTTCCTAATATCTTTTTTCTGTTCCAGGTTCTCATCCAGAATACCACATTGCATTTATTTGTTATGACTCCTTAGGCTCCTCTTGGTTGTGCCAATTTTTCAGACTTTCCTTGTTTTTAATGACCTTGACAGCACTGAGGAGTATTGGTCAAGAATTTTGTAGAGCGCTCCTCAGTTGGGATTTGTCTGATGTTCTTCTCATGGTTAAGTTGGGGTTATGGTTTTGGGGGAAGACACCAAGGTAAACACTCACATCCTATTAAGGATACATATTATCAACATGATTAACACTGTTAATGTTGACCTTGACTATCTGGCCAGGGTAGTGTCTGCCAAGTTTTTCCACTATGGTCATGCTTTGTTTTTGTTTTTTGTTTTTTGAGACGGAGTCTCACTCTGTCACCCAGGCTGCAATGCAGTGGCGCGATCTCAGCTCACTGCAAGCTCCGCCTCCCGGTTCACGCCATTCTCCTGCCTCAGCCTCCCGAGTAGCTGGGACTACAGGCAGCCACCACCACACCCGACTAGTTTTTTGTATTTTTGGTAGAGACGGGGTTTCACTGTGTTAGCCAGGAGGGTCTCTATCTCCTGACCTCGTGATCCGCCTGCTTCGGCCTCCCAAAGTGCTGGGATTACAGGCGTGAGCTACCACGCCCAGCCCACACTTTTTTTTTTAAACCATCTTACATATTGTACTCTTTGGAAGAAAGTCACTTTGTACATCCCTCTACATAGATTATTTGGAATTCTTCTGCATGGGAGATTTCTCTCTTCTCCCTCATTTATTTCTTTATTCAAATATTTTATATACATATGGACTCAGAGATAATTACTTTATACTTTGAGATGTGATATAATACTATATTTATTTTATTGGTTGAATTGTTCCAATTTTGACAATTGAGAGCTCCTTCAATTGTCTTCTGTGCACTTTTAATATAATCTCATTGATTTTTTTTTTTTTTTTTTTTTTTTTTTTGGGATGTTTCCTACATTCTGGTAATACAGATGTTCCAGGCTCATCTTAAACATTTCCTGCCCAAATCCTAGAATCAACCTTCTCTGCAGCTATCCCTGGTTCATTTTATTGGAGAATGATATTGGAAACTAGTATCTGGATACCAGTTTTACTCAATGCTATTGGAATCTCATTGCTCGTATGCACTGTCAGCTGGCACAGCAAGGAAATACCTACATATGGGTATATACTAATCTGATTATATACACATATCTATGAATATTTCTATATGTTACCAACCATATAAATATTAAGCTAAACATGATTTCATATTGATGTCTCCAACTCTAATCTATTACCCCATGGATTGTTCTAGACTTCTCCCCTTGCTTATCTATGACCTTTCATTTCACCTGTGAGAAATCTGGCTTTTACCACCTGACATCTACTTAGGTAATTGTTATATTCCACATATACTGATTTTCGAATTACTAACTTATATCCCTGTGGGAAATAACTTTATCAACTGTAGAGCAGTGCTTAGGTATAGTTCCTTCTGCCTTTAGTCTTATAAGACAAAATCACATAAGTTAGTACCTTTTTCTTTTTCCTTGTTGATGAGGTTATTTCATAACTTTGTAATAAAATTAGATTTTTTTGGGGGGGGGAGGTCACAGTCTATATTCCATACTGGGATCCTTCAACCCTTAAATGATTTCTTTTAAATTTGCATACAGTAAGGTTCACACTTTAGACTCTAAAATTCTATGGGTTTTCTCAAATGCATTATGTCATGTATCCACCATTAAATATCATAAAGAATAGTTTTACTGTCCTAAAATATCCCATGTGCTTTAATTATTTCACTTTGTCCTAATCCACCCCTTCCTGAATCCCTGGAAACCAGTGATCTTTTTACCATCTGTATAGTTTTCCCCTTTTCAGAATGTCATATAAATGGAAAGATACTGACTGGTCTTTTCAGGCTGGCTTCTTTCTCTCAGTAATATACATTTAAGATTCATCCATGTCTTCACATGGTTTGATGGCTCATGCCTTTTTATTGCTGAGTAGTATTCCTTTATATGGATATACCACAGTTTGTTTATCTATTCATTTGTTGAAGAACATCTTGGCTGCTTCCCATTTGGGGTATTATAAATAAAGCTGCTGTAAACATGCTTATTTAGTCCAGTGTGGTTTAGGTGTCAGTTAGGGGTGTGGAGTGGGAGTTCTTCTCCATAAGATCTTCCAAGGACTCAGGTCAATAATTTACATATTGAAAATACGTGTATCTCTCAAGTTTTCCCTGGTGTTGACATACAACTAGCAGCTAGGGAGAGGACAGGAAATAGTGCCATGGATTTTGTGGGCAAGTTCTGGATGTGGTATACACTTCAATTATGCCACATTCCTTTGGTTAGGAGTCAGTTGAATGACCGTGTTAACTGTGAAGGCAGTTGAACTCTATGCACAGGAAGAAAGGAAAATAAGTTTGGTAAAAACATAACATTGTCTCTGCCATGTCACCCCCATTTGGTCACCAAATATCTGTTATACTCTTCCTTCCTTACATAGAACACACTGACATCCTCCTCAAGCTACACAGTTCAAAGTCCTGCAGCCACGTCATTCAGCTCAAAGTCTAGGATCTCAGGCTGATGTGGAGGTCAAGATGTGGGACTTCGTGGTGACTTTTGAACTCTAAAGACACCATACAATGATGGAGCAAGGGGAGGAAAGTCACAGTAAACATTGTGAGAAGAATGAAAGACACAGCAGTCACTTGTGCAGAGCAGTGAGGGAATCCTGCAAGTCAAGCATTGTGAAGTTTCTCTGCCTTGGAAATGTGAGAAGTTTCTGATTGGCTCCTGTTTAGACTTGATTCTGCTCTCTGGTAGGAACTCTGTGGCCCCTAGATCCATTCTCTAGGAGGTTCTTTCTTTTTTCCCTCTCTTCCTTGGCCACATCTGCAATAGCATTTGGTATACCCTTGTTGGAAGCTATAGAACTCCCTGAATGTGGAACATTGAAGGTTCAAGAATTATTTTTAAGTCACAATTAGAAATTTGCTAAGTCCATGCTCCTAGCTTATTTCGTCATATAATGATCTTAAAAACTAAGTAGGTGGCCAGGCGCAGTGGCTCACGCTTGTAATCCCAGCACTTTGAGAGGCTGAGGCGGGTGGATCACGAGGTCAGGAGATCAAGACCATCCTGGCTAACACGGTGAAACCCCGTCTCTATTAAAAATACAAAAAAATTAGCCGGGCGTGGTGGCGGGTGCCTGTAGTCCCAGCTACTCGGGAGGCTGAGGCAGGAGAATGGCGTGAACCCAGGAAGGGGAGCTTGCAGTGAGCTGAGATCGCGCCACTGCATTGCAGCCTGGGTGACAGAGCGAGACTCCATCTCAAAAAAAAAAAAAGAAAAAACAAACAAACTAAGTAGGCTACTGATGCAATTTTCCAGTTATTCCACATGCCAGTAACCTGCCATAAATTCTTTATTGGATACGATTCTCACATTCATTTTATTTATTGGCTTCCTCTCTATCCTTCCCAGTGCTATTTCTCCCAACTAATGGTCGATATTTTGAGGCTATTAATCTTGAAAGAGAAGGCCACATCCTTAATTTCATTTTGTTGCAGAACTGGGTTTTAAAGATTTCTCTGTCTCAACAGCTGTCTTAATCTCAAATCCTTAAATCTTAAATTAAGATGTAGAAGCAGTTGGTTTTCCAACCGTGACCAAATTTTTAGAAACTGGCCAATTCTCTATTAAGAACATCTTTTTCTTGCACTCCCATGCCACTTTCAGTCAAGGTAACCAACACACACTAATTCATTTTGTTTCCAAACAATTCATTCAGAATGGCCACTTCAGTAGGGACATGGTCTGTTTTCCAAGTTACTGCCATTTTCCGAATGTTTTGCCACAATATAACATTGATTACCACCTCCTGGCACCTGATATTAGTTTCTTTGCTAATGTCACATATTTTAGGTTTGTGTTACAGCAGCTCCCTGCATCAAAGGTATCAATTCCTGTATTGGGCAGGATAATTATCATTGCTGTTGGTTTTCAACAAAAATCTCCAAATAAAAATGTCAGTGAGTTAACCCATTAAAAGTATATTAATTGCTCCTGCCACATTACAATATGGTCTGCAGGGAGAATTGCTTCACATAGCTATTTAGAAAACCAAACTGACAGACACCTCTCCATCTTTAGTCTGTGTCTCACAAGGTCATCTTGCATATAAATATCTAGCAAACAGATGGGAGGAGAGACCTCATTGCTTCTGCGTATGTTCTACTGGCCAATAAACTATGTGGTTTTATTTAATTGCAAGGCAGAGAAAGAAGTGTGGTCTAGCTCCAAGAGGAAAAGGAAATAGGTTTGTTTTACAGGGAGCATTGATTTTGCCATAATGTCCCTGAATTTCTGTCATCTCATCAATAAACAGGGCCATTAATAACTTTCCTCATTGGGTGTTGTGTATGAATGCTTTAATTTATGTAAGCAATATTTGAGTTCTAGATGTGTTTTCTCATATTTGAGAAATGGTGATAATCATACCTATATTCTGCATTATCTCTCTCCCTTCCTTCTTCTTCCTCACCCCTACCTGTCTTTATGAAAAATAACCAGTTGTATTCTTCAAATTAGTGAAGTTAGAACTTAATGATCTTTTATTGTACATCATATGATCAGTGGAATGGTAGCTGATCATAACTCAGTATTTGAATTTGGTTTTGTCTCTCTCAATGTCTTTCTCCCATTCTTCAGCTATATTTTTTTTCTCTTTCTGTAGCAATACTTATTCCAAAAAGCTGGTTAATTTCCATCAAACTAACTGGGTTCCACATGTTCTTTGTAGCCTTCTGATATAAGTACGCTAAAGATGAAGAAGGCCTTCCTGGTCTTGTTGTTAGATCCTTGGATTTTGTCCTTATTAAAAATCATGGGCCCTGGAACATAGACTGTCTGTAATTGAATTTACCCAGACTTTTATTAATTTATAAGCCAAACACTGGAGATAATGATCATACCCAGATCATCACTCCAGATATGCCAGGCAGCTCCTGGTGATAGGCTGTGGGAAATTACTATCTTTTCACAGGATAGGTACCAACATATCAGGCTCTTTAAACTAATACATCATGATAATCAGTGCTTTTAAAAATACTGAATGCTGCATAATGAAGATACAGAAACACTGGAAATTCTCAGCAATGCTTCACCCTAATTGTCACACAACTGAAAGCCTGAGATCTCCCAACAGCTGGAAGTTGCTGCCATGGAAACAATGCTCCATTATCTAAGAGATTGAAAATTGAGACTATTAATGGACCTGACAGTAGCTTGCATGTTTCGTTAGTAAAAAATGCCATTATTCTAGGGCTCAGGGGAATTAGATTTTTGAGTGATGTGTCTTATTCTGTATTAAAATGGTCCAGGCATAATTTGGATGGCATAACAGAAGAAAGAAAACAACAGAGGAGGAATTAGGACATTCTGGCAAATCAATAATTTTTCTTCTTCTTGACATTCTTCTGCTGATTCATTGTTTAACTGGGAACAGGTGCAGGTTGGAGGATGGGCAGGAAATGAGAGAAGGGAATTTCAGATTCCATTCCTTTCCAGTACAGGCTCCTTCCGAATCCCAGGTCTCCCCTTTGTTTGGGGAGCTAGAGTATGCTAAATAACACACAGCATAATGTAGTGCAGTAGAATTTGGAAAACTGAAGGCCACAGCTCATTAATAGAATAGGTAATAAATGGAATTCAGTGTGTCTCAAGCAGCATTTATTAAAAATGAGATGGAATCAAATAAAATGAAAAATACTGAAAGGTGTTCCATGTTGTTAGGACAAGTATTATTTTTAAAAAACTCTTTCTACTGGCTCACAATATAAAGTTACTTCCTATTATGAATTGTGACCACAAACGTTTGGAAAAAATGACTACAGTGCATGGTTAAGAGGCCAGGCTCTAAGGCTAGACTGTGAATTTAACTCCTGAATTTATCATCTGCTAGCTATATAAGCAAGTCACTTCACCACTCTGTGCATTCATTTGCTTCTCTCTAATACAGGTATGATAGTAGTAAAACCATAAGGTTTTCATAAAGAGTGAATAATTGAACTGTGTGAAGCATTTGGGGTATGTGGGGCACATAGAAAGTACTCACATGATAGCTATTGAAAATGCCTCATTGATTACTTGAAGAAATTACATCTTTTGGTCACTGAACATGTCTATCTTTTATGTTTACATTTGTGAAATAAGGCTAATCCTCACCATTGTTATAAATTATCCTGTTAGACCACATGATACATTGTATCTCCTAAATACCTCTTACTATGATTTTGCAGCTTTTATTCCTGTCTCTTGATACCAGAATCATAATGGGGTTCTATGGCATCAGGAGGTCCTTAGAGAAATGCTATAAAGACAAATGTAAATATTACACATCTTTATTTTCCTAAGAAACAGTCTTTAGTCCAATTTCTCCTTATATGCTGCATCTTGTCTGAATAGACCACGGGGGTACCATTTACTGTGTGAAAACATTAATCCACTAAATGGTGCCTGAAAGGTTAATGCAACTTCTGGAAATGACTGACCTATTCCCAGAGGTCTGTCCTTGGCCTCTAAAAGATGGGATATTGCCCTGGACTGCCAATCAGCAGACAGCAGCAAAAAGTCTTTGAAATAGACACATAGGATCTGCTGGTATATGGCCCCTCTTGGGATCTGACTGTATGTAGGGGTTGCCTTATTTCTTAAGAATAAAAGATGGTCTAAATGATTCCCAATGTCCTCTTTAACACACTGAAATATTTTTAAATATAATTTATTGAGAACAGGGGTATCCTAGACACTAAAATGTGATGTTAGTTTTGTGTTTGAACTCTTTACCTTCACCAAATCACCAGACGGGAGAATTATCTCAAAAGCACAATCACATTCTAATTTCCATAGGTGTTGCAGTTAAGCGCAAATCAAGGGACACTCATAGAATGTTAGAGTTGGAAATAACATGACAGTCTAATCTTCTCCCCAGCCTCATTTTAAAAATAAGGGAACTGAGGCCCAGAGAGTTTGAATGGGGATGGGGGCTAGAGACAATGATAGCTGCCCTTCCCTGAGCAGTACTCCACTGTAACTAT
Source organism: Theropithecus gelada (assembly GCF_003255815.1). NCBI lineage: Eukaryota > Metazoa > Chordata > Mammalia > Primates > Cercopithecidae > Theropithecus > Theropithecus gelada. The sequence continues at coordinate 81,513,864 of NC_037671.1, read as the reverse complement.
ACCCAGTACTGCACTGAAGGCTTTATCTTGGTGTGCCGACTGAATACAAACCATGGCTCTGTAATGTAGGAATTGTTTGTCCTATTGTCCAAATGAGGAAACTGGGGCTTTGAAATATTGTGGAATATATTAACAAAGATAATGTAGGTATTATTCTTAAAAACTGTATGCTGCCTTACAATGTACTCCCTGTTACAAATCACAAATATACGCGTTCGAAAAACATGACTATAGTAATTATTCTAGCATCTTCATTTTAATGACTGACAATAGAGACCTTCAATCCATTGACCTCACTGAGTTTTTTACTCTCCATCACCTAACCACCTGTATCCTCACTTCATTCCCAAGATTCTAAGCTTGCTTTCTTTTTCTAAAATCACTCTCTTACAAAAGCCTCTCCCCTTGCACCTCGTCCCTTCATTGTATTCACCTAGGGAAACTCCAAGACTGGTTAAATCCAACTTTCTGCCTGCCACACACCTGTATTGGAGTAGCCTTCTATTATCTCACACAGCTGCTTCACCAACTAGTTCTACTGATCTTCCTACAATAAATAGAATTTGTCCCCTTCTCTTTCTCTCCACTGCTACCACTGTCATCTCTTGCCTAAACTGTGGCGGTCTTTAAGCAACCTCCCTTCTTCCACTCCTCCCTACGCTCTTAGAGCTGCCAGAACAGTCTCTTAAACAAGTATTCAGATTGTGGCCTCTGTGCGCCTCAGACCCTCCAGTGGTTTTCCACTTATCATGGAACAAAACCCAAGGCCCGCCATCATCAAGCCCCTGCCTGCTTTCGGACCTCAGCTCAAATCATTCTCCCTGTAGCTCTGGTGAGCTACCATGTCCTCATCCCACTGACCTTCTTTTCATTTCTGGGACACTGTGACCTTGCTCCTACCTTGAGGCCTTTGCACTTGCTCTTTCCTCTACCTTATCAGCTCTTTCTCCAGACCATCCCATAACTGACCCTTTCTTACCATTCAAGTCTGTGCTCAGATCTCACCTGCTTTGAGAAGGCTTCCTGGATATTCAGTGTGAGGGGCCTGTTGCATCACAAAGAGTTCAAACAGCTCCCCATGGAAGCACAGAGAGGACAGAACAAGGCTTTTTCATTCCTGTTCCTATGTTCTTTTTAAGTATTTATTAATTTAAAAGATAAGAAACTTAGTCCAAATCTTTCAGATTATCACTTTGATCAAAGATTATAAAATCCCAGCAGAACAAATGGCAGAATTTTCTTTGGTGAATTCTGAAGTTTGTATCCTCTGCTGCTCCCTGGAGTCGTAAGATTAGGCCTGCTCTCAGCTGGCTCCCCACTCCACAGACAGACAGGCAGCTTTGGGGCCAGCTGTACAAACATGGGTAAATACTGTTCCAGTGCTGTGTGGAGGAGAAACTTCATGCCCCACTGGTGTATCTGCATTTTTTATCTTCACAAAATCAACTGATGTCATAATGACTGATTGTGCACTTGATGTTTATGTGTACATAATCGAAACCAAATATAGCCTTTTATTGAAAGTATGCTCGTGTTGGGTGATTTTACCTATATTATTCCTAAGTTCAGAGAAGTGGAAAAACATATTTAAGTTCCCATCTGAGTGATGCCAGGGCCTGTGTTCTTCCTAGAACATCGTGTTGCCTTTCAAATAATATATGATTTGGTGAGTTGCCCTGAAGGCGTAATTTTCAATTAATGCTTTCAATCTCTCCGTTCCACCACTTTCTTCAGTCTTAGGATCCCTGACATAACCACCCCAAGGCTTCTACCTGTTTCTTATCTGGCCAATATCCAAACTTCATGAAGGTATTATTTGATATGGACCACTCTGAAGAGGTTGAAGAGAAGGCAGGTTATTATTTATTAGGGCAATAACACCCATACTGAGAAGGGATAAGAGAATGAGACAGATTTTATGAGGGTCTCACCATGAAGTCCCTCAAGTGATACTACATAAATAGTCACTGACTTCTATTTATGTGCTAACTCCTTTTCCTTATCCATGTCCATGTCCAAATTCTATTATATCCACCTGTACCTGATCCTGGAACAGTGTTTCTCATGCAAAGTAACCAGCCCAAGTAAGAATTAACTCTGATCTTAGTTTCATTAACACAGATTTTTAACTAGTAGAACTAGATATTTCAAACCTAATATCAGGAAACACTTTTGATAATGTATATGTAGTAGCTGTTAAACATCTGAATGAATATTCTTCTTATGTGATTTCTTAGATTTTTGAGTCCAAAAATTATTTAAGAACTAAATAGGAGAAATCATGACTATTGTTTTCTTTCCTGACTGTATAATGACGCTGTACTGGCTTGCCACTGGTCATGTTTTCTGAAAAGCTACTTTCTATGTCTTTTGGACAATAATCATTACCCATTATTAGTTTCTTGGCATGGTTTTTATTTGTTAGGGAAGCTATTCAGAAGCTCCACACCCTGCTTGTGACCCAGATAGTAAGATAATATCAACATCTCTGCAGTGCACATTACCAAAACAGCAGTCTGGCAGCACTGATTAGTAGGAAGGATAAAGTGGCATTTTAAAATTATATTCTAAATGTTAGAATTGTTTCATTTTAAAATACTTTTTAACCCCTTTAAAAAAATCAGGGTGTAAAACCTTTAATAAACTCTATGGTGGAGTTTGTGCCAGGGTAAATATGAAACATAGCTAAAACAAAATCAAATGCCAAAGCAATCAAAAGTGGGCAGAAAAGAAAATATAAGTATTTTTATCTTCCAACTTCAAGTTGCTTAAATTATCTTGATGACTCTTCACCTTTGATTTCATGATGGATCTGAGTATGTTTTATTTTCTGTGTTATTTACCTATTGTCCCTTGGCTCCATATCTGCCATTCTCTATTTGTTTGTGCCACTGGGGATGGTAGTCTGAAACCTACATTTCCCAGGCTCCCTTGTCAGCTGCCTTCCCATTAGGTTTTTTCAGTGGGAGACACTGGTGGGAGACCAGAAGGCAGAAAGAAGAAAGATTTCCATTTCTGGCTTCCACTCATTGGCAGGGACTAACAGTTGCTGGTAGTTTCTGAGAGAGGCAGAAGGGTGATGGTAGGTTTCCCAGCAGCACATCCTTGTAAGTAGTCCAATCCTGGCAACAGTGGTGCCTCACTGGCAGTTTCAGCCCCAGTCACGGTGGTTTCAGTACTGACAGTGTCAGCGTCTTCAGCAGCAATGCAGCAGGTACAACCTAGTGTGCACCAGCTGAGGGTACATCAACAGCTTCCTGATCTCCAGAAACCCCCATTCCTTCCTTTCCCCCTTCTAATCCTGCCAACACCTTTTTAGGGAATCCTCTCTATTTGAAATACGTAGCATGGGTTCTGTTTTCCTGCCTGGATTCTGACTGATACTTTTATAAACTACTCCAACATCCAATACAACTCCAAAGTATTAGCACATTGATTTTGAACTTTAAAGGCTCAATGGTCTTACATTTGGTTTCTCATATTCAGCTACTGAGTCTTTTACTTAAATATTTAAGTAGGAAATACTAATGAAAACTAATAATAATAATAATGGCTGACTTTATCAATCATTTACTATGTGCTAAGTGTTGTTCTAAGCACTTATATTTTATTTAATCCTCACAACCCTATTATATATGTACTATTTTTAAATCTCATTTGACCCTGGGAAAAGTAAGGGACAGAGAAGTCCATTCGATTGCCAAGGTTTACTGCCACCCGGTGAAGAAAGCCAAAATTTGACCCAGGACTCCCTGGCTCTGTAACCTGAAATCTTAATTGCTATGGAATATTGCATCCAGTCACCCTGTGTTCTAACTGAATGCACTCATAGATCATGAAATCTTTGGTTGAATCAGTCTTTTATGAGAGGCTTTGCAGATGTGCTTCCTGAGATCACTTCAGAAGTTGGGTAATTCTATAAGTAATATTAAGAGTGTAACATTAAGTCACTTATAGATTGTTAGCTACATGAAACCAGAAACAATTTCCTGCCTTGTTCATTACTCTTATCTCCAACACCTATCACGTTTGTGACACATTTGAATCTCTAATAATATATTGGCACAATAGATGTTTATATAGTAGATGTTTACACAAACAGTAAGTCATACATGTAAATAAACTGTACTTACAACAAACAATAAATCAATGAATTGAAGCCTGCATGGACTTGTATGGGCTTTACATTTCGTGGCCTCAAAACTGTTTTCATTGCTAAATACTTTTACTTGGAAAGACATCTAGGTAACAGAAAGGCAAAAAAAAAAAAAAAAAAAAAAGAGAGAAAAAAAGAAAAAAAGGCTTAAAATTCTTTTTCTCAGCCAGAACACATTGCAGTCTAAAACTTTCCTAAAGGCGAAAATATGGTCCAAGAACATCAGGGATGAAAAGTGGAAAATTACTTTATCATTAAAATATCATTACTTTATAAGTAAAGACTATTTAATGATGTCTCATAAGTCCATAAGAAGTGTATAAAGAAATAAAGAAGATGAAATAATACTAAGATATAATAAAACATGGCATGTCTCTGGAAAGAGGCAACAAAGAACAAACTTGAACCCCATGTATCTCCTTTGGAAGGAAAACCTACAACGTTGAGAGCAAGCAGACACAATGAAGGCTTAAGCCTTTGCATGTTAGGTTCAGTGATATCATGAAACAAGAGGAAGGATATCTTTGGGGAAGTCATTCACTGACATAACCTTGGCAGGGAGAGAAATGAATGAAGATAGAAGCAAGACTCTCTAAATAGAGATGTTATTGAGCTGGCCATCCCAGGGCAAGTATTCAGGCTGTGTTCTGAGAACTTTGCCAATATAGGTCCTGAGTAAAGAAAGTTTGTGCAGTAGACTTCTGTGAAAAAGTACATAACCGTATTTGATCTATGGTTGAAAGTACAGGGATTATTTTTAAATTGCTGTAAGAAGAATGTGATCCATCAAGACTGCAATCCAACTTCATCAAGTTGGAGGAAGTAGCATACTGAAAGTTGAGTCACTGGGATCAATCTACCTGAGATAGAGGCAATAAGGGGTACATTGTCTATAGAGAAGGTAAAAACAATAATAAAACCAATTAAGAGTTGGTCCATTTTTATTATCAATGTGGCCCACAAGTCTAAATACCCTCAGTGGGAAAAATACTCTTCCCTGAAAAAAATCTTTTGTTGGCCTCAGATTTAACAAGTAGAGAAATTACTGTTGTGTTTTAATTTTATATATATATACTTGAAATTAGCTCCTTTTATAAAATTATTTTTTAATGAATATTGTATTTCACATGCAAGTTAATTAGAGAATTTCCATATGTGAAGTTGGCCCCTGACATGTGGGATTCAGCCACAATATATTTGTTTCAAAAGAAAGTTTGTAATAGTTTGGAATCATTGGAGGTCCCTTGGCCACAGTTTGTATCTTTACACATTCCTGTGTCAAAACTGTGGATATTAAATAAGAATTGTAAGTATAAGTAAATGAAGGTTGAGTTATTTTACCTCTGTCATTTTATGTGACCCTTGGAGTTATTTGTACTTAGAATTTTAAAATTAGTGGAAGCTAAAACTCAAAAAGAGAAATTGTGATGTTAATTATTCATTGCTATAACAAACCAATATATAAGTACATTTTCCTTTTCTTTTAAGTCAAGAACATTGAGAACGTAATCCATTACTTTTTCCTTTTAAATACTGTAACCTTTATTTATGTATTACTGTATTATTATGTATATGAAGTTTAAGACAGAAAAATTTTCCTTGTGTTTTTTTTCAGGACATTATTTTAGTTTCATATGGTAGTTCTTGCTGAAAATAATTTTGTCATACAGAGGAAGAGGTTATTGAAAAATGATCTTTTCTGAGTGTCAAATACAGTGGGCATGTCACTGGTTAGAAGTATGTGGATTGCTTGGCAAACGTCTCCAAATTGTTATTGCAGGCGAAGTCCATCAGACCCTGGATAACGGAAGTGCTCTTAATTATGTTCTTCTTCTGTGCTAGTTAACTAATTTCTTGATAGAGAGTAAGAGTAATGATGGCCTATTCTTTGGACCCAGCTCCATGTCTCATGAAAATCTGAATGTTTTATTCACTTAAGACATTTTGGTGAATGCTTTTAGGTTTCATGTGTGAGTTATAGCATTTCTTTCAGGGTGACCTTGTTTAAATAGACATGATGCCTGCTAGTGTCATATTCTTTTTTCTTCTTCAGAGCCAATGAGTTAAGAACACTTTGCTAGGGATGGACCATCAATGAAGAGTTCTGAGTTGGATACCAGTTTAAAAGCTAATGTTAATTATCTACACTTGCCAATGTTAGGAAGAAAATGCTAAAGTTCAATAAAGAAAACATTTTCTTTTACTCAAGTAAACATATGATATAACCAATAGACTTTATGTTTACCTTCCTTTCAGGATTTAACCTCCAGGTCAATTTTCTCATATTTGATTGTGACGTAGAGCAAGGCTAATAGAAATCATATCACAAAGTGTGTGATTCAGAGAGATACCAAAATCAGTTAATAAGCACCCTGAAGAGGGCTGAAATATATGGAATTATCATCATTAATTTGTAGAGAACAAGTCCTGTTGGTTTAAACTTTTATAACAAAATGTCTGGCTAGGGCACAATGTAAAATAATAGATATAATCTTTCCTGACTTCGCAAGACTTTTGAATTTGTCACATATAACTTCTTCAGAAAACTGGAAAAATATAGGTACATCATTACCTGGTATCTGAATCAGTCAGGTTTTGGCATGTATGATGGGATTAAAGTGGTTTCACAGAGGAATTAGGGCCTCCAGGATATGGACAGAGCTGAGGAGTGAGGGTTAGGGAGGCTGTATAGGTGAGAGGCTAGGGAAACAGTTACCCTAACCTGAAATTTATGTCCTCTAAATTTTGGGAGGAAATAGATGAACTTCCCAAGACTCTCTAGAAAAACTTCCAGCAATAGAGCAGTCTGAAGCAGCAAAACAGGCACTCTGAAGAAGCCTAAGGAACCTGTTTACCAACACATCCAGTCCCTACAACCATTGTTCTTGGGAATAATGGCTTCTCTTCCCTCTGCCTTCCCAATCTTGCATCAATTGTTTTCATCGACAAATTCTAACATGCAATCACACAAAAAACAACATTCTAAGCAATGGATTTCCCTATATATCTACATCACATAGGAGGGAATGCATGATGTCAGGTTAACAACAGACCATCCAGCAGTCTCCAAAGAGTGACTACTACTTGTCACCTCAAATAAATCAGATTTTGGCCTCCCCATGCAGACCACACCGAAGAATATTATCAACCCTCTGTTGACAAATGATATAAAGGGGACAATTCTCATTCATTCATTTATTTTCCCATGACACCTAGCTAGACAGTAAAATGAGGGATTGAGTGGCCAATATGGTGAACTGGAATTAGGATTAGAATTAAAAACTAGGCATATATAAAATGAGAGATTTTTATAAAGCACAGCCATGTGGGAGAAATACAGAATTGCACACACATAAATAATAATGGACTGACTAAATGTGTTAAAAAAAAGGAACTAATTGGTGATATTAAGAAAACAGAGTCTTAGAACTTCTGGAAACTTTAGGAATTGTCCAGCCTTCCTTTTGCCTAAAGAAAAGTAGGAAGAACTCAAGTTTAAATAAAGCATTCAGGGAGGAAGCAATGATAAGGCTCTAGGAGGTGACATTCACCTCTGCCCTAGGTCTAACTCTGTCTTACAGATGCAGAAATTTGTTTTCTTTGATGATAGGGTTGATTAAGTATACAGCAGGCTGACACAAATTGGGTGCTAAAAGAATACCAATTTGTTAACTTTCTATGAAAAATATAACTGCCAGAGACCAGAAAGTCATGTTGGTCTGAATAGCACCTCTGCTTCTTATAGGCAAGTGACAAGGGCAGCCAAATCCCCGGTGGGTTCTGTGGTTGGTGTAATGACAGCAAGATTTCAGAGCTACTGTAGCAATCTCCACAAGGAGACCATTGTGGCCAGGTGTCAGCATAACCTCACTAACACCCTCTTCCTTGGATATTGTTTGAGTGGGCATTGCCAAGATCTGACTCTGATTTTCCGTTTTCAAGCTTTCGTGGTTGATCAACACCTCTTCTGAGAGATACCGTCTTTCTTTAATCAAATGACCATCTTGTTGGTTCTGGATTTTTCCCCCATTAAATCTGTCTTAATCTGGGGTGTTTTATATTAATTTTATAATTTCACCCTCACAGGGCAATCCTATAGTTCTTATTTTCTGGCATCTTATTATTATGTAGGTACCACCATATAGGCTGTGGTAAGTCAATGACCATAGGAAAGTCTACCAATCAACTGAGGGTTCTATCAATCTCTTTCCAGTATCCTCACTTCTGGATTTAGAGAAAAGCATAAATGGGAAATAATTCAAGGAAAGCCAGTGAAGATGATTTATAGTTTTGAGAATGACTCATGGAAGAGTCAAAAGTACTGGGAGAAGGCTGATGATTGATAGAATAACAGTGTCCAAAAATGCTGCATTGTTAAACATAGGAGACCAAATTATTTTGCAGCATGAGGGAGTTAGGCTTGACATAAAGAAGAACTTCCTTATGGTGAGAAATGTGACAGATGAATAGGCTACCAAAAAAGGTTTGGCAATCTGCTCTGCAGAGTTTGAAAAATGAATATATTTTCACTTATTTTAGGCCATAGTTCTTTCTGAAGGCAAAGAAATGGGACACATAGCATTTCAATTTTTTCCAGGTCTGAGATTCATGGATTAAAATTCTCAGGAATAGAGTAATGAATCCTTTTATAGTTAAGTGACCTCAGAACTTCAGGTGGTGATCCAAGGTAAACTACAAATAAATTCTTTTCTGTGCACTGTTTTTAACTTCCTCTGGGCAAAAGAAAAAAAAAAAAAACTATTTGAAAAACTGCTATAACCATAGACTGCCACACATGCATAGATTTGCACATGCCACATTTTGTAGGTAATTTCAAGGGATTAATGAACTCTCCACAGCTGATACAATGAGCCACTTAAGGGTGAAGGGACTCAGGTTAAGAATAAAACAAAACACAAAACAAAAACTCTTCCTGGAAGAAATGTATTCTTAACCCAGAAATGGGCGATTCTATTTTTGCATTTATAGCAAAGTTGTTCTGGAATCTTTTCCACATCATGTATGCCTTCGCACCATAAGAAATGTATGACTTCAACATCTCTTCTTTCTCACTTTTTTCTCTTTTGTTCTGCCTCCTAATTTTTTTTCTTCCTCCGATTCTCTCATACCCTCTCCTGTCTTCTTTTGTTCCTTCCTCTCTGTCAGGGTCAGCCTAAAGTTTCTTCATAGCTCCCTACAACTAAATCCACAGCAATGACAGGCTCTTAAAAACTGTATTTCCTAAGTCCAGATTTATGTCACACCTACAAGTATGTGTGGCAGAACATCATCTATGAGTAATTGTACAGAATTTACATGAAAATCCCATGTTTTTCAACTCCTTGGAGTCTGGGGTCTGAATGGCCTGAAAAACGTAGAAGACATATGCCACATGGCTTGAGTATTTAGATCTCAGATGTTTCCCTATGGAGCCTGGCCATTGAGGAATTCTTTTGGTAGCACTTAAGTTGCCTCATTGCCATCTTTGGAAGAGCTCCTCAGGTTCTAGAGCCACTGCTGTTTTTTTCTGGAAAATCTGGACATTCCCTTGGGGAGCATATACTAGGCATGGTTTAATAGAGACTGGCTACACAGCTGGGGGTTGAAAGCTATGGTATAGAGTCACCACAGCAACACCATTTAGGAATGAGTGGGCTCATTTGTTTTAAAGAAATAATTTGGGAGGACAGGATATTTTTATTGAATAAGGTATCAAGGAGTTCTTCTAAGCATAGCATTTTGTTTCCTCTGGTGTCTACACTAGCTGCTTGTTTATGTATTTTTCTTGGGTCTGAACAATTTTCAACTTTGAATTTCTCTTCTGCAATCTGTGAATTAAGAAAATGGCTCTGAATAGAGTAATGTGACTTCTCTTTGGCAGATCTCATGTATCCCAGAAAGTGACAAAGGAGAGAAAGATCGGAGAGGTGAAGGGAATTGCCAAAGGGGCAGAAATGAGAAAAGAAACTAAGTTCCTTGAAGTCATCCTAACCCCTGGGTGATTAGAACTTTCACCTCTTGAGAATCCAGCACTGTAGGGATCCCTTAGATTATAGATAGAGCAATTATAAATCTGGAGACTGGTTAAAGGTTGATAATAACAAAACTTTAAAGATAAGCCTTCTGCTAACAGACATAATCTTTTTCAGTTTCAGAAATCTTTAGGTAGAATCTTATAAATACTTTTTCCCATTATGTTCTGTCTTTTCCTATAAAGAATACAGCAAATGAACTGAGTTCTGGAATGTATAAGGTGCAAAATAAGATCACAAAGAGGAGTAAAACATCCAGATAAGGAAAATAACTATCTCCTGCTCTTCTCCTGGCAGGATACTGAGAGTCTGGAGTTACTCTTGTTATGTGATGGTCATAAGACAACAGTGGGTGGTGAAATAAAGCAATAGCATAGGAGAGAACCCTGTTGTGGGCTTGAAAGATCTGGCATGATGACTATATTTGAGGACTCTGATGTTAAACAGATTTGGGGTTATTTGATGGGCAGTTACTTGAACTCTGTCTCCATTTCCTAATCTCTAAACAGCACAACAATGCTGTTTAACAAACTTTAAATGAGATACTGCATGAAAAGCACACGGTGAGTGCCTGGCACATAGTAAGTGTTCAATAAATAGTGGCTATTATTATTTATAGTTATTAACCCTTTTGAGAATGCAAAATGTCCCTTTTTATATCTAGATTTCAAATCTGTATTAGTAATAATTATGCCAGCAGTATTTTTACCTCATTAGAGAAAAGTGTCATTTATTCAGCTAGAAGAAAAACTTTAGATAAATTTAACAGAGTTTAAATGAGCAAAGAATAATTCACAAATCAGAGAGTTCCCAGAACCAGAATAGGTTCAGAGTGACTCCAGGGCTGCCGCATGGTCAGATAACATTTATGAACGGAAAAAGGAAAGTGATGTGCAGGAAACAAAAGGGAGGGACAGAAACAGCTGGATTGGTTACAGCTTGGAGTTTGCCTTAGCAAACCTGCTTTGAGCAGTTGGCTGCCTGTGCTTAGCTGAGATTTGGCTATTATATTTGGCTGTAAGAGTAGGTTGCAGTTTGCTTATGCATCAAGTTAGGTTACAGTTCACTCTGTATGGAGAAATCTTTAGGATGAGCTTAAAATTTATAGGGAAGCAACTTTAGGCCAAACAATTCACATTAAGTTTTACTAATTTGGAATGACTTGCTAAAGGGTCAATCTTAATGATTAATAACTAGTACTATAGATATATCAAAAGCAATGCAGATGGAGCACTAGCTTGACCCATAGTTAGACACTTAAACATATCTGCTGAATTGAAAAGTATGCAAATAATTGGAGAAACTGCTCTCTCTAAATCCCATGATTAACAGATGATGGTCACTTGTAACTAGTACCATTTGAATGTGAAGGTGTTCATTATTTTATAGTTTTTGAGTTATTTTCTAATTAAAATAATTTTTAAATGATATTGAAAACTTCAGAGCTGAATTTGTGCATAGGGCAAGACCCAGTGTTTGCTGGGCTAACTCTCCTAAGCAGGTCACTGGCTAAGTATATTCTAGGCTCTCTCTTACCTTCTCTCTTTTGCATTGTTCCTCTTTTTCATCCTGCCTTCAGGTCCTCCTGCTCACCCCTGAAGCTACAAATCTCCCATTTTATAGCCCTAATGAGATAAGCACACTGAAACCTTTCTCCCTTCCTATCCTCACCCAAGCCAAAATGTACTTATCCAGTGTCCAATTTTCTCAGAGCTCTGCTCTTTTAATAACTGATAGACTATATTAAACTACAGTGTGGAGTAACTCATAATAACTTTTCATATTATACCTCCCAGATAACATTTGCATTTGTTGCCATTAATGTATTTATAATATATCATTTTTGGTCTTCATTTACTCCTTTAAAATTTTTTTTTTATTTTGAAATACTAATAGATTTACCAAAAAGTGGCAAAAATAGTACCAAAAGTATCCATATATTCTTTAGCAAGCTTATTGAAATGTTAATGGCTTACATATTTCCTCATGATTAAATTCAGAATGTTAACAGCTCGATATTTCCTCATGATTAAATTCAGGTTATATAATTTTCTCAAGAATACCACAGAAGTAATGTTGTATTCTTCTCAGTGTATCATCTCAGGAGGTACTTTCTGTCAAATATAACATAATGAGTAGTGACTTTAACCATGATCACTTAGCTCAGTTTGTATATACCAAATTTCTCCACTGTAAAGTTACTATTTTTCCTGTTGTAATTAATAAGTATCTTGTAACTGTCATCCAAAATGGCTGAATAGGAACAGCTCCAGTCTACAGCTCCCAGTGTGATTGACACAGAAGATGAGCGATTTCTGCATTTCCAGCTGAGGAACCTGGTTCATCCCATTGGGACTGGTTGGACAGTTGGTGCAGCCCACAGAGGGTGAGCCAAGGGTGTTGCCTCACCCAGGAAGTGAAAGGGGTCAGGGGATTTCCCTTTCCTAGCCAAGGGAAGCCGTGACAGACTATACATGGAAAAATGGGACACTGCCACCCAAATACTGCGCTTTTCCCATGGTCTTAGGAACCAGCAGACCAAGAGATTCTCTCCTGTGCCTGGTTTAGCAGGTCGCACACCTGCAGAGCCTTACTCACTGCTAGCGCAGCAGTCTGAGATCAACCTGTGAGGCTGCAGCCTGGTGGGGGGAGGGGCATCTGCCATTGCTGAGGCTTGAGTAGGTAAACAAAGTAGCTGGGAAGCTCGAACTGGGTGGACCCCACCACAGCTCAGCAAGGCCTACTGCCTCTACTGACTCCACTTCTGTGGGCAGGGCATTGCTGAACAAAAGGCAGCAGAAACTTCTACAGACTTAAACATTCCTGTCTGACAGCTCTGAAGAGAGCAGTGGTTCTCCCAGCATGACATTTCAGCTCTAAGAATGGACAGACTGTCTCATCAAGTGGGTCCCTGAACCCCCTGTAGCCTAACTGGGAGGCACCTCCCAGTAGGGGCCAACAGACACCTCATACAGGTGGGCGCCCCTCTGGAACAAAGCTTCCAGAGGAAGGATGAGGCAGCAATATTTGCTGTTCTGCGATATTTGCTGTTCTGCAGCCTCTGCTGGTAATACCCAGGCGAACAGGGTCTGTAGTGGACCTCCAGCAAACTCCAACAGACCTGCAGCTGAGGGACTGACTGTTGGAAGGAAAACTAACAAACAGAAAGGAATAGTATCAACATCAACAAAAAGGACATCCACACCAAAACCCCATCTGTAGGTCACCAACATCAAAGACCGAAGGTAGATAAAACCACAAAGATGGGGAGAAACCAGAGCAGAAAAGCTGAAAATTCTAAAAACTAGAGTGCCTCTTCTCCTCCAAAGGATTGCACCTCCTCGCCAGCAAGGGAACAAAGTGGGATGGAGAATCACTTTGACGAGTTGACAGAAGTAGACTTCAGAAGGTCGGTAATAACAAACTTCTCCAACCCAAAGGAACATGTTCTAACCCATCGCAAGGAAGCTAAAAACCTTGAAAAAAGGTTAGAGGAATGGCTAACTAGAATAAACAGTGTAGAGAAGATTTTAAATGACCTGATGGAGCTGAAAACCATGGCATGAGAAGTTTGTGATGTATGCACAAGCTTCAATAGCTGATTTGATCAAGTGGAAGAAAGGATATCAGTGACTGAAGATCAAATTAATGAAATAAAGCAAGAAGACAAGTTTAGAGAAAAAAGAGTAAAAAGAAATGAACAAAGCCTCCAAGAAATATGGGACTATGTGAAAAGACTAAATTTACGTTTGATTGGTGTACCTGAAAGTGATGAGGAGAATGGAACCAAGTTAGAAAACACCCTTCAGGAGATTTTCCGGGAGAACTTCCCCAACCTAGCAAGGGAGGCCAACATTCAAATTCAGGAAATACAAAGAACACCACGAAGATACTCCTCGAGTAGAGCAGCCCCAAGACACATAAGCATCAGATTCACCAGGGTTGAAATGAAGTAAAAAATGATAAGGGCAGTGAGAGTGAAAGGTTGGGTTACCCACAAAGGGAAGCCATCAGACTAACAGTGGATCTCTCTGCAGAAACCCTATAAACCAGAAGAGAGTAGGGGCCAATGTTCAGCATTCTTAAAGAAAAGAATTTTCAACCCAGAATTTCATATCCAGCCAAACTACGCTTCATAAGTGAAGGAGAAATAACATCTTTTACAGACAAGCAAATGCTGAGAGATTTGTCACCACCAGGCCTGTCTTACAAGAGCTCCTGAAGGAAGCACTAAACATGGAAGGGAACAACCAGTACCGGCCACTGCAAAAACATGCCAAATTGTAAAGACCATTGATGCTATGAAGAAACTGTATCAATTAATGGGCAAAATAACCAGCTATCATCATAATGACAGGATGAAATTCACACAATATTAACTTAAAATGTAAATGGTCTAAATGCCCCAATTAAGAGGCACAGACTGACAAATTGTATAAAGAGTCAAGACCCATCAGTGTGCTAAATTCAAGACACCCATCTCACATGCAGATACACACATAGGCTCAAAATAAAGGTATAAAGGAAGATCTGCCAAGCAAATGGAAAGCAAAAAAAAAAAAAAAATTTGAAAAAAAAAAAAAACAGATATTGCAATCCTAGTCTCTGATAAAACAGACTTTAAAACAACAAAGATCAAAAGAGACAAAGAAGGTCATTACATAATGATAAAGGGATCAATTCAACAAGAAAAGCTAACTATCCTAAATATATATGCACCCAATACAGGAGCACCAGACTCAAAAAGCAAGTACTTAGAGACCTACAAAGAGACTTAGACTCCCACACAAAAATAATGGGAGACTTTAACACCCCACTGTCAATATTAGACAGATCAACACGACAGAAGGTAAACAAGGATATCCAGGAATTGAACTCAGCTTTGCACCAATCAGACCTAATAGACATCTACAGAACTCTCCACCCCAAATCAACAGAATATACATTCTTCTCAGCACCACATCACACTTATTCTAAAATTGACCACATAATTGGAAGTAAAGCACTCCTCAGCAAATATGAAAGAACAGAAATCACAACAAACTGTCTCTTAGACCACAGTACAATTAAATTAGGACTCAGGACTAAGAAACTCACTCAGAACCTCACAACTACATGGAAACTAAACAATTCACTCCTGAATGACTACGGGATAAATAACGAAATGAAGGCAGAAATAAAGATGTTCTTTGAAACCAATGAGAACAAAATCACAACATACCAGAATCTCTGGGACACATTTAAAGCAGTGTGGAGAGGGAAATTTATAGCACTAAATGCACACAAGAGAAAGCAGGAAAGATCTAAAATTGACACCCTAACATCACAGTTAAATGAACTAGAGAAGCAACAGCAAACAATTTCAAAAGCTAGCAGAAGGCAAGAAATAACTAAGATCAGAGAAGAACTGAAGGAGATAGAGGCACAAAAAACCCTTCAAAAAATCAATGAATCCAGGTGCTGGTTTTTTGAAAAGATCAACAGAACTGATAGACCGCTAGCAAGACTAATAAAGAAGAAAAGAGGGAAGAATCAAATAGATGCAATAAAAACTGATAAAGGGGATATCACCACCCATCCCACAGAAATACAAACTACCATCAGAGAATACTACAAACACCTCTATGCAAATAAACTAGAAAATCTAGAAGAAATGGATAAATTCCTGGACACATACACCCTCCCAAGACTAAACCAGGAAGAAGTTGAATCTCTGAATAGACCAACAACAGGGTCTGAAATTGAGACAATAATTAATAGCCTACCAACCAAAATAAGCCCGGGACCAGATGGATTCACAGCCGAATTCTACCAGAGGTACAAAGAGAAGTTGGTACCATTCCTTCTGAAACTATTCCAATCAATAGAAAAAGAGGGATGCCTCCCTAACTCATTTTATGAGGCCAACATCATCCTGATACCAAAGCCTGGCAGAGATGCAACAAAAAAAGAGAATTTTAGACCAATATCCCTGATGAACTTTGATGCGAAAATCCTCAATAAAATACTGGCAAACCGAACCCAGCAGTACATCAAAAAGCTTATCCATGACAATCAAGTCGGCTTCATTCCTGGCATGAAAGGCTGGTTCAACATACGCAAATCAATAAACATAATACATCACAGAAACAGAACCAATGACAACAAAAAGCACATGATTATCACAATAGAGGCAGGAAAGGCCTTCGACAAAATTCAACAGCCCTTCATGCTAAAAACTCTCAATAAACTAGGTATTGATGGAACGTATCTCAAAATAATAAGAGCTATTTATGGCAAACCCACAGCCAATATCATACTGAATGGGCAAAACCTGGAAGCATTCGTTTTGAAAACCAGCACAAGACAAGGATGCCCTCTCTCACTACTCCTATTCAACATAGCGTTGGAAGTTGTGGCCAGGGCAATCAGGAAAGAGAAAGAAATAAGTGGTATTCAATTAGGAAAAGAGGAAGTCAAATTGTCCCTGTTTGCAAATGACGTAATTGTATATTTAGAAAACCCCATCATCTCAGCCCAAAATCTCCTTAACCTGGTAAGAATCTTCAGCAAAGTCTCAGGATATAAAATCAATGTGCAAAAATCACAAGCATTCGTGTACACCAATAACAGATAAACAGAGAGTCAAATCATGAATGAACTCCCATTCACAATTGCTACGAAGATAATAAAATACCTAGGAATCCAACTTAAAAGGGATGTGAAGGACCTCTTCCAGGAGTACTATAAACCACTGCTCAATGAAATAGAAGAGGACACAAACAAATGGAAAAACATTTCGTGCTGATGGATATTAAGAATCAATATCAAGAAAATGGCCATACTGCCCAAGGTAATTTATAGATTCAATGCTATCCCCATCAAGCTACCAATGGTTTTTTTCAAAGAATTGGAAAAACCTACTTTAAAGTTCATATGGAACTGAAAAAGAGCCCGCATTGCCAAGGCAATCCTAAGCCAAAAGAACAAAGCTGGAGGCATCACACCACCTAACTTCAAACTATACTACAAGGCTACAGTAACCACAACAGCATGGTACTGCTACCAAAACAGAGATATAGACCAATGGAACAGAACAGAGGCCTCAGAAATAACACCATACATCTACAACCATCTGGTCTTTGACAAAACTGACAAAAACAGGACATGAGGAAAGGATTCCCTATTTAGTAAATGGTGCCGGGAAAACTGGCTAGCCATATGTAGAAAGCTGAAACTGGGTCCCTTCCTTACTCCTTATACTAAAATTAATTCAAGATGGATCAAAGACTTAAATGTTAGACCTAAAACCATAAAATCCCTAGAAGGAAACCTAGGCAATACCATTCAGGACATAGGCATGGGCAAGGACTTCATGAATAAAACACGAAAAGCAATGGCAACAAAAGCCAAAATAGACAAACGGGATCTAATTAAACTGAAGAGGCTCTGCATGGCAAAAGAAACTACTATCAGAGTGAACAGGCAACCTACAGAAAGGGAGAAATTTTTTGCAATCTACCCATCTGACAAAGGGCTAATATCCAGAATCTACAAAGAACTTAAGCAAATTTACAAGGAAAAAAAAAAACATCAAAAAGTGGGCAAAGGATGTGAACAGACACTTCTCAAAAGAAGACATTTATGCAGCCAACAGACACATGAAAAAATGCTCATCATCACTGATCATCAGAGAAATGCAAATCAAAACCACAATGAGATACCATCTCACGCCAGTTAGGATGGTGATCATTAAAAAGTCAAGAAACAACAGATGCTGGAGAGGATGTGGAGAACTAGGAACACTTTTACACTGTTGGTGGGAGTGTAAATTAGTTCAACCATTGTGAAAGACAGTGTGGTGATTCCTCAAGGATCTAAAACTAGAAATACCATTTGACCTAGCGATCCCGTTACTGGGTATATACCCAAAGGATTATAAACCATTCTACTATAAAGACACATGCACACGTATGTTTATTGCAGCACTATTCACAATAGCAAAGACTTGGAACCAACCCAAATGTCCATCAATGATAGACTGGATTAAGAAAATGTGGTGCATATACACCATGCAATACTAGGCAGCCATAAAAAAGGATGAGTTCATGTCCTTTGCAGGGACACGGAAGCTGGAAACCATTATTCTCAGCAAACTATCACAAGGACAGAAAACCATACTCTGCATGTTCTCACTTATAGGTGGGAATTGAACAATGAGATCACTTGGACACAGGATGGGGAACATCACACACCAGGGCCTGTTGGGGGGTGGGGGTCTGGGGGAGGGATAGTATTAGGAGAAATACCTAATGTAGATGATGAGTTGATGGGTGCAGCAAACCACCATAGCAGATGTATACCTATGTAACAAACCTGCATGTTGTGCACATGCACCCTAGAACTTAAAGTATAATAGAAAAGGGGGCATTATGGAGCATACACCATAGAAAAAAAAAGAGTATCTTGTAGAGAGATATTTGGAGACTATGCAAATATCATGCTTCTCATCTTTGTCCACTAATTTTAGCAAACATCAAATGATTCTTGCCTACAAGTGTTACTGTGGTGTTTGCCAATTATTCCTCGGTATGTCTACTTCATTAATTATTTTCACATTTACAAAATAGAATTTTATTATAAAGAAGAGTTATCCCTTCTTCCTCATTTATTTGTATATTATTTGCTTACATTGGTATGAACAAGAGGCAGTTAACTTTTTTCTGTGGGCTATAATCCATTACTGTTATTTATTTTTCAATAAATAATTGAGCTCCCTCAAGAAGGTTCTTTTGTCCTTTTAACATGCTTCTACTTTTTTTTTTTGGATCACTTTTTCTTTTTGGTACCACAAGGTGTCCCAAGCTCATCTTGTAATATACCTGCCCTAGCTTTGGAATCAGAAATTTGTCCAAAGAGCCCTGGTTCTTTTTATTAGATGTTGATGTTTAAAAACCAAGATATGAGTGCTATTACCTCAGGACCCTTCTAGCGGGCAAATACACACCACACATTTACATACCTTTATATGTATATGTACACATACATATTTGTATTTCTATATCTGCATATTATTAAAAACTATTATTATGCTACCTCTGATTTGTATCTAACATCAAAGGAATCTTCCCCATCCTTATTTGTAATTCCTGTCACTGTGAGAAATCTGGATTTCATTATTTGAAATATATTTATGATTATCTCAATCTTAGGGTGCATAAACTTAGTTTCAGAATTATTCATACCACTGTGAAAACAAAATGTACTAAAAAGAGTAAAATATTTGACTTTTTTCCTTAGCTTTATAGAATAGACATTGTTTTCCAACGCCACCTAGCATAGTTCTTTTCTTCACCAATTCCTTCAGTGTGGCTATGTTATTCATCAGTAATACAGTTAGGTTAACTCTGCTGGAATTCCATTTTGGACTCTCCTCCATGTTCTGGTTGATTTTAAGTATTTTTGGCTATGTGAAACATGGCCCTAAAAATCAGAAATATACGAACAATGTATACTTTCCATTATTTTTAACACTTTATTCCACCTAACCATGTAGAAAACTATTCCCACTAACATTTCTGATTTTTGCTTCTCATATTTCTTTTTGTATACTGCCTTGTTTTCTCTTATTGTTTAATGAAGATAACACACTATAGACAATCTTTTGCAGTTTGCTTTCTGTGGTTAGCAATATATCCTGGAAATTACTCTGCATCAGTCCATAATGATTGCCCTTATTCCGCAGTTCTGTAGTACTCCATCGTGTGGATATGCCATGGTTTATTCAAACACTTTCTATGTGTGGGTAAGTGCATATATCTTTGTTACATATTGCCAAATTCCCCATCCCCAACTGAAAATTTGTTTCAGTTGGTATTCTTAGAAGTTTAAGAGAATGCATATTTTTTCATAGTCTCGCCAGTAGCATATGTCATATTTTTAGATTATTATCCAAACTGATAGGTAAAAACTGATAATTCAGTGTTGCTTTAATTTGTATTTCTTTTATTATGAAGGAGTTTAAGTATCTTTACGTGTGTTTAAAAGCCATTTGTCTATTCATATATTTTTACCATTTTTTCTGTTGGGGTTGAATCTTTGTTCTCCAGTTTTTTTGTTTGTTTGTTTTCCTGAAACGAGTCTCACACTGTTGCCCAGGCTGGAGTGCAGTGGCGTGATCTTGGCTCACTGCGACCTCCGCCTCCCAGGTTTAAGCAATTCTCCTGCCTCAGCCTCCGGAGTAGCTGAGATTACAGGCATGCACCACCACGCCCAGCTAATTTTTATATTTTTAGTAGAGATGTGGTTTCACCATGTTGGCCAGGTTGGTCTCCAACTCCTGACCTCGTGATCCATCTGCCTTGGCCTCCCAAAATGCTGGGATTACAGGCGTAAGCCAGGGCGCCCAGCTTGCCCTCCAGTTTTTAAGAGCACGCCTTATGTATGAGGTATTTTAGCCCTTTATTGGGATTTGTCTTGCAAATATTTTATACCAGCTTGTTAGTTGCCTTTTAACTTTGTGGTATTTGCCATGTAATTTTAAAGAATTTTTTTGTGGGAACATGGATGGAGCTGAAGGCCTTATCCTTAGCAAACTAACGCAGGAACAGAGAACAAAATGCCACGTGTGCTTACGTAAAAGTGAGAGCTAACTGATGAGAACATACGATCAAAAAGAAAGGAACAACAGACACTGGGGCCTACTTGAGGGTGGAGGGTGGAGGAGAGAGAAGAGCAGAAAAAATAACTGTTGGGTACTGGGCTTAATACCTAGGTGATAAAATAATCTATACAACAAATCCTGTGACACAAGTTTACCTATGTAACAAACCTTCACATGTACCCCTGAACCTAAAATAAAAGTTAAAAAATAAGAGAATTGGCCAGATGAGGTGCCTCACTCCTGTAATCCCAGAGCTTTGGGAAGCCGAGGAGGGCAGATCACCTGAGGCCGGGAGTTCGAGACCAGCCTGACCAACATGGCGAAACCCCATCTCTATTGAAAATACAAAATTAGCCAGGCATGGTGGGAGGTGCCTGTAATCCCAACTACTTGGGAGTCTGAGGCAGGAGAATTGCTTGAACCTGGGAGGTGGAGGTTACAGTGAGCTGAGATCATGCCACTGATTCCAGGCCAGGCAACAGAGTGAGACTCCGTCTTAAAATAAAATAAAATAAAATAAAATAAAATAAAATAAAATAAAATAAAATAATAAAATATCAAATTTATCAATATTTTCTTGTATTGCCTCTGACTTTTGAGTCACATTTAGAAAGACTTTTCCTACACTATGGTTAAAAAACGACTCATCCGGGCTGGGCATGGTGGCTCAAGCCTGTAATCCCAGCACTTTGGGAGGCCAAGGCGGGCAGATCTCCTGAAGTCTGGAGTTCATGACCAGCCTGACCAACATGGAGAAACCCTGTCTCTACTAAAAATACAAAATTAGCCATGCATGGTGGCAGGCACCTTTAATCCCAGCTATTCTGGAGGCTGAAGCAGGAGAATCACTTGAATCCAGGAGGCAGGGGTTGCAGTGAGTCGAGATCACGCCATTGCACTCCAGCCTGGGCAACAAGAGCGAAACTCCGCCTCAAAAACAAACAACAACAACAACAAAACAAAACAAAAAACCATGACTCATCCATCTTTTTGTCTGATATATTTGGAGTTTATTACTATATGCAGAGTGAGGTATGACTCTAATTTCATCTTTTGCCAAATGGCATATTTATTTAAAAGTTTATCATTGCTCTGGCTGGGCACAGTGGCTCAGGTCTGTAATCCTAGCACTTTGGGGGGCTGAGGTGGGCAGATCACTTGAGGCCAGGAGTTCAAGACCAGCCTGGCCAGCATGGCAAAACCCTGTCTCTACTAAAAATACGAACAATTAGCCAGGCATGATGGTGCGCACCTGTAGTCCCAACTACACAGGAAGCTGAGGAAGGAGAATCACTTGAACTTGGGAGGCAGAGGTTGTGGTGAGCCAAGATTGTGCCATTGCTCTCCAGCCTGTGTAAAAGAGTGAAACTCTGTCTCAAAAATAAATAAATAAATGTAAAAATAAAAGTTTATCATTGCTCTAATAATTCAAGATGCACATGTATCATACTACATTTCCATATGTACTTGGATCTATTTATCTTTTCCTTCAGTCTGTCTATTCATTTACCAGTATCACAATGTTTAAATCACAGAGGCCAGTTTCCTCTGATAGTTTTTCTTTTGCAGTGCTTTTCTGAGTATTCTTATAATTTGTTTTCCATACGAACTTTAGTATCAACACGTCCAACTCCATGAATCTTGTTAGTATTGTATTGCAACTGTTGTAAATTTGTGAGTTAACTTAGAAGAGTTGATATCTTTATAAAGTTGAGTTGATTTACCCAAGAACAGGGGAGGTCTTTCCATTTGATCAAATCTACTTTTATGTCTTTCAGGAGAGTGCCATTCGTGTTTTAGTCCAAAGAAGAGACTTATAATGAAAGGTTCAGGAATCATGGGGCACCAACCTTTAAACACAACATGCTGGTGATTGCACCCTCCTTGATATCCATTCAACTAATATTTACTAAGCATTTATCTACCAGATGGTAGGATCTGTGCTAAGACCTGTGGATACTAAAGTAAAACACCTGGTTCCTGCCTAGGAGGTGCTCACAATTTAGTAGGAGGACCGTTTATTAAATTGACAGTAGCGATTACTCTTTTAAAGGATAGCCCAGTCTTTTCACTGGGAGAACTAGATTCAGTGTCTGTGAGACATCAAGGAGGATGTCAGAATTGGTTGTATGAAACCTAGCTGGAAATTTGTTTCTCAATGTCATTTATGCATGAAATAACTTTTACTTACAGCTGAGTCTTACAGAAGATAATTTGAAAGTCTAATTGTAAAGTGTTGAAGCCTTTCTTGTTCTCGCATGTGTATCCAGTGTGATATCAAGTGGAATGTTGTAATTAGTTGACTTCAGCAGCAGCTGGTACTCAGCAAGATTTTCTTCTTAAATCACTTTACTTTCCTGGGTCATTAATAATAATCTGACTAAAAAGGAAGGAAATTCTTAAGACCTTTATTATGCTTCCTAATTTTTTTCTATCAGTTCTTGCAATGTAATATATGCCTAGCACTTTTTCTGTGTGTGATAACAATGTTGGATATTGTATTTATATGCTTTTAACAAAATATAATTGTTGCGCAAGTTGAGTGAATCATCACTTTAAAAGTTGTTTTACTATGGCTCCTTCAAACTTAATTCACATCTTATTTTGAGCCCATGGAGAGTCAAGCAGGATCTTAAAAAATGTGTGATCTGAGGTAAAATTAATTAACCCTTTCGGGATTGTCAATGTTCCTAGAAAAAGAGATAATTTATTTTTCGGACTGTTCTTTGGCCAAATATCTAATATAGGATTTCCAATCTTGCATTATCTTGCTAGAATAGAATTCTAGTTTTCAAAATGGAACTAAGATAATGATAAGATGCTAATATGGATGCATGCTTATGACTATAGAATTAGAAGTGTGATTGTGAATACTAGCTAGGAAAAGGAGATGGGGTCACAGAAGGGAAGGAATCTTATTCTTTTTGATCCTTTCTTATCTCAGCTTGAAAGTAAAAGGAGATTTGTTCACTATAGCTTTTCAAAAAGCAAAGACTGTTTCTTCAGGGAGTCTAAGAGTCCAAGAGAGAAAAATGATGGAATGTGGTCTTAGAAGCTTTTCAGAATGAGAAGCAGGTAGCTATTATTAAAATATGAGCTGAAAGTAACCTTACATGGACCTTACTCACAAGTAACTCCCAGAATTTTACTAGTATTTTTTTTTTCCTTTTTTGGTTAATTTTAACCTTCCTCTTTTCTGCACAGCACTGTAGTCATTCAGTTAAATCAATTCATTCCCAATCCTACACAGTTCCCCACTCCTACTCTGGTCTCTGACCCTTTTCTCCACCCTGCTTGTACTTTTCCTCTTTTATTTTCATTCTAAAGTGGATGCTACAAGAGAGCTATGTAGGCTCTAAGTCTTTGTGGCTTGTCACTATCCTTAACAATCTGCAAAACTGGTTTTCTTCTTTTTTTTTTTTTTTTTTTTTTTGTGTTTCTTGTATCTAGATCACCTAAAGTTACTGATCACATCAATTAATATCATCAGTTGTCCTCCATCAAACAAGAGTATTTATTCCAGAATAATAATGACAACATTTATAACCAGAAAATTTCAAAAACATAGAAAAGTGAGGTGATTGTGTCAAAGAATTATTACATACTGACTAACAAGCTGGGAAATGTGAACTATGGAATGAAATATGAGTTTCAGTAGCAGTCAATAGTAACTGCTCCCCACTCGACTTCTGAGAGTGTAGATACAACTTTCCCCACAACCCTCACCCCCAAACCACCAAACCTAATAAGGGAAAAAAAAGCTTCTCACCACCATTTTTTGAAGTCTTGGCTGACCTAGTGTTAGTGTTTTAACCTCATCCAATGCAATCACATTCATCATTGCATTTCATAGATGAATTCCTGCTCCTTAACAACCTCTCCATACCTGGTCACTTGTATTTCATTATATATTAAGATTTGACAATAACTTATTAAAAGGAAGCATATCCACATTCACTTGCTACATAACTGCTCTCTTTCCTTCTGTAGTTTGTGTGTATTTTTTAAATGCCATGTAGAAGAAGAGGGACTGTTTATAAATTTAGTTTAAAATTTTTATAAAGAGAAGGATTGTTTTAGACTTTTTTCTCCCAGAGATTCAAGATTTGGATTTTATCATGTTTGAACTAAAAATAGAACTATACAATAGTTATAATTGCATGGAACTTACTGGTTCATTGTCTTCTATAGAATTAGAGGTTACTACACCTTTAATCTTAGAACAAGCTTACTTTCATTTAATTACTGTAATACAGGACGAGTCATGCTCAAACTGACAGCACTGACCATATACCTATCTGAGTTCTAGCCCAGGGGAAAGTAGAAGAGAGAAACACCATTGTGAAATGAACACTTCTTGGCTATGAAAGAAATTACTTCAAAAATTTTCCAAACACACTCTCTTCTCTCTCCTTCTGGAACTCCAGTTATGTTTGACTTTTGGATATTATCTCATTGTTATGGATATTCTGTTAGTTTTTTAAAAATATTCTTATTTCAATTTAGGTCATTTTGATTGACTTGTCTTCAAGTTCACTCATCCATTTTTTTCCCCTGAAATATCTAATCCACTGTTAAGCCCATCCAATAAATTTTGACTTCTAATATTGCATTTTAAAGTTTTAGAATTTTCATTTTGTTGTTTCATAGGGTTTCCATTTTTTAATAGAAAATCAAGAGAAAAGTCTCTTCATCCATAATATGCATTTTTCTGTAAATTCTTTGACAAACATAATTATCGTTGTAAAGTTTTTGTC
This sequence comes from Theropithecus gelada, assembly GCF_003255815.1. NCBI lineage: Eukaryota > Metazoa > Chordata > Mammalia > Primates > Cercopithecidae > Theropithecus > Theropithecus gelada. The sequence goes on along the minus strand of NC_037671.1, from coordinate 81,488,277 downwards.
TACTGATTTCAATAACTAGGTTATCTCTGGGTCTGTTTTTACTTCCTCTCAGTTTTTTCCTGATTATCATGTTTTCCTGCTTCCTCACATTTTTTATATATCCCTCCTCTATTGCTATTCTCTCACTGTGAGGAAGCCTGGACGAACAGACTTACTGGATTGGGTTCTTCCAGACTCCAGACTCCTCCTACTGTGTCCTTCACCCCAGTCATTCAGGGAAGGCCTGGTTATTTCTTCTCATTCTCAGAAGGTCTCCCCATCCAGGTGTGGAAGCTGCTGCCATTTTCTGCTCATTTGTCTCTGGAACATAATTTATCAAGGCTTCTTTACTGCCCTTGCTATTCACTAGCTCCTTAGAAAACAATGGTTTTTATTTTATCTAGGTCTTTTATTGTAGATACTATGAGAACAAAGGTCTTTTGCATTATTCTACATCCTAACTCAAAGCAGAAGTCTAACCCACTTCTTTAAGTCAATGTGTAGATTCCTGGCAAAGGACACAGGACATTGAGGAATATTCATAAAGTCCCCAGAGAATTTGTGGCATCAATGGTTTCTGTTAAAAAGTTGCGGGTTGCCGGGCGCGGTGGCTCAAGCCTGTAATCCCAGCACTTTGGGAGGCCGAGACGGGCGGATCACGAGGTCAGGAGATCGAGACCATCCTGGCTAACACAGTGAAACCCCGTCTCTACTAAAAATACAAAAACTTAGCCGGGCGAAGTGGCAGGCGCCTGTAGTCCCGGCTACTCGGGAGGCTGAGGCAGGAGAATGGCGTAAACCCGGGAGGCGGAGCTTGCAGCGAGCTGAGATCCGGCCACTGCACTCCAGCCTGGGTGACAGAGCGAGACTCTGTCTCAAAAAAAAAAAAAAAAAAAAAAAAAAAAAGTTGGGGGTTTGTTGGGGGCAGGGAGATGGATAATGAAATTTCCTGGGAAGATGTTATTTATGATTATATTTTTCAAATGAGATAACAAAGGGAAATATAGGGAGAGAACATGAATAAGCACAGGATCATTAGAGTCAGCATCACAAGATTAGAGAGTATGAAGTTACCATGCTATTATAATCACAATAGGTTCAAGTTAGTAGAAAACCTTAGGTAGTCTCAAGTCCAAATTCATCTGATAGATGGTGATAGTTATTTGAGGTTCACTTGATAGACTGAATGTTTCTTTTGCTTTCTCCAATGTCCTAGGAAGCCTGTGACTAAACATCAGTGTTTCTTCATCAGACCTATAATGAAGGCCTCTCCTTCCTTTTTAATTTCTCATAACCAAAAACCCCAGGAAGCATTTATCTTTTTCTGAGTTCTAAATTGGAAATCTTTTTTCAAAAAAAATCAAACTTAGACCTTGTAACCTAGGAGAAAAAAATCACACCCTCTCTGCACAATGAAAAACAAGTTTTGTTAAGTGGTGTTATCAACTTTTGACAAAAAGATAACACCTCAATTAGTTTACATGAGGCAGGGCAAGTCTGAAGGATCAAAGGCATTTTGGGATGCATGTGAATCCTGCCAGGTCTGTAGGATAGCACAGGAAAAAAATGTGTTAATTAAGAATAGACCTCAAACACTTTAATGCTGACTCACAGGCTCAGCGACTAGAAATTCATGCTTTGGGCACTTAAAAACTAAAATCAGAACTCATGGTAATTGAACAATGTTTCCACAGTCTAAGAATTAATGTCACCAATGATTCTTATTAGGATATGGTCCACTGTTAGGCTTCTAATTTGTGCCAGGACATGTAAACTTCCCTTCATATGCAGTGTTTCTTGAAAAGTTCTAGGAGAAGGTGCTTAAGAGTCACCTTCATGATCTAACAGGAGATCAATAGTTTATATCCTAAGGGAATTTCATAGTTCTAAACAGCTTAAATATTTCAACCAGAAAAAGCCAAGGAGAGAGAGAAAAACAGTGCACTAATAATACATACCCTAGGGAGTAAGCTTAAGATACAAGAGCAAACAGAAAATGTAGGAGGTGTGCACATTTTTAGGAAAAGAACATCTGAAGGTTGAGTTGATACAAAAGTATGATCTGTGGTTATATCAACTGTGATAAGAAGAATCGTGCTATTTTTTCAGAAGATAATTTGTTTATTAAATGTGACCAATGCCTTCTTTGGAATCTATAGAAATACCATACACTAAACTTACATGAACATCCTTTCTCTCACAGGAAAAGGTGATTTAATTATTGAAAGAGCTTTTAAAAATAGAAATTAAACTCTTCTGGCTTTAGAGCAGCTCCCCGTTGAGATGCTTTGGTGTAAGGTAACAGAAAAATATCATGATTGCTACATCCAACCATCTCGAAGTTTCTTAAAGACACTTTGTGGTTTCCTAACACAATGCATTAAATGTAAAAACTTTGTTTGCAGACTTCTTTTATCTTAACTTGTTTTGGCTCCTTTTGTTTAATTTATTTTATCTTGTATCATTCATTTATTATTATTTTTATTATTTTAACTTTAAAATGTTTTTGTCTTACATTTTCTCCTAGTGAATGCTCCAGAGGGCATTGGCTATAAGATAGAAGATTTTATTCTATCTAAAAAATAGAAGATTTTATTCCTTGTACCTGGGGCCAGCAGGATTTAACGAAAGGCAATTGAAGATTTACAATATTATTGTTTTAAAATATTTAAACTGCCTACAAATTGCACATCATCTGTAACAATGACTTGAGAATATTGCTAGGGAAAGTAATAATTTATGACTCCAGACACAAACTTGCTTAATATTCCATGGCAATTTACAAAAAATAAAATGTTCCTAACATTTTATTTATGAGTGATCATCCGTTCATCCTTAATTATAATGGTATCAGAGAAACCAGAAAAAAATAGAAGAATATATCAAAATATTCTTTTAATGTACAGTGTTGTTTATATTCAAGCCAGGAACTAAGATAACTTTTCTCTACTGACCTAGTTTTCCATCTACTTCTGCCACATTTTGACAGTCATATTTTTTAAAACTGTATGTATATGTGTATGTGTGTGTGTCTTCACTCTTCCAAGTCATATTAAATTGAAAGGCTCTATGTCTACCTATCCTATATGTCTACCTATCCTATATGTCTGCCTCCATGTAAAGGTCATCCCATGATACTACAGGTTCCATTTAAGGCTCTGGTTAAATTCCATTTTCTCCATGAGCTCTACAGCTTTTTCTGACCTTCTATTGATCTTATTTTCCAAAATGCTCACCTGAGAATCATGTGATGCTAAGTGTATTGACTTATATTTCTGTGTTACATAATTTTTAAACTCTTGAAATATATTTTAATATTTGAGTGTCCACATATTTTCTTCTCTAAGAAAGTTTTATGCTCATTGAACACTACATTCTTTATAGTTTCCTCAGCCCCTTGTACAGTGTCTGCCATAAAGTTGGCCCTCATTAGCAGAAAAAATACCAGACCATGTAAATTCTCTGAATTTCTAGCTAGAACACTCTTTTTCATCAGAATTTCTGAGCTCCCAAATCTGGAAGATTATTATTCTCTCTCTAATAAAACATATAGTGATCTTTAAAAAAATAAAACAATCCATGGTAAACAATTTATGCTAGGTAACAATCCACGGTAGGTGAAAACAAAATAAAACAATCCATGAGAACATTTCTTGGAGGAACTATTGCTCTAGCACTAGCATATAGCCTTGAAAACCTAGTAATAGCTCCTCTAAGAAATGCCCTCATGTCCTGAAATGAGTCAGCAGTTCCTTGAAAGACAAATGGCTCACTGTTACCACCTTGGCACCCTCAGAAAGTAGCAGAAAGTGGTGCATTCATAGTCTCTCCATTAAACCCTAAGAGTGGCAACTACAGGAGAGTCTGGCTCCTTCTAGAAGATTAAATGAAAAATTTGTAAAGTCTCCTGCATAGCATCAGAAGTATAATCTCATATCTGCTTTAGTTTAGTTTATTGTAGTAGTTGGAGTTCTCCAGAGAAATGGAACCAATAGGATGTGTGTGTGTATATGTGTGTATGTGCACATACACACAAACACATGTATATAGTGATTATAGAGGCTGGCAAGACCAAGTCTTCAGGGTGTGCCAGCAGGTTGGAGACCCAGGGAAGAGCTGATGTTGCAGTTCAAATCTAAAGTCATCTACTGCAGAATTCTCTCTTGGTCAGGAGAGGTCCAACTTTGTGGTATTCAGGCTTTCAACTGAAGGCCCACCCACATTTTGGAGGACAATCTGCTTTACTCAAAGTCCACTAAGTTAAATGTAGAGCTTATCTAAAAACACCCTTACAGAAACATCCAGAATAATATTCAACCAAATATATGAGCACCCTGTGTCAGCCAAGTCGACACATACAATTCACCATCACATTTAGTTTTTATTTTGTTTTAACTGCAGGTACTCCCACACTCTCTTGGCTCAGTGTGAACTTCATCTACCTGAGAGTGGGGACCCTCTGCAACTTATTCATCAGTGTATCCACAGCACCTAGCCCGACGGATGAATAAATCACTGCACACTACTAGCAGCCATTCTCAGCCATCCTTCTTTTCTCCCACTCCCAGTGGCATTTCAGGCAGCATCTGACTCAACAGTAGTCCCGAGTGCCTTCATGTATACCCCCCACCATACATACATATTGCCTCACTTGCTCATAGGCCACAGGGGCATATATTAAAAGTGGATCATCCTAAATACACTGTCCATAAGCAAACTGATATCTCATCAGACACTGGCCAAGTAACTTTATCCTACATTGTCACAGAAAGCAGGGATTGTCTTTGATACTTGGTAAAGTGCCATCTACTTCCCTAAGCACACTTACGCTTCTTTTTGATAACTTGCTTTTTCTTGCTCCTTCCCTTGTTACTTGGCCTTTACACAAACACACACACACACACACACACACACGCATACACCCCTACCTTTCTTCCTCTCTATTGTCCTTTTTTTCCCAAACTTTTCCTTACCTTCATATACTTTCCCAAGAGTGGAATGGAAATAATGTTAATTCTAGGATTCACAGAGCTGTTTGTGAAGCTCTCTTGTCTTCAAGGAGAATTGTCAGCTGTTCTTTTGTCTCCTACCTTCCCTAGGGTGTAACTCACTGCACTGTTCAATGTCACAGGCTTCAGTATCACATTCAGGCTTGTGGTAGTTGTGTTGCTTGTATAAGTGTGAAAATAAATACTGGGATTGGTGCCCAGAACCTAATGAAACAAGGCCATAGACCTAGAAGCCACTTAAATGTTCCTTATTTCTGTTACTTTCTTCCTTTTCGTCTGTCCTTTCTCAGGGCTGTATTTACAGATGAAGTCTGAATTTAGAGATTAAGTGATTTTGTTATTGAATAGGAAGTGGATGCAAATGCTTGCAAATAAAAGATTCAAAATCAGTGGACACTTTTTGAGTACAATAATTTTGAAAAAATTTCTCTATACTATACTTTGTTGCGTGTTTTCTTCCCCCACAGAAATTGTGTAATATGTAGGCCACTCAGACAGAAACATCACTGTTCATGCATATTTTTATATGTGGGCTGTTTTATATGTGGGCTTTCTTGCTCTCTACACCAGAATCTTGACTAGATGAATGAGGTAGACCAATTCTGATATTTATCCAAAGTACCGGTTCTTTACTTTTTAGAATCTCAGATATCTTTAAGGGTCTAAAGAAAGCGATGAATCCCCTATATGCACATGAAATTTTGCAGAGAATTTTAGCTTTGACTCAAAGATACTCTTCAAGTCTATCCATGGGACTACAGATAAGAATCTCTAAGTGTTGTTCCCCTACCTGTGTCCATGTGTTCTCATTGTTCAGCTCCCACTTACAAGTGAGAATGTGTCATGTTTAGTTTTCTGTTCCTGCATTAATTTGCTGAGGATAATGGCTTCTAACTCTATCCATGTCCCTGCAAAGGACATGATATCACTCCTTTTTATGGCTGCATAGTATTCCATGGTGAATATGTACCACATTTTCTTTATCCAGTTTATCATTGACAGACATTTGGGTTGATTTCATGTCTTCTATTTTCTCTTCCTGCATTAGTTTGCTCAGGATAATGGCTTCAAACTCTATCCATGTCCCTGCTAAGAACATGATCTTCTTCCTTTTTATGGCTGCATGGTATTCCATGGTGTATATGTACCACATTTTCTTTATCCAGTCTATCATTGATAGGCATTTGGGTTGATTCCACGTCTTTACTATTGTGAATAGTGCTGCAATGAACATACGTGTGTATGTGTCTTCATAGTAGAATGATTTATATTCCTTTGGGTATATACTCAGTAATGGGATTGCTGGGTCAAATAGTATATCCAGTTCTAAATCTTTGAGGAATCACCACACTGTCTTCCACAATGGTTGAAGTAATTTACATTCCTACCAACAGTGTAAAAGCATTCTTATTTCTCTGTACATGTACCTTGAAGTTAAAAAAATAATAATTTTTTAAAAAAGAATCTCTGATCTATGCACCACTTCATTCCAGCCTAGGCAACAGAGTAGGACCCTGTCTCTAAAAAATTTTCTAAAAAATAATCCCTCATCTATGACAAAAAATTCTGCTTACTCTGAACTTTATAAAGGATTAATTGAATCCTTTATAAAGGATGAATCCACTCATATTATGTAAGTTCTGTATATGTCACTAAATTTTTAACCTAACAGTGAAACTCAAATAAATGTCATTGGTGTTTGCCACAAACTTCATATTTCCTTCTCTCTGAGACTTGGTGAATTTAGGGAATAATCTTTGCCCTGGTGTGGCCCAAACTCCATGGTCCTTCAAGCTGTAACAAGACCTGTTGATCTTCAGCATATTCTTATGGAGCCACACTGGGAGATACGGTTTCACATTCAGAAGCTAACTTTTACTTTTCTTTGTGCACTTGTGCAAATTTCTTTTAAAGTACAAACTCTCTATTGTATTGCTAAGTTCTTTCTCTCTTAAAAAATATCTGCTATCCCTAAGTTCCCCAAAGACTTTTTTCTCTGTTTGCAGGAATCTGTGGTATAACCTGTCTCTGAATTGAGTGTTTTCCATCTGTCTGTGATCTGTACTCTTTGCTATCCTTGGGGGTTGGAAGGATAGAAGGTTTTGAAACATCCTTTGGCTAAAAGAGCATTTTTGTAGCTGGAACTTGCACTGAAAGCAGATCCCTTGCCCCAGTTGAGGTAGAAATATGGAAACCATGACACCTCCTATTCCCCTCCCCCTACCAGAGGCTGAGGCAGTTAAAGGTGTATCTTCCCATAACCTCATCATGCTCTGTTGGCTATGGCAAATTGAACAGAATATATAAGCAGAAAATCAAATTACTTTATTTCATAGTTATCCAGTCTTACAACATTTTTTTTTTTTTTTTTTTTTTTAAAAAGAGACAAAGTTTCAACCTGTTACCCAGGCTGGAGTGCAGTGGTACAATCTGAGCTCACTTAAACTCCTGGGCCAAGCCATCCTCTTGCCTCCACTTCCTGAGTTTGAGATTACAGGTATGAGCCACTGCACTCAGCCAATCTCATACCTTTTATTTTTTATTTATTTATTTATTTATTTATTTTTATTATTATTATACTTTAAGTTCTAGGGTACATGTGCATAACGTGCAGGTTTGTTACATATGTATACTTGTGCCATGTTGCTGTGCTGCACCCATCAACTCGTCAGCACCCAACAACTCGTCATTTACATCAGGTATAACTCCCAATGCAATCCCTCCCCACTCCCCCCTCCCCATGATAGGCCCCGGTGTGTGATGAGATTTTAAAGCAAATGTTTTATGTGTGAAACATTTTGAATCCCAGATTTAAGCAAATAAAATTCAAGAAGGCAAAAATTATTTCCAAGTCCTGTAAGTTGAGAGGCAGTTAATATACTCATTCAATTCATTAATTATGTACTATATAATATTGGGTAAATATGAGGCAAGCCTTCTACCTTCTCAAAGTTTTGAGTCATAAAAATGAAAAATTAAGTTAAGAGGAAAATCATTAGCTTTGAATTGGATCTGCATACAGGCCTCAGGGAACCACATATCAATCTCAATCTTTTAATGATTATAACAATCATCTCAGGAGCTGGTAGAAGCTGACTTCGGTATATCATATATCATGCGCAATCCACCTATTGGACTTTCTGTTCTGTTTAATTGGTCTACTTATCTAGTCTTAATTGACACTGATGAATTATAAGTGTTTGGTAAACCAAATCTCATTTTATTGTTTTTGGGGGAGCAGTGTTGGGTGTTTGTGGGTTTTTGCTTTTCCATGAAGAAGAGCTGTTTAGAATCTGGTGTTAAAGTTCCACAAAAACCCCGTTAGATTTTTGTTACAATTGAATGAAAAACATTGTTGAAAGAAACTAATCAACTGGTGGTGACTCATGCCTATAATCCTAGCACTTTGGGAGGCTGAGGTGGGTGGATGGCTTGAGCCCAGCAGTTTGAGACCAGCCTGGGCAGCATGGTGAAGCCCCGTTTCTATTAAAAAAAAGAATTTTATATATATATATATATATATATAAATTATCTGGGTGTAGTGGCACATGCCTATGGTCCAAGCTACTTGGGAAGCTGAGGTGGGAAGATCCCTTGAGCCCAGAAGGCATGGTTGCAGTGAGCTGAGATTGCACCATTGCGCTGCTCCAGCCTGGGTGACAGAGTGATACCCTGTCGTACACACACACCCACAGAGAGAGAGAGAGAGAGAGAGAGAGAGAGAAAGAGAGAGAGAGAGAAAGAGAAAGAGAGAGAGAGAGAGAGAGAAACTTACCTGATCTAAATAAAGAGGAAGACGTTTCATGTTCATGGATTGGAATATTTAATATTGTTAAAAGGAAATACTTCCAAGTTTATCTACAGGTTCAACAGAATTCGTGTCAGAAACCCACCTGACTTCTTTGCATAAATAGACAAGCTCATCTTAAAATGTATATGGAAACTCAAGACACCCAAAATAAGCAAAACAATCTTGAAAAGGAATAAAGTTGAAAGATTCACACTTCCTTATTTCAAAACTTATTACATTGCTAGAGTAATGAAGATGGTGTGGTACTGGAATAAAGATAGACATATAGACCAGTGGAATAGAATTGAGAGTTCAGAAATAAACCCATATATCTATAGCCAATTGATTTTCAACAACAGTGCCAAGGCCATTCAGTGGGAAAAAAATAGTCTTCAACAAGTAGTGCTGGGATGTGTGTGTAGCCATATAAAAAAGAATGAAGTTGGGCCTACATCACATCATATACACAAATTAACTCAAAATGACAAATAATGTATCACCTCACTTAAATGCGGGATCTACAAATACCAAACTTTTAAAAGTAGAGAGTAAAATGGAGTTGGCAAAGGGGCTGGTGGGAGAGAAATGGACAAGTGGAGATGTTGGTGAAAGAGGACAAAGATTCAGTTAGACAAGATGAACAAGTTCTAGTCATCTATTGTACAGCATGGTGACTATAGTAACAAAAATGTATTATATACTTGAAAATTGCTAAGAGAATAGATCTTAAATGTTGTCACCACAAAAAATAAGTATGTGAAGCAGTATTTTAATCACCTTGATTTAATCATTTCACAATTTATACATATATCAAAACATCACATTTAATGGAGTTTTTTGGTAAATTATATCTTAAATCTTAAAGAAGAGAAAATGAAATAAGAAAAGAAAAATAAAATAATAAGCCACTAAAAAATTAACTCAAAAGGAATCAAAAACCTAAATATAAGAGCCGAACTATAAATCTCTTAACAGAAAACATATGGATAAATCTTTTTGACCTTAGATTTGGCAATGGAGTCTTAGCTATGATCAAAGCACAAACAACAAAATTAAAAAATAGATAAACAGGATTTCATTAAAATTAAAAATGTTTATGCTTCAAAGGATACAATCAAGACAGTGAAAAAGACAACCCACACGATGAAAGAAGCTATTTACAAGTCTATGTCTGGTTAGGACTTGTATCTGTACAAGTATGTAAAGGAATCACAACTTAAAAACCAATTTGATTTTGATGGCTCTGGGACCTTCAGTAACTGTCACACAAGGGAGAGGAGAAAGGACCTGGGCTTACCGAGATGGCCTGTCGCTACCCTGCCATCTTCAGTGGCAGTGCATGGAGCTACCTGTCACGCAAGCAAAATTATGGGAGTGTTCTCCTCATGGTAGATGAGAATTCCATGGTTTGAGATCACCTCAAGTGGAGGTGGCTATTTCCTGTGTTCTGTTTTTGAGATTTAGATCAAATTTCAAGCCTTTTCATTACAGCTGAGTTCTTTACCTTAAGAAAAGCTTAAATGCTAGGCAGTAGTTCTCAGCTTCAGCTGCACATTAAAATTACCTGGAAATGTTCTGAAACATACCCATGCCTGCTTCCCGATGCAGGTCAAATAAATCAAGATCTCTGGGGGTGGGTCACAGGCATGGGTAAATCAAATGTGCAGCCAGGGCAGACAGCCACTGAGCTAGAATCCTCTTTAATTCAGTCCAGCTCTTCTCCAGTAAATAGAGTCAATGTGTTTAGAGTTACTGTCAGCCATCTACTATAACAGATGTCAGGAAACGCTTATCTGTTTCTAATGAGACTTGCTTATCTGTCAGCTCTGATATTGAAAAGAGAAGCATAGTGATAGGATTATTTCTTTTCAGAATAAAATCTTATTTTTCCGTTAATGTGATTTAATATTGAAATATAAATTTTGGTGGTACAAGACACTCTTTTATATTCTATTTGTAATTAAAAGTATGTGAAAATACCATTTTCCCCCAAAGAAAGCAGGTCAGAATATTTTTAACAGCTGATTCTATAGGTCCCTTTGAGACAATCATTAGTAAAAGTGTAAATAATATTACTTTCAAATTTTAACTTAGAAAGAATGCTAAATTTGGATCTCAATTGCATACTTCTCTCCCAATTCTATTAAGTAATTAATTTAGAGAGGCTACAGAGAAGGGATCCCAGAAAGGGACTCATCGTGAATGAGTACAAACATGCTATATATCTTATCTTTAAAACAAAACAAAACAAAACAAAAACAGCAAAAGCTCTCCTGGATCCCATATCTGTATATATATATATATAGCACATCTGTATCTCTTTAGAAAGAGTTGTTTATGGCCGGGCAGGGTGGCTCATACCTGTAATCCCAGCCCTTTGGGAGGCCAAGGCAGGTGGATCACCTGAGATCAGGAGTTCGAGACCAGCCTGGCCAATATTGTGAAAACCCATCTCTAATAAAAATACAAAAATTATCTGGACATGGTGGTGCGCACCTGTAGTCCCAGCTACTGGGGAGTCTGAGGCTGGAGAATCACTTGAACCCGGGAGGCGGAGGTTGCAGTGAGCCAAGATCGTGCCACTGCACTCCAGCCTGGGTGACAGAGTGAGACTCTGTCTCAAAAAAAAAAAAAAAAAAGATGTTCATATTACTAATACTGTTTTTTGTTTTTATTTTCATTTCTCCTTCTGTTCTTGCTTTAACCCTTTAAAGAGCTAGGTTTTTGTGCTTATACTCCACTGAATCATCTCTTGTAAGGGTCATCAGTGACCTCCTTGCTGCCAAATAAAATGGCCACATCTCAGCCTACGTCAGCAGAATCTGGCCAAGTTGTTATTCCCTTGATCCAAAACAGTTCTTCTGGTTGACATCTTGGATGATACTTTGTCTTGGTTCCCATCCCACCTCCCTGACTGCTCCTCTCCATTTTCTTTGCTGGTTCTTCCTCATCTCACTGATTGTTTAGGTTGGATTGCCCCAGAGTTCTGTCTTCCTTCCCCTTCTCTCTCTCTCTGCCCTTGCTCTAGAGCTCTAGATATTTTGTATCTCCTAAAATTTGACATATATGTTAATAACTCCCAATTTATATTTCCGTTTTTTATATCTTTCCTGAAGTATAGACTCATTTCTCAGAATCTTCTCTTCAATACTAATAGACATCCCTAGTTTAATACATTCAAAAATAACTCTTGGTTTTCTCTTCTTCAAACTATTTTCTTTTCACAGTCTTTCCCGTTGTAGTAATTGACAACTCCACTTACAAGTTGCTCAGGTAAAAACCTTGCCATCTTCCTTAATCTATTTCTTCTATACTCCACATTCAGTTTACCAGTTAATCTAGACAGGTCTACTTTTGAAGTTTATCCAGAATACCACCACTTCCATGCTACTGAAACAAGAAAGGTTCCCTTGTACGCTCACAGGGCATGCAATGGGGGTGTGACCCGCTTCTTCAGTGCCCCGCTGCTCAAACCTCCAGGGGGAGCATACAGATGAGCAAGCTGTGGGGCTCCGATACCATGGCAGTGTCTGGGGTGAATATTTACAGCTCCTGAAGCCCCTGTGTTACAGGGTGCTCTTTTAGTTTTGCTCTTTTAGTTTTGCCATCTATAGGTGGCTTGTGTTAACCAGCTCAATTAACTTCTACCTTGTTGAAAGGACAGAGGGCTTTCTGTATCCCCAGTTCTTGCCTTGGTGTACTGGGAGAATCGGATCACACCTGGGTTTGGAGAATAAGTGCAAGGTTTTATTGAGTGGATGTAGCTCAGGGGAAGTCAGAAGGGGAGGGAGTGGGAAGGTTTTCCCCCGGAGTTGGGCCATTCGGTGGCCTGGACTCTCCTCCGACTGCCCAGCCAAACTCCAGGTTGTTCTGCTTCTGCTGGTCGCTGGCCTGTGGGACTGCTGGTGCCTGTTAGTGCGTTCCTCTCAAAGTCTAACCGCCTGTGTTCCTCCGCTGATGTGCTCCTCTCAACATCCAGCCGCCTGTATGTGTGCCTGCCAGGGTCTTGGGGGTTTTTACAGGCACAAGATGAGGGCGTGGCAGGCCGGGGTGATCTTGGGAAATGCAACATTTGTCCAGGAAATGCTTGTCCTCACCTAGGTCTGTGGGGGTGGAGCCCTAGCCAGGGACCACGCTTGTCTCTACCCAGCACTTCCCTTCCCCGCTTCCCTATCATTTAAAGGGATCAAGCTCTTCGCTTTCCAGCACTTCTGTAACACTACCACCCTATTGCCACTACCACCTCTCACCTGTATTACTGTACTGGCCTACTTACTGATCCTTATGTTCCCATTCTTATCAACCCCTCTCTTACACTCTCCCCACCCTCTCCCCACAACACAACTCAGGCTCTATCACTCCTCTGTTCAAACATTTTTTTTTTTTTTTGAGACAGACTTTCGCTCTTGTTGCCCAGGCTGGAGTGCAATGGCACGATTTTGGCTCACCGCAACCTCCACCGCCTGGGTTCAAGTGATTCTCCTGCCTCAACCTCCCAAGTAGCTGGGATTACAGGCATGTGCCACCACCCCTGGCTAATTTTGTATTTTTAGTAGATACAGGGTTTCTCCGTGTTGGTCAGGCTGGTCTCCAACTCCCAACCTCAGGTGATATGCCCATCTCGGTCTCCCAAAGTGCTGGGATTACAGGTATGAGCCACTGCACCCGGCCCTCTGTTCAGAACTCTTAGTAGCCTCCCACATGGTTCAAGGTAAAAGTCAAATCCTTACAGTGACCTCTAGGGTCCTATATGATAGGGGCTCTGCTACCTCTTTGGCCTCATCTCCCAGAACTCCCACGCATACCCACTGGCTGCAGCATACTAGCCTGCATTCTGTTCTCAAACACTCCCAGCAGGTGTCCTCTTTTTCTGGAATAGTCTACTGCCCTTCTCTGCCCTTTTCCAGAATGTTCTACTCACAAAAGACACATAACTCACATCCTTGCTTCTCTAGGCGAATGTCCGCTCTTCAGAGAAGACCACCCTAATGATCTCATCTGAAATAGCAATCACCTCCACTTTTCTCCCCAACTTTATTCCTGCTTTGTTTTACTTTGTAGCACTTATTATCAACTGACTTATCATACATTTATTTATTGTCTATTTTCCCTCCTATGATGTAAGTCCACAAGGATTTTTTTGTTCACTGCTATATCCTTAGCATCAAAAACAGTGATGGGTAAGTAGTAAATGCTCAATAAACGTGTGTTGTTTAAATTATAACTCTGATTTCTTAGCTTTTAGCAAATTTCTTTCTTAATACATGTTCTAAATTTTTATCATTTGATTACCTACTTTTTATTTTTAACTAAAATGCATTAAGAGTTTACCCCAAATCTTGATGAATAATCACTCATTAGGTAAAATTCAGCACCATATTTTGTTGGATATAAGAAACTATCAACTATAAAATACATGATTAATTTTTATGCCAGTAAGAAAAAAATGCTGCCTTTTAAGGTGTGACATGCTATTTATTGGAAGAAGCATTTTTGTTTGTTATTAAAATACTGAGTCATATATGTATCATAGAATTAACAAAATATGGTATTAGGAATCTTCCATAGGGCAGATATTGCCCCTCTTCCCTGAGTAAGGCGTACAGAGGCTGGTGATGGGAAAGACAGGTTTATGTGTGGTAGTGTAACTCATAATAACAGGAGTCATGAAAAGCGGGTAACCATACAGATTATTTGAGTGGTTGGTATACTGGAGGGTAGGGTGAAAGATGATTTTATCTAAATGAGTCTGTCTCATTTTATGTTTTGCTTGCTGGGTTTTTTTTTTGTTTTTTGTTTTTTGTTTTTGTCTTTTGTAAGCTCATTTTGTGACTGTTGAAAGATGTTTACTTCTTAAGGGATAAACTTAGGCAATAATAAAACAAAGACCAAGACAAATAATTTGGAAATTAATCCAACCAATTTCTTTTTGAACCAATAAAGTCAGGTATTATCTTTTGCAAAAGAAACAATTTAGTTTGCTTTCATTTCAAAAGCATTTGAAGCTTTCCCCAAAGGATACTTCTGGTGAATAAAATGGAAATTCAAAATGAAAAACTGCCAGGTCAGTTATCAGAGTTTGATTTATTCCTGAGAGGCAGTTGACTTAAACTGTGCGTGTCTGCAAGTCATTGCGTCATCGGCAGTTCTCCTGAAATTACTTGGTAGGTAGATACTGAATCACCTTACATGGCAGCTGGTCATAAAGGATCCAAGGCTTAAGAAACCATGCAATATTAGATTAGCTATAGTGTTTTACAGGGCCATTATCACTGGGAACAGACAAAGACATTGAAGGACAAAGAACAATTCTATCCTAAGGCACACATGGGATTCCTACCCAACAATAAGTGGTTTTGGTGTCTACAGAGAAAATAAAATATATTTTCTCATAAGATCATTTACCATAGGATTTGTTTTAGGTTAGTCCTCGCCTCATATTCAGTGTTACTTAGATTCATTTTCCATTCTTGAAAGTCCATAATATATGTATAACATAGGAGAAAGCAAAAAAGGGAACTTGAAAAGTATGTGCAAACCTCTCCTCTCTCCTGGCTCCTGAATCCTTTGTTGGGGCTCTTTGACCACTAGGCCTTTGTTGGACTGATCACTATATGAACTGTGGGAAGAAAATGATTTTTAAAGCCAAAACAAGTAGAATATAAGGTTGTATTTAAGATAGGCTGAAGCTACTTGGGAAGGAAGTTCCAGGGTCAGTGAGGAATCTAAAGGTACACAGAGAAAGAAAAGAGGACATGAGTTGGAACTTGACAGCTGGTGGTTGAGAGCAGCTTTGAGCAATTTCCATGAGAAATAGAACTTTTGAGAGAGGAAAAGCTCTAAAGATCCTGTGTAGAAACCTTGCTGTGCTGTATGTGCTGTGCATGCAACTTTATGCTACTTCTGCTTCTTGAAACTTCAGTAAAAGCCTTTAATTCTTTCAATGTTTTCTGGAGTTATGTGTGTGCCTTTTTCTTTTTGGATGTAATGGCCTACGGGTAAATGTAAAGGAGCCGAAAACGTCCAGCTTTATTTGTGTTAGATTTACTTTTATTCTCAAGCTCTAACAGGGCAGCAGGCCCACCTTGGTAGAAATGCAAAGTATGAAGAGTGTGCTTAAATTTGTCTGGTGACATCTCCCTCATTCTATCTCAACATCTCCACCAAGGTACCACTAACCCTTGAGCTCCCTACTTGGACTGGACCACATTCTCACATCTTCTCTTCCATTGAACAGAAGTACCATGCCCCAAATCTTGTTCCATGAGAGACATAGTAAGTGAGTGGCCAGTTAAAGGATGAGTAACTTGTAGGAGAGTGCAGTCCTTAGGAACATGGAGTATGGAATCCAACAGACTCAGGTTTGAATTGACTCTGGCCTTTCCTAGTTATGTGAAATTGGACAAGCTTCTTAGCCAATGCTATGGTTTGGATACAGTTTGTCTCCACCAAAACTCATGCTGAAATTTGATGTAGCAGTGTTGGGAGGTGGCACTAGTGGGAGATGTTTGGGTCATAAGGAAGGATTCCCTCTAATTGATTAACTCCCTCCCTCAGGATCAGTGAGTTTTTGCTTTTGTGGGAATGGATTAGTTGTTAGATGGCAGGTTGTTATAAAAACAAGTTCAACTTCCTAGAGTCTCTCTTGCTACTTTTCTCATCAACTGTTCTCTTTGCATGTGCCTGATCACTTTTCTGCTTCTCTGCCATGTTTTGATGCAGCAGGTGGCCCTCACCAGAAGCTGGCCAGTTGCGGCACCGTGATTTTGAACTTTCCAGTTTGCAGAATCATAAGCTGAATACATATTTTTTTCTTCATAAATTATGCAGCCTCAGGTATTCTGTTGTAGCAACACAAAATGGACTAAGACACTCCCCAGTCCACTGTTTTCTTCAGGTGAAAGAGAGTGGATGCCTATCTTTTGGTGGTGGTGTAAGGATTCAATAAAACAGTGTTTGCATAGCAGACTCTACTGCTTTGGTCTCCTTAGCACCCTTTCTTTCCTTCTTCTAGTAACAGTCTGCCACTGGTACAATACCTTATCTTACAGCTACAGTGATTTCATCTACACTGGGGCCATTGGGGTCTATCCCAGGGATATTTGCTAGACTGGAGCTAAGGTGAGGACAGATCTTTGTGCTCTTGTCATGATGAAGATGGGCTGACGGCCATGTCGTCTGTTCTGTGAAGAGGCCAAGCTCCAAGAATAAAGCTGAGGAATCCTGTTTGGAGTCAGATGGCATATTAGGTTATTTGAGTAAATTCTCCTACTGAAAAACAAATTAAAAACACTGTAAATTGTTTTTAAGTTATCTTAAAATCAGTGAATAGCTGACAAAATAGTAAGGTTAAAATTTAACTGAAAATGAGAATTAATGGTGGTAAACTGAAATCCAAAGCTGCTTATATTCATAAAAGATTCAAAAAACTGAGGATGTGAGCTTTTGTTTTAAATAAATCAAAATTTCAGGGAACAGAAACCCAATTCCTATGGTCCATCAAATTAGGGAGTTGAATAGGAGATGTATCTCCATAAACACAAGGCCCCAAAGGACTCCCACCTCAGTATAGGAGTAAACTTGAAGTAAAACTGGCCCACCATCTTACCATCACCACCACCAGAGACCACAAAGGAAATGACCTTTGGCATAGTCCTGAATGGGAAAAAAGAAGTTCCTGAGAATTCACAACTGCAAGCTTGTTTTCCTGCTTTCCTGTAAATTTGCAGCTGAATTTTTATCACCTGAATAGTCCAAAAATTCTCAGTCTCAAATTTACTTTAAAGTGGTCCTGGACTGGTAAAGACATGTGGGAAAACAAAAGAAAATCTTCTCTAAAAATATATTTTATCATAGGCCTTATGAATGTTCCACAAATGATTTTTTCAAGAAAAAAAATGGAAAGCTCACAGTAAAAAGTAAAATTTTAAAAAGCACACAAGGAAACAGAGCCATATGAGTAAAACTACAAAATACTAGATAGAAGAAACAAACTAGAAAGACCTTAGGTGTTAGAATTACCAGAAGAGAATTATTTTTAAAATGTGTACCATAGTTAAAAACAAGTTTGTAAACATTATAAAGCAAATTATAAAAGACCAGCTCCATACCATGCATGATCGTGAACCACAATGCAAATAAATTTGCAATAGAAATCAAAAAGACAGCAATAATGTTCCTATGTATTTGAATATTAAGAAACACATGATTACAAACTGAACAGAAAAAACTATGAAAATTAGAAAACATTTTTAACTGGGTGATATTAAAAATACTACTTTTGTTTTGCTTTTTAAAATTATACTTTAAGTTCTGGGATACATGTGCAGAACGTGCAGATTTGTTACATAGGTATATGCATGCCACGGTGGTTTGCTGCACCCACAACTGGTCGTCTACGTCAGGTATTTCTCCTAATACTATCCCTCCCCTACCCCCAACCCCTGACAGACCCTGGTGTGTGATGTTCCCCTTCCTGTGTCCATGTGGTCTCATTGTTCAACTCCCACTTATGAGTGAGAGCATGTAGTGTTTGGTTTTCTGTTTCTGTGTTAGTTTGTTGTGAATGATGGTTTCCAGATTTATCCATGTCCTGAAAAGGACATGAACTCATCCTTTTTTATGGCTGCATAGTATTACATGGTATATATGTACCATATTTTCTTTATCCAGTCTATCATTGATGGACATTTGGGTTGGTTCCAAGTCTTTGCTGTTGTGAATAGTGCTGCAGTAAACATATGTGTGCGTGTGTCTTTATAGTAGAATGATTTATAATCCTTTCAGTATATACCCAGTAATGGGATTCCTGTGTCAAATGGTATTTCCTGTTCTAGATCCTTGAGGAATCGCCACACTGTTTTCCACAATAGATGAACTAATTTACACTCCCACCAACAGTGTAAAAACATTCCTATTTGTCCACATCCTCTCCAGCATCTGTTGTTTCCTGACTTTTTAATGATTCTAACTGGCGTATGATGGCATCTCATTGTGGTTTTGATTTGCATTTCTCTAATGACCAGTGATGATGAATATGTTGAATAGGAGTGGTGAGAGAGGGCATTCCTGTATTGTGCCAGTTTTCAAAGG
This sequence comes from Theropithecus gelada, assembly GCF_003255815.1. NCBI lineage: Eukaryota > Metazoa > Chordata > Mammalia > Primates > Cercopithecidae > Theropithecus > Theropithecus gelada. The sequence goes on along the minus strand of NC_037671.1, from coordinate 81,469,407 downwards.
GAATTCTTCCAATTTTTGCCCATTCAGTATGATATTGGCTGTGGCTTTGTCATAAATAGCTCTTATCATTTTGAGATAACGTTTCATCAATACCTAATTTATTGAGAGTTTTTAGCATGAAGGGCTGTTGAATTTTGTCAAAGGCCTTTTCTGCATCTATTGAGATAATCATGTGGTTTTTGTCTTTGGTTCTGTTTGTATGCTGGATTATGTTTATTGATTTGCATATGTTGAACCAGTCTTGCATCCCAGGGATGAAGCCCACTTGATCATGGTGGATAAGCTTTTTGATGTGCTGCTGGGTTTGCTTTGCCAGTATTTTATTGAGGATTTTTGCATTGATGTTCATCAGGGATATTGGTCTAAAATTCTCTTTTTTTTGTTGCATCTCTGCCAGGGTTTGGTATCAGGATGATGCTGGCCTCATAAAATGAGTTGGGGAGGATTCCCTCTTTTTCTGTTGATTGGAATAGTTTCAGAAGGAATGGTACCAGCTCCTCCTTGTACCTCTGGTAGAATTCGGCTGTGAATCCATCTGGTCCTGGACTTTTTTTGGTTGGTAGGCTATTCATTATTGCCTCAATTTCAGGGCCTCCTATTGGTCTATTCAGGGATTCAACTTCTTCCTGGTTTAGTCTTGGGAGAGTGTAAGTGTCCAGGAAATTATCCATTTCTTCTAGATTTTCTAGTTTATTTATGTAGAGGTGTTTATAGTATTCTCTGATGGTAGTTTGTATTTCTGTGGGGTTGGTGGTGATATCCCCTTTGTCATTTTTTATTGTGTCTATTTGATTCTTCTCTCTTTTCTTCCTTGTTAGTCTTCCTAGCAGTCTATCAATTTTGTTGATCTTTTCAAAAAACCAGCTCCTGGATTCATTGATTTTTTGAAGGGTTTTTTGTGTCTCTCTCTCCTTCAGTTCTTCTCTGATCTTAGTTATTTCTTGCCTTCTGCTAGCTTTTGAATGTGTTTGCTGTTGCTTCTCTAGTTCTTTTAATTGTGATGTTAGAGTGTCAATTTTAGATCTTTCCTGCTTTCTCTTGTGTGCATTTAGTGCTATAAATTTCCCTCTCCACACTGCTTTAAATGTGTCCCAGAGATTCTGGTATGTTGTATCTTTGTTCTCATCGGTTTCAAAGAACATCTTTATTTCTGCCTTCATTTCATTATGTACCCAGTAGTCATTCAGGAGCAGGTTGTTCAGTTTCCATGTAGTTGAGCAGTTTTAATTGAGTTTCTTAGTCCTGAATTCTAGTTTGATTGCACTGTGGTCTGAGAGACAGTTTGTTATAATTTCTGTTCTTTTACATTTGCTGAGGAGTGCTTTACTTCCAACTATGTGGTCAATTTTGGAACAAGTGTGATGTGGTGGTGAGAAGAATGTTGATTTGGGATGGAGAGTTTTGCAGATGTCTATTAGGTCCACTTGGTGCAGAGTTGCATTCAATTCCTGGATATCCTTGTTAATTTTCTGTCTCGTTGATCTGTCTAATGTTGACAACGGGATGTTAGAGTCTCCCATTATTATTGTGTGGGAGTCTAAGTCTCTTTGTAAGTCTCTAAGGACTTGCTTTATGAATCTGGGTGCTTCTGTATTGGATGCATATATATTTAGGATAGTTACCTCTTCCTGATGAATTGATCCCTTTACCATTATGTAGTGGCCTTCTTTGTGTCTTTTGATCTTTGATGGTTTAAAGTCTGTTTTATTAGAGACTAGGATTGCAACCCCTGCTTTTTTTGTTTGTTTGTTTTCCATTTTCTTGGTAGATCTTGCTCCATCCCTTTATTTTGAGCCTATGTGTGTCTCTGCATGTGAGATGGGTCTCCTTAGTGCTTCCTTGCTCTTGTAAGGCAGGCCTGGTGGTGACAAAATGTCTCAGCATTTGCTTGTCTGTAAAGGATTTTATTTCTCCTTCATTTATGAAGCTTACTTAGTTTGGCTGGATATGAAATTCTGGGTTGAAAATTCTTTTCTTTAAGAATGTTGAATGTTGACACCTATGCTCTTCTGGCTTGTAGGGTTTCTGCAGAGAGATCTGCTGTTAGTCTGATGGCTTCCCTTTGTAGGTGACCCGACCTTTCTCTCTGGCTGCCCTTAACATTTTTTCCTTCATTTCAACCTTGGTGAATCTGAAGATTATGTGTCTTGGGGTTGCTCTACTTGACGATTGTCTTTGTGGTGTTCTCTGTATTTCCTGAATTTGAATGTTGGCCTGTCTTGCTAGGTTGGGGAAGTTCTCTTGGATAATCTCCTGAAGAGTGTTTTCCAACTTGGTTCCATTCTCCCTGTCACTTTCAGGTACACCAGTCAAACGTAGGTTTGATCTTTTCACATAGTCCCATATTTCTTGAAGGTTTTGTTTGTTGCTTTTCATTCTTTTTTCTCTAATCTTGTCTTCACACTTTATTTCATTAAGTTGATTTTCAATCTCTGATATCTTTTCTTCTGCCTGATTGATTCATCTATTGATACTTGTGTATGCTTCATGAAGTTCTTGTGCTGTGTTTTTCAGATCCATCAGGTCATTTATGTTCTTCTGTAAACTGATTATTCTAGTTAGCAATTCATCTAACTTTTTTCAAGGTTCTTAGCTTCCTTGCATTGGGTTAGAACATGTTCCTTTAGCTCAGAGGAGTATGTTATTACCCACTTTCTGAAGCCAACTTCTATCAAATTGTGAAACTTATTCTCCATACTGTTTTGTTCCCTTGCTGGCGAGGAGTTGTGATCCTTTGAAGGAGAGGAGGCATCCTGATTTTTTGCAATTTTCAGCCTTTTTGTGCTGGTTTTTCCTAATCTTCATGGATTTATCTACCCTTGGTCTTTGACGCTGGTGACCTTCGGATGGGGTTTTTTGTGGACATTTTTTGTTGTTGTTGATGTTGATACTATTCATTTCTGTTTGTTAATTTTCCTTCTAACAGTCAGGCTCTTCAACTGCAGGTCTGCTGGAGTTTGCTGAAGGTCCACTCCAGATCCTGTTTGCCTGGCTGTTTGCCTCACCAGTGGAGGCTGCAGAACAGCAAAGATTGCTGCCTGTTCCTTCCTCTGGAAGCTTCATCCCAGAGGGGCACTTGCCAGATGCCAGCCAGAGCTCTCCTGTATGAAGTGTTTGTTGACTCCTGCTGGGAGGTGTCCTCCAGTCAGGAGGCATGGGGGTCAGGGACCCACGTGAGGAGGCAGTCTGTCCCTTAGCAGAGCTCGAGCACTGTGCTAGGGGATCCACTGCTCTCTTCAGAGCCAGCAGGCAGGAACGTTTAAGTCTGTTGAAGCTGCGCCCACAGCTGCCCTTCCCCCCAGGTGCTCTGTCCCAGGGAAATGGGAGTTTGATCTATTAGCCCCTGACTGGGGTTGCTGCCTTTCTTTCAGAGATGCCCTGCCCAGAGAGAAGAAATCTAGAGAGGCAGTCTAGCTAGAGCAGCTTTGCTGAGTTGTGGTGAGCTTTGCCCAGTTCAAACTTCCAGTGGCTTTGTTTACACCGTGAGGGGAAAACTGCCTACTCAGGCCTCAGTAATGGTGGACACCCCTCCCCCGACCAAGCTCCAACATCCCAGGTCAACTTCAGACTGCTGTGCTGGTGGTGAGAATTTCAAGCCAGTGGATCTTAGCTTGCTGGGCTTTCTGGGAGTGGGATTTGCTTAGCCAGACCACTTGGCTCCCTGGCTTCAGCCCATTTCCCAGGGACGTGAATGGTTCTGTCTCGTTGGTGTTCCAGGAGCCACTGGGGTATAAAAAAAAAAGTCCTGCAGCTAGCTCAGTGTCTGCCCAAACAGCTGCCCAGTTTTGTGCTTGAAACCCAGGGCCCTGGTGGTGTAGGCACCCAAGGGAATCTCCTGGTCTGCAGGTTGTGAAGATAGTGGGAAAAGTATAGTACCTGGGTCAGAATGCACCATTCCTCATGCACAGTGCCTCAAGGCTTCCCTTGGCTAGGTAAGGGAGTTTCCTGACCCCTTGTGCTTTCTGAGTAAGGCAACGCCCCACACTGGTTTGGCTCGCCCTCCGTTGGCTGCACGCAGTGTCTAACAAGTCCCAATGAGATGAGTCAGGTATCTCAGTTGGAAATGCAGAAATCACCCTCCTTCTCCATTGATGTCACTGGGAGCTGCAGACCAGAGCTGTTTCTATTTGACCATCTCATCAGTCACCTGAAAATACTATGTTTTAAAACTTACAGGACATAGCTAAGGTGAAACTCTAAGGGAAATTTAATGACCTAAAATTCATATCATTCAAAAAAATGAGAGGCTGAAAATTAATGAGCTAAGAAGTTAGAAAAGTATAGGAAAATAAAACCAAAGAAAGACAAAAAAAAAAAAAAAGAGAGAGAAAATAATTCAGCAAAGCCAAAAGATGATTCTGTAAAAAAACAAAAACAGAAGATTAAAAAAACCCAATAATTTACGAAACTCTGGTAAATCTTGTGAAGACAGTAACTTTCTGGCTGCAAGGTTCAGAAAATAGGATACTGATTTGGGACATAGAATCTGTGGTTTTTAAAAAATTTCATAGGAGATTGTGATATACAGTCATGCTTGAAAACCACTGACTTAAAAGACAGTTGTACTTTTAGCAAGAAATAATTATTTCCTATAACAAATTTCACACACTTTATAAGGGCAATATGGCCATGAGATACTTTTTCACCATTTGTATTACCATTTACCATAAAATGACTCCCACAACCTATGTAAAAGTGAACTTTAAATTCTACCCCATTAGGGATTTTTCTTTTGAGTTAACAATACTCTTCACTTTTCCTTGCTCAAGTGCAAATGTTCCTTAGTAGGGTAAAATATAAAGTCACTAACAGATTTGTAAAATTTTCCTTGTGGGATACCTTTATGTTATGCTTAAAAGCATTAAGAGGGATAAAGAAAGAGAAAGAGGAGGATAGGAAAGAGGGGAAAGGGCTAGTCTCAGTCCTTTTACATTGTTTTAAATTCACACCTTCGCCAGACTTTCCATTCACTACGGACTTGTTCCAAAAGTTGAATACATGACAATGAGCAGGAAACCACACAGTTCAGATAGTGCATGGCACTCCCATATCCGCCTCAAAGTGTATGCTTTCAAATGTGAATCTTAATGAAATGATAAATTAGTATATTTTAAGGACCTTTGGTGTCACTTGTAATGCTTGAGTCTATAAATGTAAAATCCTTGAAAGTCAAAGATCAACTAATTTGTAAACTGCAATTCAACTGAGCAGTAGAAAAATTAAGAATATCAATCCTATAGTCTCATGACAGCAGTCCACAATCTTCTTTATTAAAAGGTCTGTGCAATATTTAGGTGTGAACAAGGTATAAGAAGGAAGGATGCTAATTTGTGGTTGTCTTGGAATTACAACGCAGAAGTGTTATTGTAATATTTTAAGACATATTTATATTTAATGAGGGTAGAGAAAGACATGGGGTGGAAAACAGTAATTATTCCCAGGTCACTAATTGATCAGAGGTTTACTTAAGCTACTTCACTTAAAAAAAAAAAATCTATACCATAAAATATGCATGAGTTGAGTGAGAAAAAAATGTCTTCCTACACACCCATGCCTCAAAATTGCTAATATTTTAGTTTAACAATTCTGTGGCACTTCAAACAAAGAAAAGCTACATGTCCCTGCCATCATATCCCTCCAAAGTTCCAATTTATATATTAACTTTATGAAGGTTTATGGTTCAATTGAAGAGATATTTGCAACAAAAAAGATAAAGCCTAGATGATAGTTTTCTATTGTCTGGGATCTCTGTTGTCTGCTATCCTCTTTCTGGGGTTATTCTTATTCTAGGGACATCATAGACTGCAAAGTGGAATAGCCATATGACTGGGCTCTTCTCCCAGATTTTATCAGCAGCTCTTCAGAGAAGACATGTAACTTGCTTAGGTGTTCTGGTGCTTGGACTGTAAGACCTTCCTCTGTAGCTCCTAGAATTCTGTTCTCTAAAGAAATGAAATTTAAAAGTTAGCAAAGTTTGTCATTTCCCTTCCTTCAAATCTTCATCTCTCCTTCCCAGAGGTCCCCCTTTACCTGCTACCTTCTGTTTGCTGCATACCTTCTTTTTATAACACCCCAATCTCTACTGCTGTTCTCAAATAGTTTTGGGGGCTCTGGACCTCCTCTACTAGTTCCCTTTACAGAAGTGTCCCAATCCTAGCTAGCCAATCTAAGAAGCTAGTTTGTTTAAGGTGTTAATAACCAAAATTATTTAGGTGCTACTTCCCTGAGGCTAGGTACTCAACTTCTACCAAAAAGAATTTGGCCTGAACCTATCTAAGCTTTATTTGGGAATTATAGTATTAAATAACAAATTTTATGTTTTTAAACACTCATGGATACTAAATTTTCTGAGAACTGAGCTGAGAAATTTTATATTTTCCATAATCAAGAGTGGCTTCTCAAAATCTGATAAAATTTAAAGAAATCATCTCTGGTTTTAAGTATTAGAAATGTGTAATGATTTACTTTTCTTGTTTGAAATGAGTATTTAGGAAGTCCTATTTCTATAACTGAACATAATCTTAGTCCGTAAAACTCTTAGTTTGATATGTAAAATTACCACAACTTTAGTCTTTATCAATAATAAGAAATATGTATAGATATGACCAAAAACTACTAACCTAAGCAAGATTTGAAGGTTAGCATAAGTGTTGCTGAAAGAAATATAATTTTTTTTCAAATACTTTGCAAGACTGCACAAGTTAGGAATAGCAATGGAATTGCTCCCACACAAATCATGCTGTTGCTTCCAGAATCTGGGGTTGGCAAAATGGCCTTTGATAGTCAAAGTGCATATACATGCACATGACTAGTCTCTCAATTCTAAATAAGTGTTAAGTATCTTTAGTTCATACTTTTAGGTATTTGTTAAATTAACAGGAAAATGAACAAGAGTCCTTTCTTTTTATGAATGAGGAAATGGAAAAACAAAAAGGCAAAATGAATTTCCCATGGTCACAAGGAAAGTCAGTGGCACATTTCCAACATATTTGATCTGACCCTTCTTGCTAGACTATGCTCCATTTAACTAGCTAAAGCACAGCAAACTCTAGTATTTGCTCCCCTAACTTTTTTCTTTTTCAAAAAAGGTGTAAAAACACTCACTAAAGTGTGCAGGTTGGGCAGCAAAGCCAGATGTGGGAGGATGGCAGACTATGTGTGAACAGCCCTGACTCTTACAAGGTCAACAGAAGGCTGTGGGGTGTTCATTTGACATTATATGCAAGACTGCACTCTCTTGAGGCACAGTAGGAGGAAAAGCCTTCCTGCCTTCCCGTGACAATTCAGTATAAATGAAAATATGTATTTCTGTAAGTAAGTGAAGGACCTGAAAAGAAAAGAGTTGGAACTGACATATGCATTCTCTACTTCTTGCTGTCAGTTTAGCCGTGCACTTGCCTTTCAGTCCTGCAGATCCACAGGTGCACAGGGGGACATATACTAGGTTATTCATTGTAACATTGTTTATTAACAGGGAGCAGAGGAAATAAGCTTGCTATCCATCAGTAAGCTAATGGACTGTATTTAGTCAGGGTTCTCCAGAGAAAGAAAATGAAAGGCATAGACACACACACACACACACACACACACCCCTCAAAAGTTCATTGAAAAATGGAATTAAAAGATAAAAATAAAAAATATAAACTATTTCTCAACATAAACTCTTTCAAGTTCAAGACACTCTTATAAGCAACAATACCAGTCATTTAGTCCATCCTTTAAGAACTGAGAGTTGTGGAAATTCAAAGTCTTTTTTATACACTACTACCTTAAGAAAAATTGGTGCCCTTTAGAGATTTTTTTAAGACATGGAACCAAAAAGAAGTCAGAGGGAACCAAATCAGGACTGTAAGGTGGATGCCTAGTGACTTCTCGTTGAAACAGTCACAAAATTACTCTTGTTTAAAGAGGGGAATGAGCAGGAGCATTGTCATGGTGAAGAAGGACTCTGGCACTTTTCTGCTAAAACCTTGGCTGTTTCAAAGCCCTCACATAATCAGACATTATTGTTCTTTGGCCCTCCAGAAAGTCAACAAGCAAAATGCCTTGAGCACACCAAAAACTGTTGCCATGACTTTTGTGCTTGACTGGTGTGCTTTTGCTTTGACTGGACCACTTCAACCTTTCAGTAGCCATCACTTTGACTGTGATTTATCTTCAGTATTGTACTTGTAAAGCTGTATTTCATCTCTTGTTACAATTCCTCAAAGAAAGGCTTCAGGATCTTGATCCCACTTATTTAAAATTGTCATTGAAAACTCTGCTCTTTTCTGCAGCTGATCTGGGCACAACAAATTTGGCATGTATTGAGTGAAAAGTTTGCTTAACTTTAATTTTTCAATCAGAAATGTGTAAGCTGAACCAATTGAGACATCTATGGTGTTGGCTATTTCTACTGTTAATCACTGGTCTTCTTCAATTAGGGCATGAGCAAGATAAATTTTTCTCTTGCAAATTGATATGGATGCTCTTCCTTTGCAGGTTTTATCTTCAACGTAGACTGGTTTCTTCTTTTTCTTTCCAACTTTTATTTTAGGTTCAGGGGATACATGTGCAGATTTGTTGCATGGGTAAACTGTATGTTACAGGGATTTGTTGTACAGATTATTTTGTCACCCAGGCAATAAGCATAGTACATACTAGGTAATTTTTTGATCCTCACTCTCCTTTCACCCTTCACCCTCAAGTAGTCCATTGTGTCTATTGTTACCTTCTTTGTATCCACCAACTTATAAAAAAGAGCATGTGGTATTTGGTTTTCTGTTACTGTGTTAATTCACTTAGAATAATGGCCTCCAGCTGCATCCATATTGCTGCAAAGGACATGACTTCATTTTTTTATGGCTACGTGGTATTCCATGATGTATATGTACCACATTTTCTTTACCCAGTTGATGGGCATCTAGGTTGATTTCATGTCTTTGCTATTGTGAATAGTGCTGTGATGAACATACAAGGCATATGTCTCTATGGTAGAACAATTTATATTCCTTTGAGTGTATACTTAGTAATGAGATTGCTGGGTCAAATCATAGTTCTGTTTTAAGTTCTTTAAGAAATGTCCAAACTGCTTTCTACAATGGCTGAACTAATTTGCATTCCCACCGGAAGTGTACAAATGTTCCCTTTTCTCTGCTAACTTGCCAGCATCTGTTGTTTTTTGATTTTTTGGTAATAGCCATTCTGACAGGTGTGAGATGGTATCTCATTGTGGTTTTGATTTGCATTTCTCTAATGATTAGTGATGTTGAGCATTTTTTTCAAATACATGTTGGTCACTGTATGTCTTTCTGAGAAGTGTCTGTTTATGTGTTTTGCCCATTTTTTAGTGATTTTTTTTTTTGCTTGTTAATTTGTTTAAGTTCCTCTGATTATAGATATCAGACTTTTGTTGGATGCATAGTTTTCAAGTATTTTCTCCCATTCTGTAGGTTGTCTGTTTGCTTCATTGATAGTTCCTTTTGCTGTGCAGAAGTTCTTTAGTTTAATGAGGTCCCGCTTGTCAATTTTTGTTTTTGTTGCAATTGCTTTTGGAGTCTTCATCATAAAATCTTTGCCAAAGCCTATGTCCAGAATGGTATTGCCTAGGTTTTTTCCTAGGGTTTTTCTAGTTTTACGTTTTATATTTAAGACTTTAATCTGTCTTGAGTTGATTTTTGTATATGGCAAAAGGAATGGGTCCAGTTCTAATCTTCTGCATATGGCTAGCCAGTTATCCCAGCACCATTTACTGAATAAGGAGTCCTTTCCCCATTGCTTATTATCATCAACTTTGTTGAAGATCAGGTGGTTGTAGGTGTGTGGCTTCATTTCTGTGTTGTCCCTTCTTAGAACGAGTAGTTCATTTGTAAACTGCTGATTTCCCTGGGGCATTGTCTCCATAAACTTTTAGTAAAGTATTATTGCTTTCACCCTTCTTCTACCCAAGCTTCATCATGTATGTGATGGTTTTTTTCTTGCTTCAGTTTTAGCAGAATTCATGTTGCTTTGATAGGGACCCTTTTCAAACTGATGTCATATCTTTCTTAGTGTCTCAAACTAGATCCTATTCAGAAATGTTATAAAAATTTGAAATCCATGCATAGTTTTTTCATAGTGTGCATTTTTCATCAACTCTTTAAAGACACCAAGTGTGTGTGAGAGAGAGAGAGAGAGTGTGTGTGTGTGTGTGTGTTTGTAGAGAGAGAGAGAGAGAGAGAGAGAAAGAGAGGAGGGGAAGACTGGAACTATTATTATGAGGAATTAGCTCAGGCAATTATGGAGCCTGAGGAAATCTGGTAGTGTAATTCGGTCTGAGTCTGAAGACCTGAGAACCAGGGGAGCCAATGGTGTAACTTCCAGTCCCAGGGAAGAAGATAAGATGAGATGTCCCAACTCAAGCAATGAGTCAGAAAACAGGGGCCAATTTCTCCTTTCTCTGCCTCTGTTCTATTCAGGTCCTGAATGAATTGGATCATGCTCACTCACATTGGGCAATCTCCTTCAATGAGCTTACCAATTCAAATGCTAATGTCATCTGGAAATACCCTTACAGACACACCCAGATATAATGTTTAATCTGGGCACCCTGTGGCCCAGTGAAGTTGACACATGAAATTTGTTATTACATGGAAAGATTATGGTTTATTTGTTAATGGGAAATCTTAAGGTAGTTAAAGTAAATGAACTAGATCAGTAAGAATTGCTAAACCTCAAAAACAAAATGTAGAAAGAAATAAGGAAATGGAAGTTGTTGATGCCTTTTTGTTTTTCTTTTTTTCCCATGGAATCTTGCTCTGTCACCAGGCTGGAGCGCAGTGGCGTGATCTCGGATCACTGCAATCTCCAACTCCCTGGTTGAAGCGATTCTCCTGCCTCAGTCTCCCGAGTAGCTGGAATTACAGGCATGTGCCACCACACCCAGCTAATTTTTGTATTTTTAGTAGAGATGGGGTTTCACTATGTTGGCCAGGATGGTCTCGATCTCCTGACCTCGTGATCCGCCTGGCTCAGCCTCCCAAAGTGCTGGGATTACAGGCATGAGCCACCACGCCCAGTCCTGTTGATGCCTTTTGACACTCTCAATGGTGCCCCTTTTCTTGTGGTCATGTAATCTCAGTCAAAACAAGATGAAGTTGATTTTTTTTAAGGAAAATCTTGAAAAGATTTTGGATTAAAGATGTTTATTAGAGTATTGGTTTCTTTTTCCCATTCTGTTAGTAAGCTGCCAATGCTCATAAATTCTGTATGCAGAATTCCCAAGAAGATGTGGGACTGAACTACATACTGGATTTTTTTTTTATTTAAAAAGAAAAATTAAATGTAAACTCTTTATTAAAAGACACATTTTCTAATATTATTTCTAAACTTTTAAGTTATTAATATAGCAATACACACAAATATTCCAAACATCAAGAATTATCAAAGGGTATGTAGAAGAAGTTTGTCCTACCAGTGTCTCCTATCTACTCAGTTTTCACTCCTCCCAGCAAACACTGTTATTATTTTCATCTTGAAATAGATGTTTAAATCAACTAAAGAGATGTGTAATAGCTATGTTACCATGATAACTTCTTTATTAGGAAATTTATGTAAACATATTTAAGGAGAAGCTGGGACATATAAAACAATATGCCATTTGAAGACAGGTAAGACCCATTTACTACCACTGATGAACCTATCATCTAGTAAGAAAAATCAGCAAATGCACCCATAATAAAAGCCTCAATACAGTCAGTTTTAGGTCCATCCCTTTGTCAGAATCCATGAGAGGTCACAAATTCTGATTTTTGTTCTGAGAGCCTGATTATTATAGCCATAATCATAAGGGCTGTACAAAATTACACCTGATTTGTTAAGGAGAGGAAACATTTGCAATGGCCTTAAATGATGGATATAATGCTGACATTGAAGGGAAAGGCATTACAAATGGATAGGACCACATTGACAAGCACGTAAAGTGAGGACAGGATGGGCACACTTAAAGAATTACAGGTAACCTGTTTTCATTGAATGGTAGTATATAGCCAAAATTTTCTTTATATTTTGGGAAATAATGAGAGACAAGCCAGGAAAATTTAATTTGAGAACATACTGTGGGAAAACCCTAAATCCTGGGATAATCCAGCATGTATAGGGAAGTGATTAAAAGCTTTTGCACAGGTGTATGTGACAGGATCAGGGCTGGATTCCAGAAAACAAATTTAGTGACAATATAAACTTGAATTTGAGAATGTAAAACCTGGACACAAAAAAAGATGAGTTGGGATGGGATAAGCATACCTTCAGTTTTCCTAGGTTGGTCATAATGTATACCTATTCTCCTTACATAATTATTAATAGCACATTATTTTCATCTCAGAAGTGTCCTGGTTTGGATGATTAATTAATATGCTCCCTCTAGGAGACTTTTACAACATTACAGGCATGTGAAGATGAGAACTGGAACTGGGCATTTTCAAGACATAGGAGTAACCTATATTATGCCTGGAAATAAGATGTGAGAGCAACAGAAAGAGTCTTGTCAAAGAATCATTTTAGGATTTTGAGCCCATTAAGTGAAGGGGAGATTGGTGGTACCAAGAAACAAAATAAGAAAGTTAGGAAAAGCAGTAAACTTAGAGTAGTGTAAAAAACATTATTATTGGTGGCCTATCTCTTACTTCCATCTCTTTCTTATGGGAAGAGACCCACATTTGTTCAGTTATTCACCTTTTGTTGCATAACTCCATTCTCAGGGAAAAGGAATTAATATTAGTCTAAACTCATAATGATAACTCTTTAATCATTGCCAGTGATTGGCTTGGAAAGGGTCATGTGACCTCATTCTGGCTAGTGAGATATGAGGGGACACCTACACCTACTGGGAAGGAAGACGTCTGAGAAAGATTTATTAGTTCTTATAAATAAGCATAAGGCAGACAGAGAGCCTTGTTCCTGCCTTCGGACAGTGGTAGGAGAAAAAATGGGAAGCCTGAAGTTGCCCCGTAATGATATTGGGACCATGATGGTATGCATAACAGAGTAGCGGGAGAAAGGCAGAGTGATGAGATAAAGGAATGCCAAGGATACTGGGGATGGAATTAATCACTTCTGGAGCCTCCCTACTTCAATTTGTTTTGTGAAGTGAAAAATCCCCTTACTGTTTAGAATATTTTGAATTGTGTCTTCTGTTGCTTGTATGCCCCAAATCCTTCGAAGTGATACGGAGGTAAGTACAGGGATAGGGTAGGGAGGGAGGAAATCACGAGTTTGACTTCTGATTATATCTCAAGCTGGAGTAAGCATTTCATCTGAACTTCCACAGCCTTTCATCCATACTCATCTGCTGTCTTTTCCATTTCTAACCAATACTATAGCTATCACAGTAGATGTCTTGCTTTTCTCATGAGATTGTATTAATCAATCTTTCTAGATTAAATTCAGTTTCAGATTCATGTTGTATCTTTGTACCACAAAGGCCAATGCTCATATAATGGAAATGCTGAATAAATATTTCTTCAATTAGTGAATATATTGAACAAAACTAAGTACCAGAAATCCTGAATAAGTATTTCTTCAATTAATTAATACATTGAACAGAACTAAGTAAGGCACTTAGTCCCAAATGTCAAAAATAAATGTATTATTTAGCCAATATTAGTGAGGTATACAGACAATTAGAGATGTTTGAGAAAAGGTTATAAGTGTATCTGCCATTTTGTATACTGAGCTTTCTGGGTAATTCTGACATTGAAATTAATGTTTTTTCCAGGGTAATTGATCAAAATGTGTAAAAGTGTTTTGGATAACTAGACATGCTTTTCTGGAAAAGTACAAGAAGCATGAGACTTAATTTCAATAGAATAGGCACACTGGGCTTTAAAATCTGTTTTATTATGATGAGGAGGATAAATAACATATGTGTACGTGAAATCGCTTTGAGCTCTTTGGAAGCTGCTATATGAATCAAATATAATGGAAACACTGATGATACATATTTGCAGTTGCCAGATTTTTATCAGTGTTAAATTGATGCCCATGTCCAAAAAAAAAAAAAAAAAGCCGATGTTTCTTATCTCAGAAAGTGAAGAAAAAATAATGATACATAGAACTGCAAATGATGGTCATTGCTTTGCATGATTGTTATTCCTTTGGAACTTTAAGACTTCACATCATTTTGACCCTGGAGATAATTTCATGCTTTCTAACACTTGAAGCTACTTACACTAACACTTGAAGCTGGAGAACTTTGGGTTTGTCAGATTATAAATATAAAGAATGGCAAGGTTCCAAAAAAACCAATCTATTAGTAATATCCTGAAATAGAGGCTGATTTTTATAGGACATAAAATTGTTTTGTGAAGGATATAGAGGGATAGAGGTGGACTTGAGATGGCCAGGACCAAATGAGAAAAGAACTATAGATAAAGTGACTAATTAATTATCTAAATATAAGATGTGTTTTACTTTTAAAGGAATCAATAAAAATAATTAAAAGTATATCATTTTTATAGCATTTATTTATTGGAGAAGAAATTGGTTTATTATATAGGTAGATCTGTAAAACATATACTTAAAATATTTTCAAATAAATATGTTTATAAAATATACTTAATAAATACATATTAAATGTAACCAATACCATATTAATATTTAACCAAAATACATTTATTAACTATATTGCATACACATAATACATTTATAACATATAATCAAAAATAAATTATTTTATTTATTTGTTATGGTATTTATAATTGTTATTATAAATTCATACATTCATAAATCAAATAAAATATTACTATTACACTAGTATACATTAAATAAACCTTTTAAAGAACTTCTTTATATCAATTACCTGAACATTAAAAATTTAAAAAGCAGGTAACAATAATTGTGTGCTTATATAATTTCTCTAATTCTCTTTATTAATAGTATTTTGTTTCAATATTTAGTCTTTTTTCCATAAAAATGCCTGAAATTGTCTTCAAGTTTCAAATTATGGTTAATTGCATTTTCAGTTGGTTCCTTTACTATAGACCATAATCTTTTTAATGGGGAAAATGTTATCTTCTGGTGCTGTTGTAATGTAAATTCAGATAAAATTCTGTCAAATGGAGGGCAATGTCAATTCTAATTTTATGTTAAATGTCTAAATATTTCCACAAGCATTGTATGTTTGTCTCCATTTAGAGTATCTTTCTTCAACAAATATGTTTATAAGACAAAACTCACAATAAGTTTTTTCATTATTCAAGTGTTTTGCCACATTTATATACTGCAATATCATAGGTCTTCTTAATTTTATTTCATCCTATTGCAAAATAGACTTTTATATAATAAAAGTTATGCTGCATCAAGATTCTTTGCAAAAGTCAAGGCGTTTGAAAGTACAGTTGTATAATTTCAAAATCATATATAGTACATTGAACTCTCTTGGTTTAATTTGTCCTCTTTTGTTCATAGAATATATTTCAGTGTATTCTATTTACACATTTTATTTATTTATTTATTTTGAGACAGAGATTCACTCTGTCATGCAGTCTGGAGTGCAGTGACACCATCTCACCTCACTGCAACCTCTGCCTCATGGGCTCAAGCAATTCTCCTGCTTCAGCCTCCCGAGTAGCTGGGGCTACAGGCACATGCTGCCACACCCAGCTAACTTGTATTTTAGTAGAGACAGGATTTCACCATGTTGCTCAGGCTGGTCTCGAACTCATGAGCTCAGGCAATCCACCCGCCTTGGCCTCCCAAAGTGCTAGGATTACAGGCATGAACCACTGTGCCAGGACACAAATTTCATTTTTATTAACTATAATTTGCTAACAGGCTCAAAAGCTGAAGTTTTATTCACATAGTCTGTTGATGATGTGATGTCTAACTGATTTTGAACACAATAGAACTATAATTAATAGAGAAGACTTATTTTCTAAAAGGTGACCAATACCATGGTAGGACATTAGATTGACTTAGAAATTAATTATTTAAAGAGACAAATATTTAAAAATTCAATTTATGATGGGTAGCTAAGGGAGAAATTGCATGCTATGATGCTAAATTATTCTTGACATCAGCATTGACAAAGAAATTCAAGTATATTTATGATGTATAGATTTCTTAATTTAGTAAAATTACTATTTTTTCATGATATTATATTCACTAAAATTTGTATTTGTATTTTCACTGCAAAAGCAATAAATTTTATCTCCAATGATAAACTTTTAAAATGATTCTTCATTCACTATAATGAGATATATTTTATTTTTAATAGAATGAAATGGCAAAATACTTTAATTCCATGAATTAGATGAAAAAACATTTATTAGTGGAATTAACTGATTTTCTATTGAAGTATCTGATAATACTGATATATGGTATTATAAAATTATTTGCACTTCTTTTTCTAGTACCAGAACCAACATATTAACAATTAATGCTTTATTTCTCATATGTGCACAAAAACCTTCGATATTTGAGTGAAAGAGTTATTTGATCTAAATGAAAAGTCATGCTTTATGAAGTCTTATGTAAACTCATCATGTGTAGCTTCATATGTTAAATCATCATCTTTGGGCACTATTAATTTTTTTGGTAGATACTTCAGATATTTATATCATCTAGTGTCTAGATAATTGATAACATCACTGTGGCCCCAATGGTTGGTAGTTAATATTAACAAGTATCTTATGAAAGTAACACATTCATCATAGTCATGAACTTTCAAAAAGGTCATTGTTCTTAAATGATTCCTTGCAAAAGAAGAAAGCATATAGAACTGTTCAGCCTCTATTTTCCACACATGTTCCATGCCCACCAATAAATAATACATTTATTATTGCCCAAGTTTTCCATTAGCCCTGCAGGATATAGGCCTGGGAGCTTCGGGCATCTCACAGGCCTCAGTGTAGACCAAGGCACAACCAGCTAGTACATCAAGCAACTGATACAGCTAACAGTATCAAGTACTTCTCCCTCCACCACTAGAGAGCAGAAGGAGTTGGGCATCCCCAGCTACTTGCATCCAAGCATATACATTTCATCAGCGAGAGCCAGGCATGCTATCCTTTAAATGAAAGTATAGGCTGGGTGTGGTGGATCATGCCTGTAATACCAGCACTTTCGGCTGCCAAGGTGGGTGGATCATGAGGTCAGGAGATCGAGACCATCCTGGTGAACACAGTGAAACCCAGTCTCTACTAAAAAATACAAAAAATTGTCCAGGCATGGTGGCAGGCGCCTGTAGTCCCAGCTACTTGACAGGCTGAGGCAGGAGATGGCTTTAACCCAGGAGGCAGAGCTTGCAGTGAGCCGAGATCGCGCCACTGCACTCCAGCTTGGGTGACAGGGCGAGAGTCCATCTCAACATCAAAAAAAATAAAATAAAATAAAGTATAGTAGATCATTATAATAATGGTCTCCCATGAAGCCTGCCTTTCTGTGTAAATGCCCTTCTGCAGTAATGTTGTCACTCCTCCATCAAGAGATAGAATTTATTGTTCCATTATCTTTAATATCCTGTGACCTTATGTCTTGTTTAGTTAAGCTGCTAAATTTGGGTGGTTTAGTATGCAGCAATAAATAGCTGATACAGAAGGTGTTAATTATGTTTCATCTGGAAGGATCAGCCAAAGATAGATGAGTTATTACTGTTCATCCCTCAGCGTTTTCCATGCATTAAGTGTGAACCCTGACACCACACATGTATTTTACATGCTACTAGATGAGACTATATCAGAAGCTGAAGTACAAAATAGAGGCCTATCAAACTCATCGTGCCTTATTTTAATGCAGCTGTTAATAATGTATCATTAATTTTTTTTAGAAAAAGCCATCTGTACTAATGCTAAATCCAATGAGTTGCCAACATACCAAGCACAAATCATGACTGTGCCAGGAAAATGAAACATCTGGTCACATTAGCCATAGTCCAAAATAAAGCTGATCATCAGAAATCAGGGTTCTACCAATTCTGTGCAAAATTCACATGGGAAGACCTTGAAAGTGCTCAAAATTCCATTGGTTGAAATCTGGACATACAGAAAATAGATTTCTTTTCACTCTTGCTTGACTAACAGTTAAAATATGACTCTTTGAGATTTCACCTACAATGGTGAGTAAGATTAGATATCAATTCTCTTAATAGTAGATATATTTAAATTCTTTTCTTTGTAGGATTAATAGTTTTTCAAACCTATGGTGATATTCTCTCCCAATGAACCCCTTAGAGTACTGGAACATCTGTGAGCCAAAAGTCCTCCTACACCCTTACTAAGAATTATTGAAGGCATTTCCATCCACTCCTTACCACATTTCTGAAATCTTACTTTTTTTATACATTCTTTCTTTGTTGTACAGTATTGGACCAGGATGGAAAGTTAAAAATCCAAATTGATTTTTGAAGGATGAAAGGGAAAGAGTAATATTCTAAGGATGTGTATAATTTCATTTTCTCCCAGTATGTGATTTTGTATTTGTGCAGTGGCTTGATGTTATTTTTTAAAAAGTGGCTGACATTCTTGGCAGAATTTGCTTCTGTCTAGAATCAGGTGTTAAGAAACCAATTTTCTACATTATGCTGGCTAAGTACATGAACACATAGTGGCACACACACAAACACACATTCTTCATATGAGTATTTAGAGGGTAGCTAGTGGAATCTTTTCACTTGGGGGTGGCCATCAATCTTTGGAAACCTGTTGTAACTGCCTATATGGTATGTGTTTGAAGTGTTTCTGGCAAATGTAAGTCACCAGGAAGGCCAAGTGCAGCACCTTGTACGTAATAGGATTATGCAGAGGCATGCCCACTCTGTCTGTGACTGCTGGAGCAGGGAAAGCAGGCATCCCCAGCTTAACTAATAACCTTCATTCGCCTCCTCAAAATGCTCTGTGAAAGGCTTCCTGCTTTTCTTCAAACCACCGCTTTTTAAACTTTTACTTTCCTGATTATTTCTATGAATTGAGTAATACAAAAGATTCTTTTTAATAATTAATTTGGTTTGTGTTATTTGTCACATAGGTCTGTTTTGGAAGTTTCTATTTGACATAAGTCTTGATATTTGCAATTTGTACCTTTTCTTTTACTGTTATACATTTAAATATTCTTTAAATACATACACACAGTGTCACAGTCTCACACATATGGACTCATGACACATACAAAAGGAAAATCCTAACCTTTAAAAGTTACTGGTAACACTATTGGAATTCAAAATCCCAAATGTTTCAAAATCTTTACTATGACCAACTTAAATTCTTATATAAATTGTAAAATTTAATTTAAATGGGACGAAGGAAAGAGGAGGATAAAAGATGACAAAAGGGAGAGCCTGGGGATTAAAAACCCATGACTAGATCCAGTAGTTAAACTAGAAAGATATCACAGTTTTGAAAAAAATCCAAGAGAGAGAGAGAGAGAGAGAGAGAGAGAGAGAGAGAATGAGTTTTTTAAGCCCAGAAGAGGAATTGGTGTGATCAGAGTGATAATAACCCAGAACAGGACAATCACTCCTAGTCCCTGACAGAGCTGAGAGCAGCTGAAACCTTTCTTAGGGGAACGTTAGAAAATTCCTCTTTTCCAGAAGGAAACACATTGTTTTATCAACAGATTAGGACTATCACAAGCCACAGCCTATTAAACAGACTGTCTCTTGACTCTCATCCAGTTCTAGTGCCAATTTTATTTGTATATATGAACAAAGACACAATCCCTTGTGTGTGTTTGTCTTCAGAACATGGAATCTGTGTTGCTTAGTTCACAGCAATAGTCATCCTGAGTATGCACCACAAGACAACACCCTGACAGCCTATGTGTTAGCAGCCTATTTTTGAGTGCTGGACTATTTGAGATATTAAATCAGGTTCCACTATGTTTGCACTCCCTTAGTTGCAATAATGATTTCTTGGGGTTTCACATCCATTTGTTTAGGCCACTATCTCATCTATCACCCCTAAACTAGCCTCTGAAATATTATTACTCCATTTTACACAGACATCAGGCTCAAATTGGAAATGCATATATTTATATTGTGTATTCAGCGTCAGTGATTGCCTGTCTACCCATGTCCACCCCTAAGAAAACTGCCCTGTCCACTATCGTGGCTACATTGGTGACCATGTACTGTAGTAGTAGACCCATTCTCTACTCCCATTTAAATCCCCCACCTTGATCACACACAACTGCTTGGTTCTGACATAGTTGACTGACCAAGGGACCTCTCCAATGAATATGCCTGCCAGCAACCAGTAAAACTTCTGGAATGAAATGCTTATCTTAGCCAATCAGATCCTTGCTCTTGGGAATCAGGAAACACACAGAGAAAGTCAATCAGAGGAATAGCAGAAGCTAAAAAGTCACGATCAGGGACAGCTTTGTGGCATGTATTCTGTGCAGTCACCCAGGACTCCAAGCTTAGAAAGGTCCCAGCCTTGGTTTAATCCTCCACTGTAGCCATCTTGAAATCCTTAATAATTTTTTAACAGGGACCTTGCATATTCATTTTGAACTAGGCCCCACAAGTTATACAGCAGGTCCCGGTCATGATGTAGACATTAGAGCAATAATTTTTAACTTGAGGAATGGGCTCTTAGAGAAATACTAGAATCTCTGGGAAGTGGGGGATGGTTAGAGGCAGGTGAAAAATTTGAGAAGATATGTTCAATTTTATAATTTAGTTTTATTTATAAAAACATAATAAAACTATTATTTTTATAATGGCAATTCCAGAAAACAAAACACAACCACATTGTTTTTGCTGCTGGGTTACAAAGAAAATACAGAGATTCCTAACTGAAGTTTCTACTCCCGTAGTCCTAAGGAATGTGTTAAAATTTCTGGGGAAAGTGTGAATAAGATGTTTATATTTATGAAAAGTTAGCATTGGTTTAAAGGGTTGAGAAACACTGGAGTAGGAAGAAATTGGGTGGCCATGATGAAGTCAGTGGGAGCTGGTTATAGGGAGTGGACTGGAGGAACAGAGGGCTGGCAGTGCCAACCTGAATTCAGATCTTTCCTAACACCCCATTTAATCAGCCCATATGCCCTGTCTTCAGATATCTGAGATCCACATGCTGCCTATTGCTCATTGATAGAGAACAAAAAAGTGTACTTAGTGTTTACAAAGAATACGGACTCTCATTTCTTTCTGTATACACACAATTAGCAGGGACCTGATTATTTTTGAAAATCAAATAAAGTTAGCATCTAATTGGTGTAATTATAATGTTAATATCTAAGCTATTTCTTTTTACCTGAAGGTCGAGAAGTGCTTTCAAATCCACATACTCTCTGCTTCCTCCCCCCAGCTCTGGGATAGTTAGAAGAGATTTTGCATTGATTTGAGAAGAAAGCTTTCTTTTGCAAAAGCCCAGGAACACCTTCCAGCTCCTCTAGTGGCACCTATAACATTAATGGAATAAAATTCTTAGGACATCAGGAAAACAGTTCTTCACCTGTAAGTACAAAAACACAGTCTCAAATTAAAGAAAAATAATTATTAGGGCTTTCAGCTATTTCAGATGATCTATTAATGAGATAATTGAGAACTGCTTGAAAATGTGAATTTCTTTTTTCATTTCAAAATGTGTCAGGTGTTTTATGTTGATTTAGATGCCAAGATGCTGGTATAGGACACTTTGTAATTCATTTGGGAACTAGCATTGAATGGAAGTTTGAATACCCTATAAGCAATGTCCAGATATTTTGTATATTTCAAGTGTGAACATTTATCTTTGTCTCTTTTACCAGACTAGAAAATGTCTGTATAGCAAATATTTATTTTTTTCAATTGAAGTAACTTAAAATGTTTTCTGAGGAACTTTTCAGAATTGCATGACACCTCTTGGAATAGCTAAAGACCCCTGGGGTGCTGTAATCCAAATAATGAAAATGTTAAAAAAAAAATAGTATGGTAAAGTAATCTGAAGCAACTAAGGATGAAACGTTACACTTTTGTGGAATGTACACACACATACCCACACACACACCATCTTTTTATCAACAAACACCCACTCCCATGTTCACCTTAAGCCAAAAAATTCATCTTTCCAGAGTTTTAAAACACTGTAACAATATTCTCATTACATAATACTGATCATTTACTTTATAGCATTAAGTATGTTTTTCCAATGTAATTTCCTGGGAGATAACAATAATAACAGTGTCCAAAATTGTATAATGATGAAGAAATGAGGCAAAGAAAAAGTAGTTTGGTTTTTCCTCTAACCAGTTATAAAATAAAGCATTTTAACTGTTTAAAAAAAGGAAAACCCAGAATTTTTTTTAAAAGGGGGAAAAACAGCATTTTAAGAAAGAAGTGAGGGAAAAGTAGATATAGTGGCTTAAGTGATTAAACTATATTCCTCCGTGATATGATTTTTTTTTAATTTCCTGTGTTAAAGTCTTGACCCAAGAGAGTAGAGATCTGTCTCTCATGAAAAAAAGTTAAGATGATTATTGAAACACAGAATCTTAGCATTAGAATGAAAGTTGGAGATAATCTAGACCAGTGGTTCTCAAAGTGTGGCCTCTGGACCAGCAGCATCAGTATCACCTGAGAACTTGTTAATAATGCAAATTCTTGGGATCCTCTGTAGACCTACTAAATCAGAATCTCTGGAAATGGGACCTAGCAATCTATGTTTTAACAAGTCCTTCATACTAAAGTTTGATAACCACTGATCAATACCATCCTTCCAGCTGCTAATGAATTCCCTACCATGGCAATTCTAACAGAAATTTATCCATGCATGTCATAACATATGCAAAGTAGCACAATCAGAGTCTGGTGATTTATTTGCTCTTTAGTTCAGCCAAATCTGGGTTCTTATCTTATAACTAGGAAAAATTAGGCAGGTGAACACATTGAAAGGTGAAGAGGGCAGAGTTTATTGGTGAAAGGAAAGCTCTCCATAAAAAAGAGGGGTCCTGCACGCAGGTTTCTACCTCACAAATTGAATACCAGGCCACTACACACAAGCTGAAGAGGCCATGTCCCTTCCCTGCATAAGGTGCGGATTCCTGGTGGCTCCACCCCATTCTTCCAGTGTTCATGTGGGCCCTTAGTCTGAGCCACTCCACATTGATTTATTTCCCTTACTGCACATGTGTTAAGGGACAGAAGTTTTCACCGTAGGTATGGTTAGGCAAGCCCCCTGTGCACAATGACCTGGAGGGTCGGAGGTTCTCTGGGTACTCTTCCTTATCTGCCTAGGCATTTGGCTGTCTCTATCATTCCCCCATTTGAAGAAGTACATCTAACAGCCGTTAGAATAAGGATAAGGACAATGATTGATCTTAACTGCTTTCTGCTGCCTCTATCATTCCCCCATCTAAAGAAGTACATCTAACAGCCGTTAGAATAAGGATAAGGATGACAATTGATCTTAATTGCTTTCTGCTGACAGGGGGTGCTGTTTTTGAATAACAGCAGTCAGCTCTCCCTCAGAGGCCTATCTAAGGGTCCCTGGTGAAAGGGGGGCCATCATTTGAGGCTCTGGTTGCATGATTGTTTGGAGTTCAATGGCCTAAAGGCAAGAAGAGACACCAGGTTATTAGAAGACATGTATCAAAACAAAACAAAAGGTAAAGGTAAGGACAGCTCAAAAATTCCAAGGCTACCAGCATTCCCAGGTAACTGGTGGCTATAGTTTTGCCTGCTAAGATTTGGGTGCATGGGGCTTGGCTTTGGTGAGCTCCCTTGGTCTTATTTTCCCAAAACAAGAAACCTCCAGGTTATGGGCACCCCATTCACCTCCATCACCTGGCAGGAATTGCAGGATAATTGCCCAGAACTAGAATATTGATCCAGATTTTTATACTACCCATCTCTTTTTGTTTCTTCTGGGCTGCAGTTGGAGATTGCTGGTTGGTTCACAGGAATAAGCAGGGTTAGTTTAAAATGTAGGTGAAAAACTTAACAACAACTAATGAGTCTACAATTTAATGACAAATGCATAGTAAGTCTTGAAACATAATTTCTCAGTCCTCATTTTTGTTAAAAACAAATTATAATAGTACTGAGTTGTTTGCAAAATAAACTTTAGTCTTATGCTTGGCCTTATTACTTGCATAAAGTGCAGCAAGAATAATTACTTTTACAGTCTTTTAAAATTGGCTTTGATAGAACTTTGTTCCACAAGGAATCTCAGATAGGACTTTTAAAAACCAAGACCAGCCAGGGGTTTGTACCCTCAAATTCCTATGAGTTGAGTGAATTATTCTCCTCTTGGGATCCCAAGAATATGCGGTTTTTGGGCCTATTAGAAAGTGACATTCTTCACTCACTACAGATTAATAACCTTGTACGGGGACTGTGTAGACAAGGTATGAGGCCGGTTTCCCCAAGGGGCTTTTATCAGCTTTGCAAGTCGAGTTTGATTCCTTAAAGGGAAGTATACCCTTCCAGTCAAAGCCTTGGTAAAACAACCAGCTTCTCCAATTGCATCCTATTGCAAAAGAAAATAGATTCTTATTGCACTGATGAAAATAACTATATTGTCATAAGAATACTCACAGTTTCCAAATTCTATAGGAACCATGCAAAGAGAAACAAACATGCTCCAAATTTTGTTCACAGGAGTCTACCTTACTCAATTATTAAAGACTGTAAATAGCTCAAAATAAAAGTTTCCTTGACTCTGAAAAACAAAACAAAGATCAGCAATGTTTTAAGCAAAAGTTTAAAAAAAGATTACTTCAGTTTTCTATTAGTTTAGTCAATTCAGTTAACTCTTGTATTGATATTTCTAAACATTTCAGTTCTTCATGAGTCCTATATGTTTTTCCTTTATTCCAATGTCACAATTTACAAAGTTATCAGAAACCTGCATTTGAGAGCACCTGTCAAAGTTCTATAGCTTATTATAAACCACTTTTAAAGAGGATCAAAACAGGACAACAATTGTCTATGGATAACAAAATTTCCAGGGTAGTTACAGTCAAAAACATAATTGACAAAGAAATTTGGTTATCTCTGTATGACCAAATATAACAACCTTAATTGTGACTGATAACAAATACTCAGACAGTAGAATTTTTTAAATCCTATACTATTTTGGAACAGATATTATTATTATTCACTAAAATATAACCTGAAGATTAAACATCATTTTGGCAATCCCATATACCTAAAGACATCAGGTAATCCTTTTTACCCTCTTTGGATGCTTCAAGGGCCCTCTGTAGCATCCAAAAACTAGGGGTCAGGAAGGACAACCTTGAAGCCAAACTTTGATTTTGGGAAGCCTATTAAATATGTTAGTGGATTAAAACACTTGATGCTATGAAACAGAATTCCAGATTACCATCAGTTAGTTATTTTGCCAAAATAATGTCACAAAAATTTTTAAACCAGGTAAAAACCTTTGCTCATTAAGAAGGAAGACCTAGCTTTTCCAAACAATTTGTCTCCTGTCTTCTCTTTCATTTCCTTAGGAGTCTATCTGCAAGGCAAATGTAAATCTGTCATTATTCTTTACTATTACATTAAAATCTTGTATGAGTGAGAGAAAGTCAACTTTTACCCTTACATTAGTTTCCTATTAGTGTCAACCCAATTTTCTAAATGAAACCTTATGGACAATTCTATCCAGTCTTAACCAGTTTGACCATTAGGGGAGATTCATATAAATCTTTTATAACCCTTTACAAATTTTGCTAAAGGGCAGATTAGTAACTTAAGAAAATCTTGTTGTGCTTTTATTTCATTGATCAATTTACAGAGAAACCATATAATACCCTTTTGAATTTAGTAAATGTTCACACACAGAATTTCTTTTGCAAAATTAATTTTTAGAAACTTTCCATAACTTTTTTAAACCTTTAGCTTCCTCTTACCTAATTTAAAACAATCCTTTAACCCTAGGCAAAAATTTACATTTCCATGCTGTCCTATAATCTTTTACTAAAAACACATTTTACTGTTCTTACACACTTTGCATGTAAATCTACTTTCAGCAGTCTCAATTACATATTATAATGGTACCTCTTACCAATTTTTAATTTTAATGTAAGATTTGGCAAGTTGTTTTAGTTATGCACTAGGCATTAATAAAGTCTGACTTCTTCCAGCATAGTTAAGGGTATGGTTAATTCCATACGTACCCAGGCCTTACCAACTGTGAGGATGGCAAGTGGGACAGTCCTCAACAGCTAAATAAGCAATTTATAACCTTAAAACATTTAGCAAACCTAGTATCTGACCTGTATAATTTAGACCACCTATTTACATTTTAACAACATTTGCATTTTACCAATAATCATTAAGACTGTTTTTATTTCTCAAAGATTAAAGTCATATGAAGTAAAAGGTGCTACAGCTTTTATTTTTCCCTCACAAAATATTTGATCTAATCACTTATTTTTCTTTAGGACAATTAATTAGAGCTTTTTTTTTATTATAGACATCACACACAACACCTATATAACTACACAGATAGAAGAAGATCCAGTAGCTATAAAATTTTTTGTTTGCCAATCTCCTAATTGAATTATTGGTCTCTGGATGGGGCCCTTTAAGAGCAGGACTAGCAAAGCATGCAGTTTCTATGGCCTAATAAACAGGCATAGCTGACAGACAAAAACAGATTTTGAGAGGGATCTATCTGCCTCTAATTCCTGGGGTTCCATAAAGAAAACAGAGGTTTCTCCTAAAATGGAATCTGTGGCACCTTTTCTGTTTTTCCCAGGGAGTCCTATGGCATTATAAGTTATTGTAGGGCCTACTATGCGTGCATTGACTGGCAAGACAAAGAGGAGAAAAGCAATTCAGTCGACTGACAAAAAACCTTTTTCCAGCAAAACAAGATCCAAGAAGAGAAAAACAAGGCCTTTTAAATATACCTATAACTTGGATATTCACTTTTAATTAAGTTGCATGCTCTTTAAGAATTTTAAATTTTGAAATTTAAATTCTTTTTAAATTCCTTATTAACTTTGGCAATACCAAGCAGTCAATATTTCTGGCTTTTGAACTTTACCAAAAGTGACCTCACAAGTGAAACCAACAAGCCTCAATTAAGACACACAAAGCATACCAGATTGGCTAGAGCTTAAGACCAACCTCATAAATTGTTTTTCATTAATCAAAACTTTACAGAGAATATAAAGAGTGATCCTTATCATTACTTGTACAAGTTTGCACAGAGAGAGAGAAGATAAAAGTCCAACTAGTTAAAAAAAAAAAATTTTTTTTTACCCTTTTGCTGGCATGTCAGGCTTCTGGATTCCCTTCCCCTGACCTCAATTCTAAGTCAACCAGTTTAAGTTTTGGGAAATCAGTTTTTCTCAGTTTGGAGGATGCATCTGAGGGGAGTGTCCTGGAATACAGAAACACAATTATCCATCTGTGAAGAGAGGATCATGGAGGAAAAAGGGACAAAGAAGGTTTTTGTTTTCAAAGGAGCCCCAGGGGTTCAGGATGCATTCAAATGGGGGACAGACTGAACATGAATGGCTACTCATCTAGAGAGAGGAGAGCTAGGCATCTCTGGTTCCTTTATCTTCCTAGCAAATACCAAGGGTACATGAGGGAGAGAAGGAGAAAGCATCTTCTTTCCTTTTTTCATCCTTATATTCCCGAGTCCCAGCAACCTCAACAGGGTGCTGCCCATGGGTGCCAATATGGCTTTCACCCATGCTAATGTTGGGGGAGGCTAGGAGGTGGGAATATCTGCTCTTACCCATGTGCTGCCTTTCCCTCTGGTGTCAGTAGCCTTTGAGTTCTCTAGACCTCACTTATGCCATGGATACTAGCATGACCTTTATCCATTAAATGGGAGGCTTGGCTTAATTGGCAAGAATTAGTCATGCTCATTTGTGCTGTGCCTTTTAACTTCTATTGTCATCTGCCTCTGGATCCCTCAGATTCAGTTTTCTTTCCTAGGGCTTTGACCGAAGCTTGGAATTCAGTTGGAACAAAAGAACTGCCTCAGGGAGTGTATAGACTCATCAAGCCCCAGGTGTCCCTCACCAGACTGGCTGTTGCCTCCTTATCATAAGCCAAATGCTAAGGTGAAACTGAGGCACTGGGTCCTTCTCAAACAAGGGAGGGGAAACAAATGTCCTGTGAATTGAGGTCCTAGTCTGATGCCTTTCAAGAAAGGAAAACTCCTTGCTTATAAGTTAACTCCTGACAGGGTGGAGAAAAGAAAAAAAGACTTAAGTGTGGGGCTGTGTTAAGTGCTGACAGAGTGCAGAAAAGGAAAAAAAAGCAAAAGTCCTGGGTGGGGAAGATGCCTGGGGGAAGAACCTCTTATTCTTATGCAAATTGATTTCTCCAACAGGGAGAAAAAATTTTAATTGCTGTCAGACTGAGTTGGACCCTTCAGTTTATAGAATAAACTCATATTTTATAGAACATATTTTATAGAATAAAATATGCTATATTTTTTAGTACTTCTTGATAAATGCATGAAAAAATGTATTTGAAATGTTAATAGAATGAGTTTTTAGTACTTCTTGATAAATGCATGAAAAAACGTATTTGAAATGTTAATAGAATGAATTTACATTTTTTTAGTGGACTCATCTTAACTATAGTTTTTCAGTATATTATTTTCTCATAGACCTGTTCTATAGGTTTCTGGGGGGGTTGATGTTTAGGGGGTTGTAATTTCTGAGATTACCATTGCTTAGCCTTTTGACTAAGGTTTTTGACTAAGACTGAGGGCACTTTCCCATCTCCAGTCTTCTGGAGACATTTTCCAATACTCCATGATTTCTCCACTGTGACTGATAGTGACTCGTAAGTGGTTACCTAAGGCTGCAATATCATTTTCTGGGTCTGAGAACTTGACTTTATTCAAAGAATTTACAGGGTGTTTTATTCTTCCATCTCTTGTCTTGATTTTCAGTTTTCCCTTAATCATATTTCGCCATTCCTAATTTAGAAAAAAATATTCAATTTTCTGGAAAAGGTAGTCACAAAGTAACCTGGTAGTTACCTCTGTTATCTGTAAGCCATAATCCATCTTACACAAGACATAGCAAAGTGGTATTGCTTAGTGGTTAGGAGCTCAGGCTTGAGGTCAGATTAAAAAGGGGATTGTTGAAGTCTTTGAGAAACTGTATTTGGAACCAAATAAGAAATAGAGCCCATAAAGTGGAGGCTGATGGGAAACAAAACATATCTGCATGACTGATAGAGCTGATGTTGGAGTATTTGACATGTCTGGGAGCTAGTGAGCTGGAGCTGCACCCCAGGATTTGACAGACCTTCCCAGACAGTCACAGGCATCTCTGGGCTATTGCAGATCTTCTCCCAGGAGGCAAGGCCTTAGCCTCTAAGTTATCTCAAGGTTGAGAGCATCTAAGGACATGTGCTTGCTGGGGCACCTCTCTCTCAAGAGAGAAGGAGGAAGGGGCTGGTTAGTATAAATTCTCCTTCCAAACGTATCAATCAGGTATTTGCTCCTTTATCATCACAGTAGAAGGATGAGAGAGATGAAGAAGGCCAGGTTAAAGGATGTTCCTCCACACGCAAGGAGATACGAGTAGGGAACAGAAGTTCTTGTTTGAAATCTCTGCTGCACTATTTACACATTATATGATATCACAGAAGCTACATTGCCTCTTTTCCCCTTAATTTTCTCCTCTATAAAATAAAGGAAATAATAATATATACTTCATGGTTTGCACAACTTGACATTTATCAAGTGTTGTTATTTTTAGGCTGATAACTTTTTTTCTCTTTCTTAATTCAAGTCTCTGCTTACTTTGATTTTTCACTTCCCTGACACTATTCTGAACAGTTTGCACTGCTGTTTACTCTTGCCTTTGCTTTTCCTTGCTTTCCTCCATCTTTGACTTAGTTCTTTTAAAATCCTGGGCTTGTTAGGGAGCTGCCTATACAGCCATGCCAGCTTCTCCTGATGTCCATCCCTCGCATCCCACAACCTCATCTCTTTGAGTTGTTTTAAAATATGGTCAGAATTTCATTTCTCAGGATCTTGGATCTTCATGAGTCATTTTTGTCCTTTGTGCCTCTGGCTGTTGGGATATACTGATTCTCCCTAGAACTTTCTGAAGTTAGTCTGTAATGTATGTCCAGAAATGTCCAGCACTGCACTCTCTTATTTTTGTGAACTCCAAGATGACATGGCCACTTTCCTCTGTTTCTGTCACTCCCATGGTGTCACCAAGTCCTTCTTTGTGGATCAAATGAAGTCCAGAGAGGCACTTCATGTATTTTCCTGCTTTACGACATTTTGCTTGAGGTCTTGGAATTTAAGTTAATAATTCTGGGTGGAAGTAATTTATATGGCCTTGAGCTGTATTATGTCAAACATTCACTCATTCTTTAGATTTTTGTCATGTTTCTTCTCTTTATCTTGCCTGTCATTATAGGTACCTCATAATTCATTTCCCTAAAACTCCTATAGGTATCTCATAATTCATTTCCATATTTGTCTTACTTTAATAGCTTGGTTTTCAAATTAATAAGTACTTTATGTACTAAAAGATCTGAATTTTATGGTAATAGGCTTAGTACTTGCCAACAGTTTAATGATTCATAAAAACTCTTAAATGTTAAACATCTTTTGTGGTTCATACTTGCAAAAATTTATATTTTTTCTAAAGTAAATATTCTTAGAAGGTAACACCATTAAGAAAAGAAAACTGTTTATTGGCAAGAAAAAATGGATAAAAAATGTTTTCAAGCTAAATAGATAATAACACTCAAGAACATTATTAATGTACTAAATTAACATTTGCTTATATCTTTGTTTTCAGTGTTTTGAATAGTCACTAATAATTATGGCAAAGACCATGTTATATATACTTAGCAACTAAGTATGAGATTATATAATGAAAGGTCTATTACTGTAATACATGTGTAACATTGAACACAGATTTAAAATAATACCATACTCTAACCTGGTTGTTGCTATCCTTTGGGGTGGGGATAGCAGAGTGATAGTTCATTGAAAATAATGATAAACTCTCTCCCCAGAAAAGGCATGTATGAAATTACACATAAAATTTTTCACAAAATTCTAGCTCTTCCAAAAATCACTTGAGTGGTTACTATGTGCCAGGTACTTAGCTTATGTGTGTTGGTATTTTATTATTTGAGAAATTGGACTATTAATCTGTGGGATTCAAACCGTGTACAAAAAAATTAGCTGGTTAGTTTTATACTTTACATTTGCATAATCATTTAACATACACCAGACACAGCTATTTGAGAGTAGACATGGGGATAATGAAAATGTCTAAACAATTTAAATTACTCAGTTTTGTTACTGGTTTTATTGTTCCTTTTGCCAGACTACAAAACTTTCACAGGTGGCAAGAATTTGGATGATTTAAAGGTCTCAGCTCATCTATCAACTGGATACTTAACTTAGTAATAAAGAACTGATTGGAATGGAAATCGACTAGGCAAGTTGCCACTATGCCTGGTCACCAGTGAATTTAGAAGGTTTTATAGCATGCTATATCCTATAAGCCTCCCACTTCCCTGTCTTCCTCCCTGCCTCTCTGCTCCACTATTTTAATTATTAAAAAGTCTCCCAGGAAGCTGTTCACTTGCTAGGTGGGGGAGTCCATTCCAGAAGTCTCTGTGTATAGAAGAAGATGTATACTGCTTTGATCCCTCAGCATCTTGCAAGATTGGGGAAGATGACCAGGCAGGGCATGAGAGGGTTAAAATAAGTGAGCTCACACAGGGCTGCCAGGGATCTGGAACTGGCTGAGTAGGATGGGGAGAAGGAAAGATGCCACAACTAGCAGGAAACAAAGTCTCCCCTGCTCTCTCATTGAAGAGAGGAACATCTGAGGTCCCAGAGCCTTGAGGTAGGGTGTGGGTGAAAAGCTCACTGTGTGTTAACTGGCAGATCTCTGCGTTAAATACATTGAGGGCAGATATTAGCAAAGGCCATGTCACCCAATTTCTCAGAAGTTCCATCATTTCCTCCAACATCAGCCAGTGATTTCATAATTAGACACTCCATTCCCCAGACTGCTTGGGAGATATCCATAGATCTCACTTAGAGGGTAGTACTTAACTTAGAGGCACCCCCCGTCTGGGACATTCTCTGGCACTTGCTGCTGGAAAAGGATTTCTACAAGTGGCATCTTTTGGACCAGTAGAATAATCAGTAAATTGGAACAACATGTTAATGTTATTGTAGTTGCTGTTTCTCCTAGTACACAGAGATGTCTTGAAAAAGTCAGGAAATAGCCCTTCTTATTTCTGTCAAGGAAAGTCAAGTCATTTCCCTGGTACAAGGGTGTATCAGGAGCTTGTGTGCTTTATTATGTCTTCCCCTTTTGGTACTTCTTGGTTTGTGAACTGGAAGGTGAGTAGAAGTTAAGCAATTTTGCAAAGAAATCAATCCTTGGGAGAACTGGAATGAAGACTATGATCACTTGCCTTTTGAGGTCATTACAAGATATGTTCTGTTGGGCTGGAATATTCCTGCCTGAGATTTGCTACCAGAAGATGACACAAAGGGCCTCTTGCAGGGATGCTTCAGGTAGTGAAGCGAGTGTGGCATAATGCACTTGCACTGGGGTGTTCTGGGGTGGAAGCCCGGCTGCCCAATCCTGCATCTACAGAGGGCAAAATACTGCAGCCAAGTGTTGCCATTTCTCCCCCATCAGAGTGGCAAAAATTAAAAAGTGTAGGACAGCGTATTTTGTTGGCAAAGCTGTGGGAAAACAAGAGCTCTTATCCATTGCTGGTAAGAATGCCAGCTAGTATAATTATAATAATTTAGAAGAGAATTTGGCAATAGCAATGAAATTACATACTCATGTACCTTTTGAGCCAAGAATCTCACTTCTGTTAATTTCACCTGAAGAAACACTTCCAGCAAAACAAAACTGCATTATTTTAAGGAAACCCTAGGGCTAACACAGTCTGTAGACCACCAGCAACATCACTGCAGCAGCACGTCACAAAGACACTGGAATTGCAGAGGCACCTTTTCAGAAATGTCATCTGACCTTTGCCCAAAACACAGCAGCAAATATCTGGCACATAATTGGACTTCCTGAATTTATCTTCACCTAGTGTTTGGAAGCATGACCAGAATATTTAGGTTTGATTAACAGCAAACTTGCCCCTACTCCCCTACAACAGAGCGCTTAGATAATCTAGGAAAAGTAGTAACAAATGAATCAAATGACCAATTTTAATATTAAAAAGAAGCTCATTGAAACATACCGGCAGGATGTGGTGGCTCATGCCTGTAATTCCTTGGGAGGCTGAGGTGGGTGGACCACCTGAGGTCAGGAGTTCAAGACCAGCCTGGCCAACATGGTAAAACCCCATCTCTAATAAAAATACAAAAAAATTTAGTTGGGCGTAATGGTGGGCGCCTGTAATCCCAGCTACTCAGGAGGCTGAGGCAGGAGAATCGCTGGAACCCGGGAGGCGGAGGTTGCAGTCAGCCAAGATCGTGCCGTTGCACTCCAGCCTGGGCAACAAGAGCGAAACTCCATCTAAAAATAAATAAATAAATAAATAAAAAGAAAAGAAAAGAAACATACCATTAACCTCTACAATTAAGCACTGAGGAACTGGCACATGAATAGACAAACATACCAGTATTAGAATAGAAAGTTAAGACATAGACCCAAGTACACATGGAAATTTAATATATAGTAAAGGTAGCATCTCAAATCACTGGGGCAAAGATGAACTTTCTGGCCCATTACCTTAATAATATTGCTGGGACAACTGATAAAAGTATATCTTTGTATCACATCAAACACAGGAACAAGCTCCAAAAGGATTGGAGACCTACATGTAAAAAATATAAAGCCATACAAACGCTACAAAAAAAAAAAAGAGTAAATTTCTCTATAGCATGTAGAAAGGAAAACTTTCTATGACCTAAAATCCAGTTGTAATTTTAAAAAATCAATAACTTGGATTTCAAAAAAAGCTTTAAAAAAAACTACATGGCAAGAAAAAACCTACCTATAAACAAAGTCAAAAGTTCTCTGACAAACTGGGAGAAAATATTTGCAACAGAACACAAAAAGCTGATATCCCTGATATATAAAGAACTGTTCAAAATTGAGGCAAAAAAGACTAAAAACTTTCTTAAATTAATGGGCAAAATACATAGTCAATTTACATAAACAAAATATGTACACATGGCCTGATATGGTTTGGATGTTTGTCTCTTCCAAATCTCACATTGAAACGTGATCCCCAGTGTTGGAGGTGGGCCCTGGTGGGAGGTGACTGGATCGCAGAGGTGGATCCCTCATGAATGGCTTAGAACCATCCCCTTGGTGATGAGTGAGTTCTTGCTCAGTCAGTTCATGTGAAATCCAAGTGTTTAAAAGATGCTGGGATCTCTTCCTTCTCTCTTGCTTCTGCCATTGCTATGTGACATGATGTCTCACCATCACCTTCTATCATGATTATAAGCTTCCTGAGGCCCTTACCTCAGAAAACTGAGCAGATATTAGTGCAATGCTTGCACAGTCTGCAGAACCACAAACCAATTAATCCTCATTTTAAAATAAATTACCCACCTTAGGTATTCCTATATAGCAATACAAAGATGGCCTAAAATGTGGCCCTTAAACTTGGGAGAAGATATTCAATCTTATTCATAATTAGGAAAAAAGACAATGATCACACAGATACCATTTATGACCAATCAGACTGACAAAAACTAAAATGTGTTATAATACATTCTGTTGGGACAACTGTGACAAGACAGGTACACTCATACATTTTTAGTGGGAGTACAAATGAGTACAATCCTTTTCCAAGGAAATGTGGAAATTTATAACAAAACTACACATAAATTCATTAATACCTTTTGACCCAGCAATCCCATTTTCAGAAAATTATCCTTAGGATACACTTTTTACAATACAAAAACACATTGCAACATTGTTTGTAACTGAAAAATAGTTGGACTACAGAAAAAGCTCATACATGGGAAAATGGTGATGTAGACTTGTTACATCCACAAAATCGAGTGCTGAGCAGCTACAGAAAAGGAAGAGGGAGATCTCTATCAACTGATATGAAATGATTTTTAGAATATATTAAGTAGAATAATCAAATTGAAAAAACAAAATATGCTACCTTTTGTGTAACAAAAAAAAAGGGAATAAGAAAGGTATAGTGGGATAGAGTGGTGGGAATAGGATAGAAGGACTTGGAGAAGTCCTTTCTTTGAAAGACCTTTTTACATGAATCTAACATTCAGAACCATATTAATATTTCATTTCCTCAAAAAAAGGAAATACACACACACACATCAAAAATCGAATGACATGGCAACTCTAAATAGAGACAGAATAAAATGATCCTACTTTATTTCAAAGGAATAACACAACTACCTTGTAGTATGAGTGAAAGGTAGTTAGAAAGTAATCCAAGTAATTTTTGAAAATTTACCATGAAATAATTTACCATAAAAGACACAGGAAGAAATAGAAAGCCTGAACAATACTACGACAAATAATGAAATTGTGTAATTCAAAGACGTTTCACAAGGAAATATCTGGGCTGAAATGGCTTCACCAGGCAGTTTCTCCAGATATTTAAGGAAGAAATAACACCAACTCTACCAAACTCTCCCAGCAAATTGAAAAAGAGTGAACACTTCCTACTTTTCCTATTAGGTCAGTATCACCTTAATAACAAAACTTGACAAAGATGTTACAGGAAAGCAAAAACACAAGCCAATGTTAAATTTGTTCCAATATTGCAAAAATTAACATCTAAAGTCAAATTAATGTACTTCATTATATTTGCCGAACAAAAATAGAATAATTTTAACAGACATAGGAAAATAATTTGATAAAATTCAATATGCAGTCACAGTTTTTTTACTCAAGAAAAAAAGAGAACCTCCTCTAGCAACCCAGAAACAGGAGGAATTTCCCTAATCTTATGGAGAGTATCTATTTGTAAAAGTCTACAGGAAATATTATGCTCAATGGCAAAATATTTAAAACATTCCCCCTAAAATTGGGAACACCACTTTTATTTAACATTGTTCTGAAGATCCTAGCCAGTCAAAAAGGCACAAAAAACAAATAAAGTTTATAATGATTGGAAAGGAAAAAATAAAACTCTGATTATTTGCAAATGACACAATTGTAACCATAAAAATATCCAAAAGTATCAATGGATCTATAGAAAACATAGAAACTTTGTTTGAATAATAATCTGATTTCAGTTTTGCACTTATTGGCTCTATGTGGCGACTGTTGGGCTACTTGTGAATATCCACAAAGCTGCTGTTTCTGCTGGTTCCCCGGTACTGCCACAGTCACCTTACACCTCTTTCAGCTGTCTTTGGAAATGTTAATGAAACACCAGGAGTTTGGTCTAGGACCTGTTGCTTGCCACCCAGAAAGCTAAGCACTATGACAATGAGTATTGTCAGGGAAGAAGGCTTTATTAAGGTGCTACAGTCAAGGAGATGAGAGATCAGTCTCATATCCATCTCCTCAACTGACTAAAATTAGGAGTTCATGTAGCAAGGAAGAAATGTAACTGTGTATGGGAAAACAGGAATTAGGAAGGGGTAAGGTAGAGGAGTTGGTCAATAGGAAGCAGGTGGTTGGTTAGGCAGTCATGATGGGTGAGGGGACTGGTGTCTCATTATCCAAATGTGGTGATCTGGTAAGCTTCAGTTCCTTTATACTCTGTGGGAGAACTGATAGTTGGTTTCCTGAGAAAACAACTCAGATTAAGACAAATGTAAGTTTCTCAAGTTTTAAAATTGTGAGGGTCAATTTCTATGTTTATTCCAAAGAAACCATAAATGTCAGTTATGTGGGACAATTGGGCTAGTTTCATTCCTTCTTTTATATTTATGTTAGTAAATTCCTCAATCCTGGGGAATCTGGTTGTCAATATCTGTGGCTGCTTCATGCTGAGGAGAGTTATCATAGGCAGCTCCATATCATAGGTGAACACATGGCCACCCAACAGTCAAAGGTTAATCTAATACTAGAGTGTTCTTTTGAAACAAAATCTTTCTCTCTCTAGTCCTCTATTTGTACCAAAGATGAATCACAGCAGGACCAACCTACCTGCAAAATAAGCTTCAGTCCCACTATACTTGACCTGATTACCCACACAAAGTGCAGCAAGAATCACTGTCAATATAAGATCCCCTAAAGTGGCTTTGCTGGAACCTCTCACAAAGAATCTCAGACTCAACCTCCAATAGCCTCTTGAGTCAAGCCAAGGATGCTCTGCACCTGCAGATACCTACATGGGTTGGGCAAATCCCTCACTTCATGAGGCCTCAAAACAACTCAAAGTTCCTGGGCCTGTCAGAAAGTGACACTCTAGGCCAGTGCGGTGGCTCACACCTGAAATCCCAGCACTTTGGGAGACTGAGGTGGGCAGATCACTTGAGGTCAGGAGTTTAAGACCAGCCTGGCCAACAGGATAAAACCCTGTCTCTACTAAAAATCCAAAAAAAAAAAAAAAAAAAGCTGGGTGTTGTTGCACATGCCTATAATCCCAGCTACTCACGAGGCTGAGATAGGAGAATCACTTGAATCCAGGAGGCAGAGGTTGCAGTGAGCCAAGATCACACCACTGCACCCCAGCCTGAATAACAGAGTGAGACTTCATCTCAAAAAAAAAAAAAAAAAAGTGACACTCTACTTACCACAGGCCAGAAACCCTGTGAAGGAACTGCATAGACAAGGCATGAGGCCACTCCTTCTAACAGATTCTCATTGGCTCTATAAAGTCAATTTCTCAAAGCAATCTGCTCATATCTGAAAACATGCCATTCCATTCAAAGCCCTGGGAAAATAACCAGTTCTTCCAACTGTGTCCTATTATAAAATAAAACAGATTTTTATTGAAATTATGCAAGCAACCACATTGCCGTGAATTAAGAATATTCACAAATAGTTGCTGAATTCTGGAGAAATCAGGCAGAGAGAGAGAAATACATCTCAAATTTTGTTCAAAGGACTTTACTCAATTGTTAAAAGCTATGAGTAGCTCAAAAGGAAAAAAGTTCTCCAGACTCTGAAAAACAAAACAAAATAAATCAGCAGTGTTTTAAACAAACACACAAAAAGCCATAAAAATTTATTTCAGGCCGGGCGCGGTGGCTCAAGCCTGTAATCCCAGCACTTTGGGAGGCCGAGACGGGTGGATCATGAGGTCAGGAGATCGAGACCATCCTGGCTAACATGATGAAACCCCGTCTCTACTAAAAAATACAAAAAAAAAAAAAAAAAATTTATTTCAGTCCTCCATTATTAGCTCAGTCCATGCTAAACACCTGCTCTGTTGCATATTGGGTTAGCAATCTTTGTGAACACATCCACCTTTTAATTTGAAGTCCTAGAAGTTCTCTCTGTGGTCCAATGGCACAACCTCCAAAGTTATTAGAAACTTGTGTTCAAGAGTCCTTTTCATGAACTCTCCCAAAAAAGCAAGCTCTGGTCTGTGGCTGATTGCAAGCTGCTTTTGAGAAGAATCAAAGTAAAACAACTGTGGATAACAAAAGTTTTAGGCCATAGTTAAAGACACAATTGACAAGAAAATTTGGTTATTTCTGTGACATACTGACAACATATATTAAAGCATATCAGAATTTCAGGAATCTCATACAATCCTGAAATACACATTAACAATACATATCTATATATACATCTATAACCCAAACAAAAGTAAACACCACCTTACATTTGACAATGCTTCCTGTATAGTTCTAACATACCAAATAAATGTAATATGTCTCTGTCAGACTTCAGAGGACCCACTATCCAAAAAAAAAAAAAAAAAAAAAGAAGACTGAATTTAGCACGTGCAATTTTGCTTTTGGAAAATTTGTCAAGTATCAAAGATTTAAGACACTTGATATCACAAAAGAGGATCACAGGTCACTATAAAATAGTCAGTCATTTAGCCAAAATGATTAAACAAACATGTTTCCTCTTTGATAGACAAGAGACTCAGTTTCTGAAACAATAAGACCTAATGAAGACAGCATGTGGCCAACTAAATCTGTCTCTCTCCCCTCATTTTTTCCTGTAGTTTACTCAAAAGGTAAACAAAAAATCTTTTTAGCATCTCTTAATATTTCACAGAAATTTTGTTCAAAAGAGAAAATCAAATTTTACCTTTATATGGTGTATTATTAATGTTAAAGTTAATTTCTATAAACCTTATAAACAAATATAATTTTAATCAATTTGACCATAACATATGATTTCCATAAACTTTTATAATCTTTTATAGTTTTCTATTAAAGAACAGATCAATGCTCCAAAAAAAACTCTGTTATTCTGACACAGGGGCCCAGATACTGGCCTTGCACCAGTGTGCTTTCAATATTAATGTTTAATTATAGAAAAATTCTTACCTAATTTTATCTCAACATTGGCCCTTACAATCTCAACTGCCCACTTCTTCGATGATAGTCTCTGGGCCTAGAGGGATTAAATAGTTTTTAAATTTCTGGCCCTGTGTCTCATGAAAGCAGTTCATTCTGATTGTCACCTTCTCCAGGGTCAGAAGATGAGGCTTTGACTGGTGTCAAAGCTCCGAAGTTAGCAGGAGTTGGTGCCTTTTGCAGACCCAAGAGTCAAAGCCTTAACTTAGCACAAGGATTAGTTAAGATGATATTTATACTGCAGAGAGTCCTATCATGCTAACATATCACAAGTGAAAACACTGTGATTTGGTATCTAATAGTTACTGCCTCCAAACTTCAAACCACTGTATTAAAGTGGTTAGGTTACTCCTTGCATATGTCTAATGGCTAGTATTCTAGTGACAAAACTCTGATCAAAAGCATAAGAAATGTGATAGGTTTTATGTCAAATTTATCAAAATAAGATAATTAGCTTTTCTTTCATCCACAAAATGGTAAATAAAAATTCAGTTTCGGAAATTCAGATTGAGGATAATCTCCTTTTATTTAAATACTATACAACATAACAAAGTAAGAACAAGCACACAACCATTTCTTTTCGGCTGTTTTAAAAGTATCATTGGCTGGGCGCAGTGGCTCACACCTGTAATCCCAGCACTGTGGGATGCCGAGGTGGGTGGATCACGAGGTCAAGAGATCGAGACCATCCTGGCCAACACAGTGAAACCCCATCTCTACTAAAAATACAAAAATTAGCCGGGCGTGGTGGCGGGCGCCTGTAGTCCCAGCCACTTGGGAGGCTGAGGCAGGAGAATGGCGTGAACCTGGGAGGCAGAGGTTGCAGTGATCCAAGATTGTGCCACTGCACTCCAGCCTTGTGACAAAGTGAGACTCCATCTCAAAAAAAAAAAAAAGAGTATCATACATTTCCAAGATTGGTTTTTAGATACAGTACTGACTACTGTTTATGTAATTTTCAACACTAGAATCTTCAAACCAGTGCAACACTTGTACATATTTTGTTTTTAAGTACACACCTGAAGGCTCAACAGTGATAAAAGGAATGGGATCAAAAATCACTAGAAAGTGCCACTTTTTTATTACTACTTAATCCAAGTGAATTTGACTTAATTTTAATAATGATAAACACAACTAAAATAATTTGAGAGAAATCCTCCTCAATGTAATTTTCTTAAGGACAAGGCCAATATTTCCTGACATTAGAACTTTGTATCCGTGTCACAGTTTCATAGGTTTTCCTCATTACCTAAAGGAAAAGACCTCAAACCAACTCAAATTATTGATTGAACTGAATTACCTTAGAAATAAACACCATTAAACATTTCTATTCTCACTTACTTTTCAAAATAACAAAATGAATTATGTACTATTTCTATTCAGAACTTATAAAACTAAGTCTTCCTTTTTTTTTTTTTTTTGCCATAATCTTAAAGCCCTGATAGCTCCCTAGATCATCAGAGGTAAGCAAAAACGGATCCAATTTTAAGTAGCTGGTGTGCACTGTCATTTTCTGGTAGCTTGACAAAGATAGCTTAGGAATTTTAGATAAATAGAGCAAATGATGAATTGTTGGAAATGCATAGGAAACAAAATGACCATTCATAGAACCAAATACAAGCTTTCCATTAGAAACAAAAAACATGATTTTATATATGTATGTACAAGTAAAGCCCAAAGTAGAACAAACAACAAATAAATAAAAATTAAGAGCAAAATCAAATAAATAGGAAACCAACCCCCAATTTTTCTCCCATTCAGTTTACCTTGGAGACTACAGTGTTACCAGAGCCTAAAAAAACTCCAAAACAGAAAACAAAAAACAAAACACATGATGGATATTTAATTCTTGATATACAAATTCCTGATATATAAATTTAAATCCACCAGCACCAAACCACCATACATTTTGTGCAATTAAGAAATTTACTTCAGGCATGTGACCAGTAAATATTTAATGCTAATCCTATCCATGCAGAATAGCTAATATAGTGTGGAACAAAGCAATGCAAGCATTTATGTGAAATTTGGCTCCCTGCTAAATCTAGCTTCATATTTAACTATGTTAAAAAACAATTACCAAACTGCCAATGTATTTCTTTACAATATTTCTTGTTGTACCTTCATCAAGACTATGAGCTTTATGAGCAACGTTAATTAGCCACATTTATCTAATTTTCTATCATATTTTAAAAAATATTTTACTATTTAAACTTTTCCAGCTTTCTGTTTTCTCTGTATGTGGATGAAGATAGACACAAAGACAAACAGGACAAAACATCATTTACACAGACCACACATGACATTCTTGGACTAGGAAGCATGAAATTCTGAACTATCAGATATTAGTATTTTTTAGATGAGAACATTCCACAATTTAAAAAAACATATTTCCCCATATAAAAACCCTTTCTTAATTGGAAATGACCCAGGCATCCAATAAGCAACAAAAGTAATTTTAACATTTTAAATTGCACAAAAAGTTCATCTACAAGCATTTATCTCATTTACATTACTCATTTTTTTTCATTTTGAAAACCAGTTTATCTCGATTACTTCTGAAAACTGACATATTAGACAAAGCTAGTCATAATTTCAAATTAGTTCCTTTGTAACCTTTTTGTTTTTTTGAGACAGAGTCTCACTCTGTTGCCCAGGCTGGAGTGCAGTGGTGCCATCTCGGCTCGCTACAACCTCCACCTCCTGAGTTCAAGTGATTCTCTTGCCTCGGCCTCCTAAGTAGCTGGGACTGCAGGCACGCACCACTGTGCCCCACTAATTTTTTGTATTTTTAGTAGAGACGGGGTATCACCATGTTGGCCAGGCTGGTCTTGAATGCCTGACCTCAGGTGATCTGCCTATCTCAGCCTCCCAAAGTGCTGGGATTACAGGCGTCAGCCACTGCACCCAACCTTGTTAACCATTTTTAAACAGTCTGCGAATATCAGGTATTTACCTAAGTAAGTACTTAAACTTAAATACATGAGTGTTTTTGTCAATACCAGATTCAGCGATTTTTATTAATCAACATTAATTTTGTCTTATTTGTCAAAAAAGTCATGTAAACAAAAATCATTTTGTTTTGGCTGGGTTCATGGCTTTATAACCTTCTGTGACAAATTCTGACACTTCAAAATATGAATCCAGGCAAAAATGTATGCTGACAATTCCAAAGACATTTCTATTTTTATTTTACCGATAATTTCAAAGTCAGTTTGTTTATTAAAGATTTACTTAAGTCAGATAAACTTAAAAATTGCTTGGACTTATTTACCTAACCTATGAGTACTCTATTACTTATAAACCAAATTTGGTAGTCATGACATCTAACATAATAAATGTCCATACACATAAACACATCTAAACATGTATACACCCTATGCAAACACAAATCCAATAACTTGTAACTTTAGTGATAAGAGAAATGCAAACTCACTAGTCTACAAATATGTTTACATGGCTAAACTTTGTTTGCCCCAGTAGGTAATTCAATGAAGCCCCAAATAAAATAGAATTTGTGAACCAAAATTTGGGGCAGTTTCCATGGCAGTTTGATTTTTAAAGGCCAAACTTCCCCAGACTTCAAAGAACACTGGGGACAAACAGCACTACAGAAGAATGTCATGTACTAACCAGAATCAACTCTGTTTAGAACAGCAGCATAAAGCCTGAGCATATGGAACTCCATCTCGTTTTCCCATTCAATAGCAAAATGAAGCCCACGGAGAGGCCAAACTTCTCCAGATTTCCAAAGTATATTGGAGCCAAACAATATTATGAAAAAAAATAGTTTGTCAATTTCTGATATCCCATAACTATATGGATGCATGCATATTAACAAGCGATCACCAAAACACAATCCAACTGCTGCATCAACAAACAAGCCCCATGGATGTCCAAACTGAAACAGTCAGCGTACTTTCCTCTCTCGGTTGAGCTTGTTCAGTCTGCAAATGGAAATTCCTTTGGAATGTCCCAAACTGAGAGGAGAAGATCCCACTGTCTTGGCCCACAAAAGACTTGATCATCTAGATGCACATGACAAGTTTCAAAGGCTGTTCTTCTTTAGCAATCAGGAGTATGGTTGGGCCAGCAGTGGCAGGGCCAGAGAGAGGAAGACGGAGACCCACCTCTAGAAAAAAAAGGGTTAGGAAGCTGCTTAGGAGGACTTCTTAAACTCAGCCCATGGCAGCTGAACAACAAGCAACATGTTCCCAGTCAGGAAAACAAAATCCATTAGGGATTCAGTTTAGGTCCTGCTCCTGACCACACAGAAAGCCAATCACTGAGACAACAAGTATTGGCAGGGAAGAAGGCTTTATTAGAGTGCTACAACCAAGGAGATGGAAAATCGGTCTCAAATCCATCTCCTCAACTGACTAATATTAGGAGTTTATGTAGCATGGAAGAAATGTTAACTGTGTGTGGGAAAACATAAATTAGGAAGGAGTAAGTAATAGGTGTTAGTCAGCAGGAAGCAGGTGGTTGGTTAGTGGGTGGTCGTGATGGGTGAGGGGTCTGGTGTCTCATTGTTCAAATATGATCTGATAAGTTTCAGTTCCTTGATACTCTCTGGGAGGCCTAATTGTTGATTTCCTGAGAAAGCGACTCAGGTAAGACAAATGAAAGTTTCTCACATTTTGAGACTGGGAGGGTCAATTTCTATGTTTATTGCAAACAAAACGTAAACATCAGTTCTATGGG
Source organism: Theropithecus gelada (assembly GCF_003255815.1). Classification (NCBI taxonomy): domain Eukaryota; kingdom Metazoa; phylum Chordata; class Mammalia; order Primates; family Cercopithecidae; genus Theropithecus; species Theropithecus gelada. Next base: position 81,425,383 of record NC_037671.1, on the reverse strand, counting down.
ACAATTGGGCCATTTTCAGAAATTCATAGTCTATCATATGCATTTCAACAATACTCTCAAGTGATGTTTTCCACATTTTAAAAACTTTTCATGTTCACAGATGCTTGTGCAATAGATGCCTAAATGAAGTCTTTCTCCTTCTCCTGGAGTGCTTCTAACATTTATTTATAAAATAAATAACTATGTTTCACAAACTTAAAAAAGTATTATGAAATTCACTGAAGACAAATGTGAAGTCTAATGTATTCATTTTCAATTTTTTAGTGAAAAAAACTTTTATGGTATATGTAGTTAAAAATAACAACAACAAACACCTCCTAACTTAACAGCTTACCGCCTGGAAGGGAACATATTATTCGTGTGATTAAGAAAACAGGAAAACAAAAATATGTACATTTAAAATTCAGAGGTTGTAAAAATTTCTTTGTACATATGGTAGTTTAGAATGGGATGGTAAACCAGTGTTTTAAATTTTTTAACCAATGATAACATGTCCTTCAATATTTTAGATGGGCTTATTTATATTACTTTTGTATAGATCCCAAGCCAAAAACCTTTCATATACTCTTTAACAACAAAAAAAGAAAGAAAACAAGCTTTTCTGAAAAATAACCGCTTTATAGGCCCAAGCACAGTGGCTCATGCCTGTAAAACCAGCACTTTGGGTGGCTGAGGTAGCTGGAATGCTTGAGCCCAGGAGTTTGAGAAGAGTCTAGGCAACATGGCAAGACCCCGTCTCTACAAAAAAATTAAAAATATTAGCCAGGCATGGTGGCACATGCCTGTAGTCCCAACTACTTGGGAAGCTAAAGTGGGAGGATTGCTTGAGCCTGGGAGGTTGAGGCTGCAGTGAGCCACGATCATGCCACTGCACTCCAGCCTCGGTGACAGAGTGAGACCCTGTCTCAAAAAAATTAAATAAATAAAAATAAAATTAGTATATATTCATTAAAGAAAATCTGTAAAATTCAGAAGGTAAGCAAAAGACAGAATAGTAATTTCCTGTGGTCCAAAGGAAAACCACTTGTACAATTTGTGTATTACCTTCTCTATTCATCTTATTCTTTACATAACTATCAGCACAGAATAATATACATATCATATATAAATGAATACATTTGTGTATATACAAATTTTGTATTTTCCTTTTTTCCAGTATCATTATATTTCCAAAATCAGCTTTAATAGTTGTAAAATATTGTGTCCAATAAATGTAGCATAATTTATAACAATGTTCCTACACTTAGGTAGCTTTTGCCTTTTTTCCTACTGTAAATAATGCCATAGCATATACCTTTGTATAGCAATCTTTTTCATATTTAGAATTCTTTTTTTTATTATTTTTTGATTCAGGATGTTGCTGGAGTGCAGTGGTGCAATCATGCCTCACTTACAACTTCAAACTCTTAGGCTCAAGTGATTCTCCCACCTCCCAGGTAGCTCAGACTATAGGCACATGCTACCACATCCAGCTAATTTTTAATTCTTTTTTAAAATAGGGTCTCACTATATTGCCCAGTCTGGTCTCAAACTCTTGACCTCTAGTCATCTCCCTGCCTCAACCTCTAAAGTCACAGGATTGTTATTTATTAATATATGTGAGAAGGAAAATTATGGAATCCATGCGACATGAGCATTTTTAAGGCTCTTGATTCATTCTAACATGTTTTTCAAAAGGGTTATACAGATGCATACTACCACAGGCAATGTATGAAGTATTCATTTAATTACAATCTGGTAAACATAGATGATTACTGTGTGGAAGACCAGTGAGAAGGTGGAGGTGGGTATACTATTTGGCTTTAATATTAATTTACTTGATACAATGAGATTGGATACTTTTTCAGGTATTTGTTGACTAATACCTACATGGTTATCATATTAATCTGGGGTTTTCAGTGGTCTGCCTATTAATGCATCCAACAGATATTTATTATACATATTGTAATATGTGCTAGACATTGTTCTAGGCACTGAGGATACAGCAGTGAACAAAACAGACAAAACCCCCTGCCCTCAGGAAGCTTGCATTCTAGAAGTCTTATTTTATTTATTATGAGTGATTCTTATGTAATTAATTTAAAACTACCATTTATTAAGTGACTACTATGTGCCTGGCATTGTCCCAAGCACCTACATTTACCTCATTTAGAGAGTATCTGTGGATGGTAGATTAAGAGGCTTTTAGCATGCCTCAGCCACTTAGAAATAGCAAGATAATCCATAAACATCAACTCTGTGAGCTTTAATTCAAGAAGCATGGGAATCATGAAGGACACTCCAGATCATGGGGAGGAGAATACCAACAAACAGACTTCATGATAGCATCTGGCTGATAAAGTGAGTAAAACCCCAGTATATGAGAGAGGCAGAGAGCCTATAGCCTCTCTCTGTGACTTACTTTCCCACTGGGGATTGAAGCAACTCAGACCAAGGGAGAATACTTTGTTTTTTCCAACCCCTAAAGCTAATCTGGGCATAGATTATGGTGCAATAGGGCTCTCTCTGCTCATGCCCAGAAAGATCTCCAGGCATCCGAAGCACCAACTCACCTGAATCAGCAGCCTGACCTACCCCACCCATCCTGTGTAGCGATCCCAGTGCAGAGAGGCCCTGTCTGCTTCAGGCACAGATAGATCTCCAGGCATTCAGAGTACCCACTATATAGTTCAGCAGCCTGAGATGCACCCCCCGCCCAATTCCTAGACATAGATCATGGTGCAATGAGGCCCTCTCCACTCCAAACCAGGCAGATCTCTAAGCATTTGGAGCAGCAACTTGCCTGGAGCATCTGTGCAGAGAACCTGGTGTGGCGTGCTCTCTCTTCTTTACACACAGGTAGATCTCCAGTCATTCAGAGCACCTGGTTGGCTGGTTCAGCACCCTGAATCTCCCCACCCATACTGTGCAGAGATGTTGGTGAAGGGGGGCCCTCTTCACTCCATGCCCAGGCAGATCTCCAGGCATCTAGAATGCCCACTCTCCTGAATTAGGAGTTTAGGCCACACCAAACACCATATAGAAAATTTGGGGCCAAGGAGGTTTTCAAGCTCCACACCGAGGCTCACCACTGGGCACTTGGTGACTGCCCACTGAATTCTCCCTCTGTGCTAGTACTTGTGCCTGCCATCAGTGGACCTGTAGGTGGAGCTGCCTGGTCTAGTCCTGCCTTTCCTGGCCCCCATGCTCCCTGGAGCTCAGACTACTGTGCATTCCACAAATCAGTCCATTGCCTGAGGCAATAAAGAGCATCTGTTGGTAAACAAAAATCAAGCATATATCCAGCCACATTGGCTACAGCTGGCTCTTACCTATAAGTGCCATCCACTGGCTTGAAAGTCAAGCTGAACAGCCCAATATAAAACCTGCCAAAGGAATTGCATATGTCTATAGAAGCAAAGCCAAAAGACCCCATGCAGCATTCTCTACAGTCCCACCCCCTAGGGAAGAGGGGAAAGGCAAAGGGAAAGAAAAAAAGCCAATAATATGATAAAAAAAGAAAAAGAAAAAGAATCCTACCTGCAAAAAAAAAACACAAAATTTAGAAGTGCCAGCATCTCCAGATGAGAAGGAACCAGCATAAGAATTATGACACCATGACAAATCTGAGAGTACTGACACCACCAAAGGATCACACTAGCTCTCCAGCAATGGTCTCTAACCAAAATGGAAACTCAGAAATGACAGATAAAGAATTCAAAGCATGAATTGCAAAGAAACTCAATGAGATTAGAGACAAGATTGAAAATCAACACACACAAAGAAAACATCTAAATCAATCCAGAAAATAAAGGAAGAGATAAACATCTGAACAAGAAATCAATCAGAGTTTCTGGAATTGAAAAACTCACTTAAGAAATTTCAAAATACAATTGAAGGCTTTATCAATAAACTGGACCAAGACAAAGAATTTCAGAGCTTGAAGACTAGTCTTTCAAACTAACCCAGTCAGACAAAAAAAAAAAGTAAAAAGGAATTTTTAAAAATAAATAAAATCTTCAAGAAATATGGAATTATGTAAAGCAACCAAACCAGTAAATTATTGGCATTCTTGAGATAGAAAAAGTAAACAACCTGGAAAATGTATCTGAGGAAATAATTCAAGAAAATTTCCCTAATCTTGCTAGACAGATAGACATTCAGATACAAGAAATCCAAAGAATGCCTGCAAGATACTATACAAAACAAACGTCACCATGGCATATAGCCATATAGTCCAAGGTCAATGCTAAAGAAACAATCTTAAAGGCAGCTAGAGAAAAACGTCAGATTATGTACAAAGGGAACTCCATCAGGCTAACAGCAGATTTCTCAGTAGAAACCTGATGAGCCAGGAGAGATTGGGGGCCTATTTTCAGCATTCTGAAATAAAAGAAATTCCAATCAAGAATTTCATATCCCACCAAACTAAGCTTCATAAGCAAAGGGGAAATAAAATATTTTCTGGACAAACAAGCACTAAGGGAATTATTTACCACTAGACTAGCCTTACAAGAGATCCTTTAGGGAATTCTAAACATGGAAATGAAAGAATGATACCTACTACCATGAAAACACACTTGTATACATAGCCCACAGACCCTATAAAGCAGCCACACAATATAAACTACAAAGCAACCAGCTAAGAACTTCATGGTAGAATCAAACGTCACATTTCAGTATCAACTTTGAATGTAAATGGTCTAAACACCTTACTTAAAAGGTACAGAGTGGCAAGTTTGATTAAAAACAAAATATAAGAACTATCTGCCTGGTGTCTTCAAGAAACCTATCTCACACATAAAAAAAAAAAAAAAAAAAAAAAACCCATGAGCTTAAAGAGTTGGAGAAAGATCTACTATGCAAACAGAAAACAAAAAGGATCAGAGGTGACTATTCTTACATCAGATAAGGCAGACTTTAAACCAACAACAGTAGAAAAAAACAAAAAAGGGTATTACACAATGATAAAGGGTTCAATTCAGCAAGAAATCTTAACTATCCTAAATATATATGCACACAACAATGGAGCACCCAGATTCCTAACGCAAATACTTCTAGACTTACAGAAATACTTATATAGCCACACAGTAATAGCAGGGGACTTTCATACCCCATTGACAGCATTAGACAGATCATTTAGGCAGAAAACTAACAAAGACATTCTGGACTTAAAAACTTGACACTTGACCAACTGGGCCTAGTAGACATCTACAGAATAATCCACCATTAACTACAGAATATACATTCTTCTCATCTGCACATGGAAAATACTCCAAGATTGACCACATACTCAGCCATAAAGCAAGTTTCAACAAATTTTAAAAACTGAAAACACACCAGCCATAATCTCAGACCACAGTGGAATAAAAATACAAATCAATACCAAGAATGTCTCTCAAAACCACACAATTAGATGTGTGGTTGGAAATTAAATGAAAGAATGATACCTGCTACAACAAAAATACACTTAACTTACTCCTGAATGACTTTTGGGCAAACAAGAAAATTAATTCTTTGAAATAAATGAAAACAGAGACACAACATACCAAAATCTCTGGAATGCAGTAAAAACAGGGTTAAGAGGAAAGTTTATTCCACTAAATGCCTACATCAAAATGTTAGATCTCAGCCGGGCATGGTGGCTCGTGCCTGTAATCCCAGCACTTTGGGAGGCCAAGGTGGGTGGATCATGAGGTCAGGAGATAGAGATCATCCTGGCTAACACAGTGAAAGCCCATCTCTACCAAAAAAAAAAAAAAAAAAAAAAAAACACAAAAAATTAGCTAGGAGTGGTGGTGGGCACCTGTAGTCCCAGCTCCTCGGGAGGCTGAGGCAGGAGAATGGCGTGAAGCCAGGAAGTGGAGCTTGCAGTGAGCTGAGATTGTGCCACTGCACTCCAACCGGATGATAGAGTGAGATTCCGTCTAAACAAACAAACAAACAAACAAAAACAGGAAAAAAAATGTTAGATCTCAAATTAATGATCTAACATCACTGCCAGAGGAACTAGAATAACAGAAACAAACCCCAACAGTAGCACAAGAAAAGAAATGACTAAAATCAAAGTGGACCTGTACAAAACTGAAACCCAAAAACCCATAAAAATAATCAACAAAACCAAAAATTGGTCATTTGCAAAAATAAATAAGATTGATAGACCACTAGCTAGATTAATAAAGAAAAAAAGAGAGAAAATCCGAATAAGCACAATCAGAAATGACAAAGGTGACATTACAACTGATCCCACAGAAATATAAAATATCCTCAGAGACTATTAGGAACACCTTTATGCACATAAACTAGAAAATCTAGAGTTAATAAATAAATTCTAGGAAACATACTATCTCCCATGATTGAATCAGGAAGAAACTGAAATTCTGAACAGACCAATATCAAGTTCCAAAGTTGAATTGCAATTTAAAAAACCTACCAACCAACCAACCAAAACAACAACAACAACAACAAACCCAGACCAGATGGATTCACAGCCAAATTCTACCAGACATACAAAGAATAGTTTGTCCCAATTCTACTGAAACCATTAAAAAAGATTGAGGAGGAGGGACTCCTCCTTAGCTCATTCTACAAAGACAGCATCAACCTAATAACAAAATCTGGCAAAGACACAATGAAAAAGAAAAACTATATTCCAATATCCCTGATGAATGTAGATGAAAGAATCCTCAGCAAAATACTAGCAAATAGAATCCAACAGCACATCAAAAAATTAATTCACCATAATCAAGTAGTGTTCATTCCTGGCATGCAAGGTTGGTTCAACATACACAAATCAATAAATGTGATTCACCATAAACAGAATTCAAAATACAATTGAAATTTTTATCAATAAACTGTGATAAAGGGTTTATGTAATTCACATAAACAGAATTTTTAAAACACATATGATCATCTCAATAGATGTGGAAAAAACTTTCGATAAAATCCAATATCTCTTTATGATAAAAACCCTCAATAAACTAGATATCAAAGGAACATACCTCAAAGTAATAAGAGCCATCTATGTCAGTTTTCAAAGAACTAGAAAAAAACTATTCTAAAATTCATATAGAACCAAAAAACAGCCCCAAATAGCCAAAGCAATCCTAAGCAAAAATAACAAAGCCAAAGGCATCACATTACCCAACTTCAAACTATATTGTAAGGTTACAAAAATAAAAACAGCATGATATTGGTACAAAAATGGACACATAGACCAATAGAACAGAATAGAGAGCCCAGAAATAAAGCCACACACCTAAAGCCATCTGGTGTTTGACAAAACCAATAAAATTAACCAATGGGGAAAGAACTCCCTATTCAATAAATGGTGCTAGGATAGCTGGCAACCATATGCAGAAGAATGAAATTGGATCCCTACCTTTTGCCATATGCAAAAATCAACTCAAGATGGATTAAAAATTTAAATGTAAGATTTCAAACTCTAAGAATCCATGAAGATAACCTAGGAAACACCACTTTGGACATCAGCCTTGGAAAATAATTTATGATTAACTCCTCAAAGGCAGTTGCAACTGAAACAAAAATGGACAAGTGGGATCTAAATAAACTAAAGAGTTTCTGCTATACAAAAGAAACTATCAACAGAGTAAAAAGAATGGGAGAAAATATTTGCAAACTATGCATTTGATAAAGGTCTGATATCCAGAATCTCTAAGGAACTTAAACAAATGAACAAGCAAAAAACAACCCCATTAAATAATGGCAAATGACATGAACAGACATGTCTCAAAAGAAGACATACAAGTAGCCAACAAATCTATGTACAAGTGCTCCACATCACTGACCATCAGATAAATACAGTCAAAACCACAATGAGATACTATCTCACAGCAGTCAGAATGGCCACTTTGGGAGGCCAAAGCAGGTGGATCAAGAGGTCAGGAGATCCAGACCATCCTGGCTAACACAGTGAAACCCCATCTCTACTAAAAAAAAAAAAAAAAAAAAAAAAAAAAGACATGTTAACTTCATCTAAAAAATACCTTCACAGAAACATCTCCAAAAATGCTGGACCAAATATCTGGGTACTGTGTCTAACCAAGTTGACACATAAAATTAACCGTCCCAATGAATGATATGTGAGACCTGGTGGTGACAAGAGCCCACATGTTAGCACAGGTGACAGAGATCTGGGAAGAGGAGCCCTGGGACATGCAAGAGGAGTTGACCCCATCGTGGTCTATTTCCAACATTTCTCAGAACCAAAGTTGCATCCAGGAACAAGGCAGAGGTACTTTTCTTCCTTTTCTCTAGCCTTCGTTGCCTCCTAATTTTTGAGACTGTTAGAACTCAGGCTGATACTGTCATGACTATGATTAAGTACATTCTTAGGCTGCCCAGCTTTTGATGGGCTTGCACAGGGACCCAAACAGCATTCGTGACATGGTTTCTAGGGGACAAGGCATTCAAAATTTCAACATTCCAAATAACTGGCTGATAATGAGAGTTTAGACTGAAATCAGGTTTTAAGTTGGGGATATGTATATATATAGAGAGAGAGAGGGAGAGAGAGATACGGAGTCTGTGTCACCCAGGCTGGAGTCAGTGGTGTGATCTTGGTGATCTTGGCCCACTGCAGCCTCCACCTCCCTGGTTCAAGCAGTTCTCCCTACTCACCCTCCTGAGTAGCTGGGACTACAGGCACCTGCCACTACACCCAGCTAATTTTTGTATTTTCAGTAGAGACAGGGTTTCATCATGTTGACCAGGCTGGTCTTGAACTCCTGACCTCAAATGATCCTCCTGCCTTGGCCTGCCAAAGTGGTGGGATTACAGGTGCGAGCCACCATGCCCAGCCAGGACTCTATATTTTTATAAAGATGGCTTAGTGAGGTGCTTAGGGAAATAGCCCAGTTTAGGATCAGAACTGGCTTCAAATCCCTGCAATTTGAAGGGCTTCAAATCCCTCCTAGCCCTGGACCTCAGAGAAGCCTCTGAACCTGTTTTCTCATTTTAAAGTGGTAATGCCCAGATCATAGACCTTTTTAGAAAATCAAATCAGGAAATGAAACTTAAAACATATAAAAACGTAAGATGTTGTTGCTTTGGTCAGTCTAGAATTCAGTGCTAGCTAAGCCTGTCTTGAACCATACCAAAGGGATTTATTACTCACTAGTACTTTTAGAGCATTTACCTGTGATACAGTCTGGGGACTTGTCCCCACCCAAATCTCATGTTGAAATGAAATCCCCAGTGTTGGAGGTGGGGCTTGGATTTCTCATGATTGGTTTAGCACCATCTCCTTGGTGCTGTCCTTGTAATAATGAGCGAGTTCTCGTGAGATCTAGTTGTTTAGAAGTGTGTGGCAACTGCCCTCTCCCTCTCTTGCTCCTTCTCTGGCCATGTGAGATGCTGGCTTTCCCCTTCACCTTCCAACATGATTGAAAGCTCCCTGAGGTCTCTCCAGAAGCAGATGCCAGCACCATGCTTCCTGTAAAGCCTGCAAAACTGTGAGCCAATTAAACCTCTTTTCTTTATAAGTTACTGTATCAGGTATTTCTTTATAGCAGTAGAAGAATGGCCTAATACAGCCTGTAACATAAAAAGTGCTACAGAGTTGGTGCATTTGTGAAGTACTTATAAAAAAATGTTTTTTGATGCTCACAACCACCATTACATTGACATTTCAATACTTGTCTGCAACACTAATCCAGAGCTCAACTATCTGTGTTAAAGCAAGTCTCCATTTTTTTAATAGTTACTATCTGAAAAATACTACTGATTTTATAGGAAAAAAAAGTCACTGAAACCAATTAATGAAATAATTTAAATACCAAGATCAACAACTTTCCCTAGAAAGGTCCTTTCAGAGTTGGTGATGGAATTTCTCTTTCTTACTTATAACCAGGCCCATCTCAAAGGAGAAAAGTATCTGCCAGAGAAATAACATTCATTGAGAGTCAAATCTAAGAGCATCAGGATTCTTAGTTGTCTAAACCCTGGGCATCTGGAATAGACAATTACCCAAACCAACCCAATGCTCTGCCTTTCTCCTTTTGCTGTGCCCAAATGAACTAGTTCCCCAAGTCGTAAGTTACCCCAAAGTAGTCAAAACTTTTAGTCCTTCCTAGCCTAGAATTTAGGTACCTATTTGACTCTCCATAACTTATTTTTATCCCAATCAGACTAATTTTATTTTAAAAGATTGCTTTTCATTTTTGGCTTGTTCTTCGTGCTTCTTAATGGTTTTATCAATTGAGCTTTTATTTTATTTTATTTTACTTTATTTTATTTGAGACAGAGTCTTGCTCTGCCACCCTTGCTGGAGTGCAGCGGCTCACTGCAACCTCCCTCCGCCTCCCGGGTTCAAGCGATTCTCATGCCTCAGCCTCCTGGGTAGCTGGGATCACAGGCATGCACCACCACGCCTGGCTAATTTTTTGTATTTTGTAATTTTAGTAGAGACGGGTTTTCGCCATGTTGCCCAGGCTGGTTTCAAACTCCTGAGCTCAGGCAATCCTCCTGCCTCGGCCTCCCAAAGTGCTAGGATTACAAGCGTGGGCCACCACGCCCTGCCAATTGACCATTTTTTGCTATCTGTATTTGCTAGAGGTGAAATAATGTAACATCCTGCTTTACCCGAAACAGTTCTGGTTTAAGCCTATTGTCCTGGCATACTTACTAATAGCACCCTGTTCCACTTTTACGCAGTTTACTTGCTCTATAAACACTTTGTAAACGTATTATGTGAATTTGAATTGATCCTTTCAGGAATCAATTTTAGTATTTTGAGAATTTTGTTAGCCTTTCTCCTAGGTGCTTTCTGGTTTCTCTATTTGTAAACATTGTTATTTAACTGTGATTATCAAAAGTATCAAACTTAATTATCATTATACGTTTCACTTTGGAGGTAAAGACATGGAACATAATTGATATCAACCTCTCTCTCTGTCACACACACACACACACACACACACACACACACCCCATCTCTATCAAGTAATGCACAGAGATTAAAACAATGAATACATACCATAATGTCCTCGCCTATGAAATGTTTCTACTATAGTGGGGAGACACTGAAAAATCACACAACTATTACACAGCTGATGAGTGTCTGAGTGTCATAATAATGATGAGCATAGGAGTGCTATGGTAATACATAAGAGAATAAAAATAACAGCAAGCACTTAATTATAAAGATTAAAGTCTTGGAAGTCTTAGTATTTTTTGTCTTGCTTATATATAAACATAATGAGATAATTATCTGGCAAAATTTGCATAGTCTACTAAAACATCATATTAACATTAAATCATAATTGGCTATGTGTCTTTTCCAAGGAAAAACTGCACTTCATAAATAAACATAAAATAAGCTTTGGTATATTACTTATATATGAGGTAGAAAAGTATAAATAACCATAATTTTTAAATGTTTTTCAATGTCATGCAGTGATATTTCTGATTAATATTTATATTTATGATTTTTAATAAATGAGCAAGAGACACTTGTAGACAGAAAAATGCTTCTTTGATAGTCTGAGGATTGAGAATTTTTGAAGGGTAGATTACATGAGATCAAGTTTTATCAGAAACTTTATCAGATTTTATCCTGGGATATCTTCTTCAAATGTTGAGAGACTTTTTGTCCTTAAGGATTTCAAGTGTTATTTTGTAAATGTGGCTGATTAAGAACATTGATGTACATTTCTCCTTTCTCCTAAAAGGTAACGGTGCTCCAGTTTATTACAGGGAATAAGACTTCCATCATGTAAAGCATTTTCAAACAGTATTGCACACATTTGGTGCATGTGACTGCGTTGGCGTAGACATGTGCCTCTGTGTATCAGAATCCAGGTGGTGGGTCAGACAGATGAGTTGCAGTCAGTAACTGGGGGACTCTTGTTTACTAGAAGCTTTAGCCCTGTAGCTAAACTGACATACACTGGAGGCATCCACTATAGCTATAAAGGAAAGAACAAATTGTGAACATGTATCTGAGGGCAATTAGATCATAATATTTAGTGACATCATATTCAACTTATAAAATACTCTAGTGGGTGTGCAATTTGTTGATGTACATATTAGAAACGTGTTGGTTAAAATGTGGTTTTACTTTTAAAAATATTGAATTGTGCACATGTACCCTAGAACTTAAAGTATAATAAAAAAATAAAAAAATAAAAAAATAAAAATAATAAAAATATTGAATTGTACATATTAAATTCTCTGAAATAATGTTGATAAAGAAAATACAATACAGTCACTCTGCCTCTGGAAATACTCAGAGATGTTCAACTGTTCAGAGGCAATGATAGATGAGTACTGTATAGCCAGTAAGATAAACAGATGTGGTAGCTTTACTTTTCTTCAGAAAATGAGGGTGCACAACAAGATCACAGGCTCCTTGAAGCAGAGACTTAACCAACCATCACTGCTGACACCTGAAGCGGGCTTCGAAATTTACTACTTCGACGACTTAGGGAAGTCCTAAGTTAGAATGGGAATCCTGGTGTTACCAGTTTCAAGATTGGCGTGAAAAAATATTATACCTGGAGATGTGCAGTCATTTGCCTGCATCTACACAACTAGTTATGTATGGAAAAGAGAAAGTAGAGCTTTGGATTCTGGCTTCCTACTAACATGAATTAAGATATTATTTCTTCTTTCCAGGAACTAGTGTGTTTCCTCTTACAGTACCTGAAATTTAGCTATCCTAAGATGCCAATTCAAGGATTTACTTTAAGAAGAGGTTTTCTGTTAACGTTGCATATGAAATTACTTTAACACTCCAGAATGCTTCAAATATCCCATTACCTAATATTGGAATATCGCCATCCTGCTAACGATTGCATAGCCTCAGTTTCCCCAAGTTTAAACTGTGGTGGTATGAGTTGTTAGAAAAGAAAATTAATCCTGGGTTTCAGGCGATAAAAAATAGGGAGAGGAAAAGGATAAAAAACTTAGGTGGGCTTTAGGTTTTCTTTCCTTGTTAATGCCACACTGCAGAAGTCAAAAGCTCTTTTAAAAAGGAAAGAAAGAGGGGAGAAGGAGAGAGCAAAGTATATTCAAATTAAGTAGCCAGTAATCTTGAGAGATCCTTAAAAAGCAGGTTTTATTAAAACCAAAAATCAAAACACAAAAACATGTTTTAGGCATAGGATCATACATAAGTAAAGAGGAGGAATTTGATTACTGGTAGCTGGTTAGAAATTATCTGTTATTCCAAACTAAAAAAGTAGGAAATGGTTGCAGGCAAAGCAACTTATTGTAAGCTTGCCTATTATTGATAATTACAAGCTTACTTTCATTCTTCTGCTTTTGAGGATAAGGAGGTAAGAGACTGCGATCCTGTATCACTGTGGTGTTAATCCACGTGTCATGGAAAACTTAATCTCATATACATAAACTACAAAAAACTAGTTTTATAAACTACAAAAAACTAGTTATATAACATTGGCTTTGGGTATTTTTTTTTCTAATTAGTATATTGTTCCATGCCAATTATTTTGTCCATTTTCACACAATTTAAAGTCACCTCCCATAAACTGGCTCATACATACAAACATTTTAGGAAAAGTTAGTCAAATATTGTTACCTAAAAATGACACTATAAAATACATGAGATTGCTGATGTAACATGGCTTATCTAAGCTTTTACAATTAATTTTTTAAAATATCTCAACACAATAATTATAATGTAATTTTGATATTAAAATATTTAAACACAGTATTGTATATTTTAAATTTAATTTATCACAGAATATATCTGATATGGAATTGTCTTCCAAAGATTGTATTTGGACAAACGAAGCGCCCCTCCCTCACTTTTAGAATCTAGCTAGTAGGGGCATTTTTAAACATAAATTTATAAAGATGGTTTAGAAGTGAAAATGTATGAGAAAACTAATCAATAATCCTATTAAAAATGGACGGAAAAATTAATATGAGTTCAAATTGTGTAATAACAGAAGAGAGACTTTGGAAAACACAGTAAGTCATTGTTTTTACAGAAACAGTTTAGGCATAGGCCAGCATCAATCAAGAATGGAACTGATTTTGACTTAGAACACCTAACGTTAGTAGAAAGTGTATTCTTAGAATAAAGCATTTAGGTTTTCTGGGAAGAGGGAAACAATGGCATGACATAAAGTCATTGAGGGAACAGATTCACAAAAGACATGAAATAAGAACTCAAAGACACGTTTTATTATAATAGCTATTTGATGCAAGTAAGAAAAATATAAATACAAACGTGGCTACAACTCAACAAGTGCATGCCACTAATGGAAAACAAGATATTGAATATTGTACATAATAGAGCTATTTTCACTCTTTGAGGGTTTAAGTGCTAATTCAACTCATTTTCATTATTGGATGCTTACCTCGTTCAAATTCATTGCCATATGAGGTTCAAAGACCCTGATACAATCCTAGAGCTGTGAAGATGGGTCTTTAAATGCCTTTCATTCATTCATTCACTCACTCAGCATTTATAGAACCATACTATGCTAAGTAATGAGGATGCAAAGTAGGGTCAGATACACATTACTTAAGGAGATTGCATTCTATTAAGGGATAAAAGACTACTAAATAACTTTATTAACAGGCAAAACGAGATTGTCATTGGAAAGGCAGGAATGCAGTAAAGGAAGAGTTAAAAGGAGAGGTGGTTTTCACCTTGAGATATTGGAGAAGGCTGGGTGAAGAAAGTGACATTTGAGCTAGATCATCAAGGATGCTTAGGATTTGATATTGTAGAAACAAGAGGAAATTGCAGAAGAGAACAGCAAGAGTTAAGAGGTGGGAAATTGCAACTGTTCTATCAAGCGGCTTTATCTGTGTACAAAAAATACTGGGAAATGAGGGAAGACATGGTAATGAAATTTTGAACCCATCACTTTCTTTAACTAAAAAGATCAATTATTATTTGCAAAATAAACACATTTCAAAAGAAAGGATAGGCTCTCTGAAATGAATGCGAGCGTTACTAACGCCAATAATAAGAAGGCAAAGAGCACTGCTTTTGGAGCCTAGCAGACCTTGGATTTTTATCTCCATTCTGCTTGTCAGTAGGGTGAGACCTGGGCATATTACTCGAAACCTCTGAGATTCAGCTTTTTCATCTGTAAAGGTGATACATATTAAATTCCAGAGTCCTTGTGAGCCTAGAGATAATGAACATAATGTGCCCGAAACATAACTGATGTTGTGAAAATGGTAGCTATCAATGTAATTCTGAATTAACTGGGATTCTTTTTATTGCAATAAAGAAACCAACTCAAACTTCTGGGCTTATGTCTCTGAAAGGTCCAAGTGTAGATCTGAGCTTCTGGCACAGTTGTGGACAGCATCATGGCGCACATGCTTCCCCTCCTTCTTGAACTTTCTTGGTTTCTTTCCTCTTTGTTGGCTTCATTCTCTTTCAGGTTCCTTTCATGTGATGGCAAAAATGGCCACTGGCAGTTCTAAGATGATAACCTACCAGCTTAGAAACTCTAGCAGAAAAAGATTCCCCTTTCTCAACAGGTAGAGTAAAATTTCTGGTGACGCTGATCATTGGTCTACTTTGAGTCACTGCAGCCAGGCTGCCAGGGTAACCGCAATGGTCAAATCCTGGGTTGCAGACACCAGGGAAGGCAGAGGTAGGGGTGTGCCTGAAGACTACATGGAATAGAAATTGGAAAGGAAGGCATGTCAAAGAAACTTTAGACAGAAAAGTACATGTCCACTATAGGCAGTGACACAGCTATTACTAGATTTTTAATTTCATCATAGGTCTGCCATTTCTACAGTGGAATTTAAGCAGGGTGTGGCACTTTGAATGCCTTGAGATGAAACGAACATAACATCTGGCCTAAATATTAAGGAAATTTATTATTTATTATTAAGTCTCCAAGTAGAGCAGGCTTCAAATTAGTTTGATTCATTGGCTTAAAGATGCCATCAAGGGCCCGAGTTCTTCCATTTCTCTGCTCTGCCATGTTGGGGAGTCTTTCTTCCTCAAGTGGCATGGTGGCTGCAACAGTTTTACATCTCACATCCAGAACAAACAATGTCCAGAGGCAGATGAGACACTATCTCTTCCTGTGGCTCTCTGTTAGGAATAAGGACAAGTTTCTTAGAAGATCCCCCCTCCCAGCATCCCTGACTTCAGCAAACTTCTCTCACATCTCATTGGCCAGAATTGGATTTCATATTCATTTCTAAACCAATCCCTGACCTGTATCAGGGTAGTCATTAAAAATGGAATGACAGTTGGGAAAGCAGCCCAGTGTTTACCACACACTTGTGTGTGATCTATGAACTGAATGTGAGTAACAAGTTTCAGAAGCTTGGTTAAGTGAGCACTAACACTTACACTTACACACATAATGGAAGAATGAATCTCAGCATCTATACGTGTAATCTTATTCTAGAGACTGTGTTTGGAATCTAGAAGTTGAAGCTCTTTTGAGTGTTTAAAAAAAAAGATAAAAATAGACTCTTCCTATCAAAGTACCATAGTAACATGCATTGTAGAATGTGTAATTACGCCATTTAATGTGTTGATGAGACTGTCTGCTTAGCACCTCCTGGGCCTAGCAGACAATTTCTGCCACTTATCTGAAGAATGGTCTAACATTAAGTAGTGATTATTCACACTACAGAGAACCAATATCCCAACATAATACAGAGAATATCCTAGCTATTTATTTAGAAAAATAAAAATACATCCCAAATTTGTAGCAGATATCTCAAAATGGCACTGAAGCAGCTATTACACACTTCAGGGGGAAATGGGGCCAGCCCCCCATCCTCTCCAGAGAAGCAGACCTAATGTGGGAGTGAATCAGATAGGAAGCACACAACTCCATTTATCCTGTCTAAAAATTAGGATTAGTGGACTTTCCATTAACTCTCCTGATGATAGTTTCCAATTTCCCCAGTGAATCTGCCTGCCTTAAATGGCTCATGTGCTATTTATCTCCATCTGCATTTGTACCACATTTCTGAATTCATGAATTACAATTTATTTAACTGGAAAAGGATTCTATGGAGAGTTAAATTCATAAAACCAACCTGAGGCCTATTTTTTCTTCCTCAAAGCAGTATACATACTTCTAAATTCAAAATTTTCTCCTTATTTTAGCTAGGGCTGGGGGGCAACCAAATGGAAGTTGGTACACTCAGTTATTCAATTATCTGGCTTCCTAATTTCTTCCTGTAGCATATGTAAATGTGGACATTCAACAATGTGAGTTTAATTTGTTCCATATGTGCATGTATTAAATTCTTGAGATATAAATATTTTACACAAGAGCATTGTAGATTTATACATTTGGAAAAAAATAATCTTATTTTAATAAGCACTTAGTGAATTTTCTACTACATGCTAGACATATAGAGCATTTCCCACTATATGCTAGACATAAAAATAAGGACAGTTTCTGGCACCTCAAAATCTTGAGAATCGAGAGAAAACTACACAATAATAGACCAGTGTGATCTCTACTGTGGTAGAGATGGTAGCTATGGCAGCAAGAAGCACAGCATGGTATTACAGAGAAAGGGCACCAACACAGTCTTTGAATAATCTGGGAAGTAGATCCTGAGATGACAACACTTGAGCACACATGGCACTTGTATTAGCTTCCTGTGGCTGTCATAACAAAGTACCACAAACTGAGTGGCTTAGAATAACAGAAATATATTCTCTCACAGTTCTGGAGCTTAAAAGTCTGAAGTCAAAATGTTAGCAGGCCAATCTTCACTGAAGGCTCTAGGAAGAAATCCTCCCCACCTCTTCCTCACCTCTGGTAGCTACTGGCAATCCTTTGTGTCCTTTGCCTGGTAGCTGCATCACTCTCATCTCTGCCCCCATTATCACATGGACTTCTTTCCTGTGTGTTTCTTGTCACCAAATCTCACCCTCCTTGTAAAGCCATCAGTCATTGGATTTAGGGCCTGCCATAATCCTGTATGACTTCACCTTAACTTGATCAATTTTTGATCACATCTGAAAATACTCTGTTTCCAAATAAGGTTATATTCACAGGTCCCTGGGGTTAGGATTTCAACATATCTTTTTTTTTTTTTTTTTTTAAGTGAAAGCAAGTTTATCAGAGAAGTAAAGAAACAAAAGAATGGCTACTCCATAGGCAGAGCAGTCTTCAGCGTATCTTTTGGGGGCATACAATTAAACCCGCGAGTACTGTAGAGAGAATAGGAGTTAGCACAGCAAAGAAGAGGATAAATGTGTCCATGTACAAAGGTACAGGATGGGAGGGAGTTTGGATGTATAATGAGCCAAAACAGGTCAGGCTTGTGGGCACCCAGTAACCTTCATCTGTCACACATTCTCCTCCTTAACTGCAATTACGCTTTATTTGTCCTTGACAGTTTCTCTTCAGGGACTAGGTAGGCTATTGGTTACTGGCTGGATAGGTTATTGACTGATTAATCTGATTCTTTGGTAATAGAATCTTGAAATAGGTGCTAGTGAATTAATGTACTCACATCTCTGAGGTGATTTTTGCATCTTTTTACAGTATTTTCTTGTCTGTTTCAAGGAACTAAAATGTGGATGTAGTTATATAACAGAGAGAGGCAAAGAAAATTTGCTAAGAAATTGCCATTGTGTTTCTTAAATCATTTCCTTTGCCAATCATTCCTCCTACCCCAATACTCCTTCTCAGAGATTCTGCCCTAAAAACCCTTGCTAAATGGGCAGCCAACCTTAGGAGTCAGCCCAGTGGATACCTAACCCAAATAGAACCAGTCAGACTCTCTCTTAGAAGGATTTGGATTTGAGACTCAGAGGCACGGCCATGCAAAGACTCAGTGAGTCTATAGCAGCCTTAGAATTGGAAATGATGCAAAGCTGGGGCCGGTAGCCATGTATGGCCTTTGCATTTCAAAATATGAAAAAGCCAGTCTATAGAGAGTAAAATGCGTGGGAACCTTGAGACAAAGATGAGAGACTATGTGGTCCGGAGACACAAAGATATTTTCCAGAGGTGGTTCCATTCTTTTGTGAGACCAGACTGTTCTTCTTGCATTTGAGTCTTTAGGCACCCCCTCCCTCCCCAGCCTATCTTAAGCTCAGCAAGTTTCTGCCTCTTGTAACCAAGTAATCCTCACATAAAACAATCCGGAACCTCTTTATATGCCTGTGTTGATAACTGGCTGTGAATAGGCTCCTAATCTTGAAATCAGCTGTACTCCAGTTATCCTCCTCATTTTCTTCCTGCAGTTCTCATCTCCCGGTTCTCATTCCCCAGTTCTCCTGCTCCAGTTCTCATCCTCCTGTCCTCCTCCTCTGAGTTCTCCTCTCCCAGTTCTTGTCCTTCACTTCTTGTCCTCTTCTTCTGGAATGTCAACTCTCCTCAGCTGCGGCCCATCAAGCTTTCTTTTACACATCATGTCATCTCTCTGCCATTGTGTGGAAATATTAATTCACTTGTGAAAGCATTCTACCTGACCTAGAACAAGAACTTTCCACTTGTATAAATGTCTCCATAGGAGAGTTGAATATATCAGTATTAGAAGTATTGTGTATATACTTTTGTTTCTTCCCAGAAAACAATCCTTTTTATTATTGAAATGAGAAATGACTTTGATGGCCTAAACTGATGACTTTAGAGTGAATTATTGGCCTGGTTTATACCTTCCTTAAATGAAGCTTGTAAGATTAATTGCAACCTTGAATGTTACTATATTGAAGAACATTCACTTGGCTTTGGCCTTCTAGAAATATGACATGAGTCATGTCCTACAAACTTAAACCTAAAAGGGAACATGATGAAGTGGTAAATATACAGCATCCAAAAGATAAGTAATTTATAAAGAAATCTGTGCATGGTTATTGGGGCTTCTCACTTGAGACAAGAACATTTGGATGATGTAAAGGACAAATTGAGTTTGCTCTGACAGAGCTGGCTGCCTTCTGTCTCAGAACTGCAGCAGGGTGGCTAAAGTAAATTATGGTTAAAATCTATCTGACAAAACTACATTTTATGCTGAGGATTCAGTGTGATTAAACTGTCATCTCGTGGAGAAGAGTTCACATCCAAAATATCTTTTAATTTGCAGCATATTGTCCACTTTCAGATTCTTTTATCTCTTCTTAAACATCCTTCTCTGAATTTGTAGGTCTGAAAGCCCAGTTTGACTCATTACAGACTGGTTCCTTGAGGGAGTGGACCTAATTGGACAGCTCTTTTTCATGCCCCCTCTATCACCTCACTTCCTCCATTCAGTCTTCAAATAGCTGGATCTGTTCCCAATCCCTTTGGGGTTGGATGTAAGCAGCAGCAAGGGAAGACACATTAGCTGACCCCATCGTAGTTCTTATTCCCTCCTGACCTATAAGCCACCAGAGGGATTAAGCTAGATAACCCAGACATCTATAATTGCTTTAGGAAGCATCTGAGCTGGCTCTAAGACTTGTGATTTGACTGGAACCTTAGTTCTGTATCTGAGTGATAACTCTTCCCTTGGACTAAATCTACCTCCATCCCATGCCAAAGATACAAATAAAAGTAGGGAAACTTCATGAGAATAAATGATGGTATTATTGCTCATGTGAATTGTCATCTTTATTTCCAAGAATTACCACATAGCAGACACTCAGTAGTGTTTATTAGATTTTCAAATGATTTTTCTACAGGCCCTTGGACTGTGCTCACCTTCTTCTCTGACCACTCCTGAACATGGTTGCCTTTCAGATTCCTTTCACAGCATTCTGAACTTGATCTGCATGGCTTCCAGCTCTACCCAGTCTCTAGTCCCAATTGCTCCTGTTTCCTTAGCTAAGGAGTCCCTGCTGTAGCTATGGCTTCACTGAATCCCATCCAAGCTAAAAGAGATCCCTGAAGCTGATTTCTCAAGAGCCTTTGAATTGCAAGCAGCTTAGTTCATGGATATTTTGTGATTTGGGTTTAAGATAAAATTAGATCCAGCCTTCAGGCTCAGGGATGGAGAATCACAGCAGATGGTTATTCTATTCTATTTATTTTCATGCTGTTCTTCCATTCTGAATTGATTAGACTGATGTAGTAACCAAGAACAGAAATCAACCATATGATGGAAAAGCATGCAAAAGAGTCAATAGTCAATCTTTTTAATTCCTTCTTTTGAAAAGTATACATTTTGGGAAAATTATAATAGGAGTTAATACATATTGAAGACTTACTACATTAAGGCACTTTAAGGCACTATACTAAATGCTTTACTACAATGTTCTCCCTTGTAATTCTCAAAACAGCCCAATAAATTAGGTAGCATATTATCACTCTCCAGTTCTACATATTTAAAAGGTGAGGCTCAGAGATTAAGTAATTTACCCACAGCCTCACCAGCTGCCTTGGACAACTTCAGGAGTGTGTTCCAACTGAAGTCTAGGAAAGTGGCTCTACACTTTCACTTACACAAAGTAGTGTTGGTCCCTAATCCAGGGGGTGCCATTCATGTAGATTGTGACGTGAATGTGTTCCTAGAGTTGAACAAAGTAGCTGCCCTGTCCATAGAAGCAAGGAGTAAAATCAGAGCTTGAACCTAGGTCTGCTTGGCTTCCAAACCCAGGTTCATTACCAGGAAGCAACACTGAGATAAACATTTGGGTTTTAAAAATATGATTTTCCTTTCATCAAGCAATTAGTAGAATAAGTAGGTGCGGTGTAGGGCATATTATATTACAGTTGCAGGTGTTTGCCATTTTTTCTGTGCAACACTTAACACAAAGGATTCCAGATCTTTTGGAGCAGAACCATTTCGGGATTCATGACACTTAGTGGGGGAAACATGTCTTTAACCACATTGTAGGACAGAGGAGATCAGTGTATATATCCAAAACATTGTCAATATGTGAATTTGGGCTTATATTTGTATAGTATATATAAGGGTAACACATTTCCCCCCTGAAGACATCATTTTTTTTTTTTTTTTTTTTTTTGAGATGAAGTCTCCCTCTGTCATCCAGGCTGGAGTGCAGTGGCACGATCTTGGCTCACTGCAACTTCTGCCTCCTGGGTTTAAGAGATTCTCCTGCCTCAGCCAATTTTTTTTTTTTTTTTTTTTTTTGTATTTTTAGTAGAGACGAGGTTTCCACCATGTTGGCCAGGCTGGTCCCAAACTCTTGACCTCAGGTAATCCACCTGCCTTGGCCTTCCAAAGTGCTGGGATTACAGGCATGAGCCACTGCGCCTGGCTAACATCATGCATTTTAAAATACCAATCATGCATTTTAAAAATCCAGTTATTAAGATAAAATTATAATCAGAAGGAATCTTAATGGAAAACAAGAGGACAATTTAATAAGCTATGATATATCTACTCAATGGAATTGTATGTTCTCAACATGTAAAATATATGCATATGAAAAATGACTGGAAGGGAAGTGATAGTTGCTATATTAGAGTATGTGATTTATTTTGTTGTTGTCTCTGTTTTCTATTGTTTCTATTGCTATTTGTTGTAATGTAATGCTTTCTATCTGTAATGTAACTCAATGTCTACAATTTTTAAAAAGTAAAGCAAAAATGTATTTTATGTATAAGAGAAATATAATTTAACTTTAGACATCTGTTTAGCAGCCCATTTTTTCTCTAATAACAAGAAAAAATATCCAGTTAGAACTGTTCATTACATGGATTCGCCCTATTCTCCTGCAGTTTTAAACAATCTAGGCAATATAATAGCCAGCTCTTCTAAAGATCACTGCCTTCATAAGCACATTGTAAACCATAAATTATTGTAATTTATGAAATGCAGTAGAATAGTGAAACTATGTTTGCCTTCCCAAACATCCATCAGGGAGAATATTGGTAATTAGTTTGTATTCAATCTGTAA
Source organism: Theropithecus gelada (assembly GCF_003255815.1). Taxonomy (NCBI): domain Eukaryota; kingdom Metazoa; phylum Chordata; class Mammalia; order Primates; family Cercopithecidae; genus Theropithecus; species Theropithecus gelada. The sequence continues at coordinate 81,402,609 of NC_037671.1, read as the reverse complement.
TTTGATTGTTTAAACTGGTGCTTTGTTCGTTTGTTTTTTTGTTCTGTTTTGTTAACTACCACTTTGCAAATATTTTATTCTAGAATCACAGCCCATCATGTTCTAAAACAAACTGAATTGCCAAGAAATACACCTCATGTTTTAGTTTGTTCAGGCTGCTATAACAGAATACCACAAACTGGATGGTGGCTTATAAACAACAAAATTCATTTCTCACAGTTCTGGAGGCCAGAAAGTCCAAGAGCAGAGAACCAGCAGATTCAGTGTCTGGTGAGGACCCGTTTCCTGGTTCATAGATGGTGTCTTCTCCCTGTGTCCTCACATGGTGGAAGGAGCAAGGCAGCTATCCGGGGTCTCTTTTATAAGGCAGTAGTCCCATTTTCAAGGGCAGAGTCCTCATGACCTAATCACCCCCCAAAAGGGCTTACCTTCTAATATCATTACTGGGTCGGTGGTGGGGGTGGGATTTCAACATATGAATTTTGAAGGAACATAAACATTCAGGCCATAGCACCTCATAATAAAGTTGACCACTTTTAAGACTCACATTAAAAGACAAAAGAAAAATTCTCTGTCTTCTGTTGTGATGATTGGCTTTGGTGCTGAACACTTTATATTTTTGATCAGGGAATTTTAGACAAAAAACCTGAGTCATAAAAGTAGTGAGCCCAGGGCAAAATAAATCAGTTTTGGCCCCATAAGTAGTGTAGCAACTTCTCCTTTCTATTCCTTTTTGGTTGCTTTTCATGCAAAAAATAGCAAGAGGCTACTGAAGTAAAATGTTTGTCTTCTTTTGGCTTCAAAGACACCTTCAAAGGTACAGGTAGGAGAGAGCAGAAAATGAGAACATTACAAGGGTACAGCTGCAGTTGAAATATTAATGTCATTTTCAGGATTACCATTATTGTCACCTTTATTTGGATTGCCCTGAATATGGCTGGAGCACAGGTGCAGAAATGACTTAGGACCTGAAGTCAGGAGCCTGGGTTTGAGATCAGACTCCCTCGCTTTCCAACTCTGTGACATGGGATTATTTTACTCAAGTCTTTATCTCTATAACAGAGTTTTATTTCTCAGATGAAATAAAAGTATGAAAGTATTTTGTAAAGCACTGGCTGTCCCTTCCCTTCCTGCACTTTATTCTAGTACACAGTGGCCTGTTTCAGTTCACCGTGCCTTTTCCAGGCAGTTTTTCCAGGTGTCCTGTCTTGCCGTCATTCTCCAGGCCCTCAGACTCCTGCCTTTGGGTCCCCTTGGGTCTGGCATCCAGTCAGTCTGCATCCCTCTGATTCAGAGCTCACTTGCCATTTTATTACTAGCTTTGCACATGCATCTGATTTAGGTGTCTATCTTGCTCCCCATAGACTTCTCTTTCAGGATCATGCCTGGCCCTGAGGGATCATTCTTTCTCTTCCAATCATGCTAATCCCACCAATGAAGGGACATACGAACAGTACCAGGTGGGGAGTTCAAGAAGAACAAGTTTATAAGGAGAGGAGAATGAAAAATATTCGAACATGGTTAGGATATGTTAAGTGGCAGATGCTGTTGGACAGCCAGGTAGAAATATTTAGTAGGCTGCTGGAACTAGAAATATAGGTTAAGAAATCCTAATTCTGTCTGTGAGAGCTGAAGCCCAGAGTATGGCTGAGATTGCCCAGGGAGAGTGTGTCAAATGAGAAGAGGAAGAAGAGCATAAGGGAGATGCCAAGTAAAGTAGGACCAAAATGTGTTCACTGGATTGATTCTGCAAGGTCATGAGCAATCCTTGCAAGAGCGATTTCCAGGAAATACAGTAGACGCAGGCAGATTGCAGTGGGAATCAATACGTTAGGGGAAGGAGGTGTCTTTATAATCAGTTGCCTGCAGGTACCTGTGGGTTTTATGTGCCAGCCAGTTACAGCATCAGGGGTGGGAAAACTGCACATGCTCTTTACTGAAAATAAAAAGATGGTGGTGTCAGGACTTAGGATATTTGGAGACATTTGCCTTGAGAGTTGAAGGAAATTTATAATACCTTCATTATTTGTTTAAACTCTAAGGGATAGCAAACCTATTTCAGATACGGTGATTTTTTTCTACCTATCTGTAAGATTCAAACAATTTGAATGAAGAAAAGCTTTATGGGACTATTTACTTTGGATTTATCATTTATCAGGAAATGGGAAAGTCCTAACTTTGTCATGGTTTTTATAAAAGAGTGTATGTATGTGTAGGGGATGGCATAGGTAGGCAGTGAACACACAATGAGGGTAAGTATAAATACTGGCTCTTTTGTGTCCAGTGAGAATGCTGATAATATGGCATTTCCAAAGCAACAGGAAATGTATTGTATTCCCAAAGGAGATGGGGATACAGAGCCGAATCTGCCACATTACCTGGAAATATCTCCACCTGAGTTAGAGAGTTGGGTCCCTATGTCTCTGTCTCTGGGTAATCCATTGATAAAAGGAGGGCCCAGTGCTGCATTACCATTAAGAACTGCTTGGAGGGGAGATTATGGCAAGACTGCAAGAGAATGTGTTGGAAATAAGTTCACACAGTCAGTAAGTATCACTTTTCCTATATCTTGATGCAGTTTCCCTTAGTCGTCTCCCTTGGAAATCATCAGAATAATGACACTGATTTATAATATTTATAATATAATAACAGTTCAGGAGCTCCACATCCCATATTTAATATTTAACAGTTCAGGAGCTCCACATCCCATAGTTGGCATTTCTTGCTAATTGAAAAGGGAGAACTTAGGGGGTTGAAGGTAGAACCTGGGTTTCCTATAACGAAATGCATTTCTAAAGGCAAAATAAGAGGTTCATTCTTCTCAAGACTCTGGGTATTAAATATTGCAATGTTCTATTTAGGGGTTCAGTGAGAATAATCATTTAAATCTCTCCTGTGAGGAAAGTATAATAAAGAAGTTTCCAGTTTTTGCAGAGTGCCGCCAAATAAGGTTTGCTAAACAATGTATATGTATTTATAAGGGACCAATATAAATTCTTAATTAAGTTGTATAATGGAGTCATCATTAATCTCTATCCAAGCTCAAAGGATTTGAAGTTGCTTCACCTAAATGTTTTTTGTTGTTGTTGTTGCTCTGTGGGTGTTCTGAAATGTTAAGAAGAAAGCTACCCACTCAGAGAAGGTCTATAAAGCCTAGGGGCACAGATAAGCATCACTCCTGGTACCTGGCCTCTGCAGAGGTGCTTGCTAATGACACATCAACGAAAGGAGCAACAAACAAGATCCCTGGGTGTAGACTGTCCATGCTTGTAAGAAGCATGGCCCATGCTTGCAAGGCTGTAGACAGCCAGCTCAGGGCTTGCAAGGCCAATGATGGCAACGCTTGCAGGAATGAAGGATGGTGCTCAGCGACCTTCCCATTTGCGAACATTTGAACACTGCCCCTCATGGTGTCCTTGGTGGTTTTCACGCCATATGTGAGGTGCAGGAGTCCTGACAAGGTTACCCATGAGGCCTTCTACCTACACATTTTCACAGTCCTTTCTTCTACAGGGTGTTGCCGCTCTCCACTTCTTCCCCCTGCTCCACCTCAGCCCGAGGGAATATTTTCTAGCCTGGGACACATCCTCCTCTTTTCTGCCTGCATTTTGACCAGAGATACAAATTTCTGTTAAGTCTTCTGTGAAAAAAAGTAATCCTTCTTACCATCAAACCCAGAGCTTTAATTAATCAGAAGCCAGTTCTCCTTTTCCTAGAGGGGAAGGACAGTCTAAGCTCTAAGCCCTGCCAGAACAGTCAAGATAGAGGGGAAAAACAAAATAGCTAATTGCCATATTAAAGCAACTTTTTAATATCCTGCCTACGTAGCAAAAATCTATGTTGCATGTTTTGTCAGAGTTTAAGCCTATGGAAGACCCAAACCAACATATTACTTAGGAAAAAATTGACATATCACTGGAAAATGTACATAAACTGATTGGTTTTGTGCAGGCAAACATGCAGGTTATGAATTCGGCATTTGCAGGTTATAAATTCAGCACTTCCCGTCATAACTCACAGGCAGGCATCGTAATGGCTTTTTTTTTTTTTTTTGTAGATTTGAGTTAAAGGCCTCTATTTGACTCACCCCTGTTGTCATTTTACATCGAAATGTTAAAATGCCAGATTTGGGGTTACTAAGCCATGGTACACCTATTTCATTTGCTAAGGAGTCCAAAGGTTTTTGCAGAAGGATCAAATACTATTTAGACTAAACTATAAAAAGTAAGTGCTTGATGGAAGAGACCTCATCCTGGTGTCCCACCTGCTTTAATATTGATTCAATAGCAACCTTCATCTTTAGTATTTAAAAAGTCAACATTTGATTTTAATAGTAGAGTGGCCTGGAGCCTGGTGCGCCTTCTCTCTGGGGTGTGCTCTGCTTGCAACTGACATGCTTTCCTCTCATAGGTCAATCCATATGTTTTGTTTTTGGCAGGCAACAAAGAAGAAAGAAATAACACATTTCACTTTCACTGTGTCAAGAATTCTTATCAAGAGTGTTTTCACATTGTTGAGCAAAATAAAAGGAATATCACTTTTTAAAACTCACAGAACTGGATTTCCATCTGAATACTCTGGCTGTTTGACATTTTTTTTCTCCTCTCTGCCCCTTCCACTTCCCACCAAAACACTTTTTCCAGGTATATCCATGCTTCTCTTAAATCTTAATTTATCAGTCAGGCTTTCTTTCATCACCCTAGGGCCAGGTGAGGAGATAATTTAGGAGGCTACTGAAGAAATACTGAGGGGATGGATCAGGATAACCTGACCAGCATGATAGTAGTAGAGATAGGGAAGTGGAAAGAATCAAGTTACATAAACATTTGTTTGAATGAATGAATATGTTTCCATTTGTTTAGTATTTACTATGTGTCAGACATGGTACCAGGTGCTTTATATGTGTAACCTCAATTACCCTTAAAATAATCTTTCTTGTTTTTTTTTTTTTTTAAGACGGAGTCCCGCTCTGTCACTCAGGCTGGAGTGCAGTGGCACGATATCGGTTCACTGCAAGCTCCGCCTCCCGGGTTTACACCATTCTCCTGCCTCAGCCTCCCGATTAGCTGGGACTACAGGCGCCCGCCACCACTCCCGGCTTTTTGTATTCTTTAGTAGAGACGGGGTTTCACTGTGTCAGCCAGGATGGTCTCGATCTCCTGACCTCGTGATCCACCCACCTCGGCCTCCCAGAGTGCTGGGATTACAGGCGTGAGCCACCGCGCCCGGCCCCTTAAAATAATCTTAAGGAATAGCTATGATACCTCCATTCCAAAAAGGAGGAGACTGACCCTTGTGGAGGTTCCATAACATGACAGGAGTAATACTTAATTGTTCGGGCAGGAATTTGGATTCAGGTCTGTTTGACCCAAGCAAGAGAAAAAGAGAGTGCAAAAGATAAATCTATATATCTATATCTATAGATATAGTTCTGTCTATATCTGTGATGGTTAATTCTGTGACAACTTGAGGTTGTTTTGGATAAAATTAACATTTAAATTGGTGAACTTTGGGTAAAGCAGATTGTCTTCCATAATGTGAGTGGGCCTCATCCAATCAGCTGAAGGCTTTTAGTAGAACAAAAAGATCAGCTTCCTTGACCAAAAGGGAATTCTGCAGGAGACTACTTTGAACTTTATCTGCTACAGTTTCTCCTGGGTCTCCAGCCTTGGATTTGGATTTGCTAGCCTCTATAACTGCATGAACCAATCAATTCCTTATAACAAATCAATCAATCAATCTCTCTCTCTCCACACACACACACACTCACACACATTCTATTGGTTCTATTTTTCTGGAACCCTTGTTAATAAATTTATCTAGAAGAGAGAGAAATGAGCAATTGAGAGAACTATGACAAAGGGATGATTGTGACATTGAGATTATGGATCAGCAACCATGGGAACAACTCATGTAATAAAGTAGGAAAGAAAATAACCAATTAAAATGTTTATCTTTGTTTGACTATGTTCTTTTCTGAATACAGGTGATTTCTAGTTTTTAGTTAGTCCTCCTATATGGTAGACACCTTACACACACACACACACACACACACACACACATAAATATATAATATTACATATATATGTCTGGGTGATGTGTGCATTATGTGTGTGTGTGTATACTTGTGTGTATATATACATGTGTCTATGTATATATGGCAAAAGCCAAACACATGTAATAATCTTGGCCAAGTATACCCATTTGAGTCTATAAGGGAGATATACACTTGGGAGCTTTGCTGCCCTCCATTACTTCTAGGGTGACTTGGAATGAGCTTGGTAGTTCAACTCAGGAGGACTAGTGATAGGTATTTCTCTACTCCAGAGAGAGCCATGGCAGAGGGAACATTTTCTTATTTTGCAATAAGCAATATCTTTGTTGCAGTGACAGAGACAGCGAGATGCCTCCCACTTAGAACCTGGGGGATCATCCCATGAAGGCCCAGTCAGCTAGGCAAAACAAAAACAGAGTGAACAACAAAAATGCATTTCAGCTCTTCTAGCTCAAGTGGCTCCAGGTCTAAGATGAGACGAAAGGGACTCAATAAAAAGATATTAAAAGACTGAAAATGTCATGGTGACATTATCTTTTGGAAATACCAGACCATCAGTTAAAGTGCTGCTTCCTAACAGTACAGTTTCCAAGATTTGTAGCTGAAATTTGTGGGTTATGTATTGCAGTCCTCAGAAGATGCTTTGCTGAGAATTTTGTGGGGAGTAACTCCTCCCCCCACCCCAATTCAGCAGGAATTATATCTAATTGTGCATTCTATGTACATCCTAGCACAATTTGTAGTGCTTGTAGATGGGAATAAATCAGGGGCATGTGACAACATTTAGTTACAGAAAGAAGTTTTAGAGTAAAAACACATGTGTCTAAAGCATCATGTTTCCTATGAAGAGTATCACTAATTTTTATAGAACTACAGGCACATACTTGAAATAGCAAAGATTTTTATTTCTTTTTTAGAGATTTATAAGAACTTCATCCATAGTGTAAATTCTCTAGCCGCATCCAGAGTATGAAAATACAGACATATTTTTAAGCTGGGTGCGGTGGCTCACGCCTGTAATCCCAGCACTTTGGGAGGCCAAGGCGGGTGGATCATGAGGTCAGGAGATCGAGACCATCCTGGCTAATAAGGTGAAACCCTGTCTCTACTAAAAATACAAAAATTAGCTGGGTGTGGTGGCCGGTGCCTGTTGTCCCAGCTACTCAGGAGGCTGAGGCAGGAGAATGGTGTGAACTCGGGAGGTGGAGCTTGCAGTGAGCTGAGACTACACCACTGCACTCCAGCCTGGGCAACAGAGCGAGACTCCGTCTCAAAAAAAAAAAAAAAAAAAAAAAGAAAATACAGGTATATTTTTGCTAAACAGTATAGGTGTCTTCCAGAAAATTCAGCTTTAAAGCTAATCTCATTTCTCTTTGATGTCCGATCACGAAGTCAGGAGATCCAGACCATCCTGGCTAACACGGTGAAACCCCGTCTCTACTAAAAAATACAAAAAAAAAAAAAAAAAAAAAAAAAAAAGTTAGGGATATTTCCCAAAGGGGCAAAATCTTCTAAAAATCTAAGCTGCAAACTTTTATTAAAACAGTGGATAGCCTGTGGCACAATGGAATTTGGGATGCATTCACTATTTTGTCGATAGATTATTAACTCCAATTATGGGACTCGATTTTTTCTTGAGTATTTTAAACTTTTTATCCAATATACTCTCTTCCTTCTATTTAATTCATTTTTTCCAATACATAAGATATTTTCCCTAATTACCATTATCAACCTTATTGTTATCATTTTCATGTTATTATTTATTTGACAAAGAGTTGTTGCTAGACAAATACCAGCAGGATACTGCCGGACACTAACGGAAGGTAAAGAAACAGTACTACCTGCCAGGAGCTCTCAGTCTCCAATAGTAATACTTAACTTCTAATTCATGATGAAATCTGTATAGCACCTCACAGTTTAAAAAACATATTCATATAAATTATCTCTTTTAAGCTTTCAACAACCTCTTGCACAGTAGGTAGGTTAAGTATTTTTATGTCTCTGAAACATAAGAGAAGTAAAATGACTTGCCCAGTCTTTGCCCATGTCCTTAAGGGGGCATGCTGCTTCAAATCTTGCACTCTTTTTACTACACTATGTCAAGCTTAGAAAACATTTTGTTTTTAAAAAAAGGACTTCATATTTCTCTTTTGGTCTAGTCTATGTCTAATATAGCAATCATTCATACCATCTATAACCAGTAGTTGCTACTATACCTTAAATAGAGGTTCTCAACCACATGTCATGACTTCTGCTACATTGTAGCCAGTTAAATTGGATGCAAGAAAAGTATGATGACAACAAAATGAAAGAGATTCTAGGTTTTCTCTACAACTCATTATTTCAATATTCTCTCCATAGTGAAAAAAGAGATGGAGTTGCAGCAAAAAGAAAGAATTTTATATAAACCTACCAAGATGATGAATGATAATGCCTTCTCTTAATTTACTGTAGCAAAATAAGTGTTGGGACCATCATATTAAATGCTAGTTTTACCCTTAAATCTCTCAGATTTTAGAATGCAAATAATATAAAATGAATTCATTTCCTACTTGCTCAATGTGGAGAAAATTAAGGTTGTCTCAACAATATCCACTCTACCTGTCCCCAATTTTGTGGTCAAGATGAGTTTAGATGGGATTGACCTCTCCACCCACCCCTGCAAACATGGGCTCTGATAATCTTACTCAGTCAGAGAATGACATGCCCTGGCTAGTGTGATTGATAAAGGATCATTCAATTAAACCAAAGGTCAGGACTCTTGTCTAACTGCTTGTGGCAAAAACATTCTTACTTTTCCAGTTTCCCTGCCCCTTTCTCTGCAACCCACAGTTGATATGAATGAGAAAGTATAAAAGGCATGGGTGTTGGAAGCTGTAATAAAACCATGCAGGTAGCCAGTCACAGAATGATGCCAACATCGAGCAGGGCAGATCTATAAAACCTTGCAAAAAATAGGGCCCAGAGTCCTTCTGGACTGCCTGAGTCTACCTACCCTCTGGACTTTTCTGTTTCTATGTAAATAAATTACTCTGATTATTTCAGCCCCTATTATCGGATTTTGTTATTTGCGACAAATAATATCCTCACTGAAACAATCCATTCAGAATATGTATTAATAGTTAGGAATGGAGAACATCAGGGCTCAATATCATTGATAAATTTTAACTCAACTAGAAAAAGACAAAATATTCCTGTACATTCATTTTTTAACGAATCAAATACAAAGGATATAGAAATTATTTATGAACCTTTGAAAATAAAAATTACAAGAGGATTTTAAGTAGGTCCAGCTTCCTGAAAAACTAAAAAGATCATCTCTAAGATAACGAGAGTCTACCCAGTAGGAGGCTTTATTGCTCAGCATTAACACTTCAATCCCACTGAAAAATGAATGCTTAGGTCCATCTCAGTAGCCTAATCACTGTACAAATTGGTGTACTTATGAAGTGATGGATTTCTGCCACCTTTGGGATAATATTCTGCAATAGCTATTCACAAACTCATGCCCTTGCACCCAATGTTTAGCTTTCTTATGAAGACAGCCACTCATTAGGTTAAGTAAGAATTACTGTTTTCCTGAAAACTATCATTACATAAAAATTTTGATCATGGATAGGCAGGCCCTTGATTAAAAATTCAATAAATGAGCTGGGCACAGTGGCTCACGACTGTAATTCCAGCACTTTGGGAGGCCAAGGTGGGTGGATCACCTGAGGTCAGGAGTTTGAGACCAGCCTGGCCAACATACTGAAACCCCATCTCTACTAAAAACACAAAAATTAGCCGGGAGTGGTGGTGTGTGCGTGTAATCCCAGCTACTCAGGAGGCTGAGGCAGGAGAATCACTTGAACTTGGGAGGTGGAGGTTGCAGTGATCTGAGATCGTGCCACTACACTCCAGCCTGAGTGACAGAGTGAGGCTTCGTCTCAAAACAAAACAAAATCAAGAAATGTACAAATCACCCAAGTGATATTCGAGCTCACTCTATTGGTAAAGCAGAAATGATTCTAATGAATTAAGAAAATCTAAGTTTAATCCAAAACCATCTTTTAGCTTATAAAAGGAGTGAAAACAATGACCCTATCAGTGAACATATTACAAATTGTGTTTTGATGGCCTGCCAGGTGATATGATTGATTGGGAGGGTCACTAGGCCATTGTCTATTCAAAATATCTCTACAGGATTTGAATGATGCAACTATAAGCAAAACAAAATTCATATCACACCTTGCACGCCCCAACTTTATCAACTCAGAAATGGACTTGCTGTGTGTACCACTGCTGCCTCTATATCTTGAAGCATAGAGATATAAGAATAGAGACATCCTCTGAAGAAAAGCCGTTTACTACCTACTCTTTATTCATGATAGTTTCTCTACATGAAAAAAGTACATCTTAAACTGTATATATAAGCAAGAATTTCTGAATGTAAATAATTCCCATAGTATGCATAAACCAATTGATATTTTAACTGTGGTCTAAACTAATGCACCAAGTTTTGGTACTTGAATCATATATATTTAAATATATGTAAATAACTTAAAGGTAATATTTCAAATACAATTACATTTTATCTCTTTATAAGAAGTTATTACTTCTATTTAGTCAGATTTCTTTCTTTTTTTTTTTTTTTTTTGAGACAGAATCTTGCTGTTGCCCAAGCTGGAGTGCAGTGGCGTGATATCAGTTCACTGCATCACTGCCACTTCCGCCTCCCGAGTTCAAGAGGCTTCTGCCTCAGCCTTCTGAGTAGCTGGGATTATAGGTGTGCACCACCAGGCCTGGCTAATTTTTGTATTTTTAGTTAAGACAGGGTTTCGCCATGTTGGCCAGGCTGGTCTCGAGTTCCTGACCTCAAGTAATCCACCTGCCTCAGCCTCCCAAAATGCTGGGACCACGGGTGTGAGCCAACGTGTCCAGCTTGTTTAGTGAGATTTCTTATTGTTCTCATTATTATATAGATTTGAACTTGACCTTTAATAAGTCTTAAGCTCTTTGGGCCTCCGCTTTTTCATCTGTTAAAATGAAATGTTTAGAATGATGATCACTAAGATTATTTTCAATAAAAAATAACAAAGGTAATAACAATAGTATCAACAACAAAGCCCCAATCTCAATGATTCTACCGAACACAGTGGTAGAATGTATAAAGACTGGGCTGCAGTCTTACTGTGACCACATTCAGTAGCTTTGTGATTATTAATAAGCTGAAATAGATTGAACATCCAAGATTTTAATTCTTCTAGGTATTTTAGGAGTTAATTCAGGATCAGCAGAATCTTCCCTCCTCCTTCAGAGACAAGAACCACAAAGGTATCCCATTTCTCCTAACTATTCCTTTAGTTGATGATGGCAGGTCTATCCAAGTGGTGAGGTTAAGGGGTTAAGGAATAAAGCATTCCAGAAAGAGAAATGGAAACTCATTTGTTGGGTTAGAAGCGGTCTATTTATAGCATCAGGCAATGCCACCAAATTGAAACCATCCAGAGACTGTGGTGGGCTTTTTGTTGTTGTTGTTGTTATTTGTTTGTTTTTTGACTGAGGAATTATTTAGATTTCAGAGCAATTAAGTGGAAACTGGACTTTGAAGCAGTAACAAAAACAAAATTGATACTGATTTCTGAATAAATTGTTGCATTTTCTTTAGCTACAAAGCCTCAGTGCTCAGTCATGGCGGGGAGGAGGAAAGAGGGGTTGATTTCTTTAACTGAATTTACCTTTCATACAGGGTCACTTTGATATTCAATTTTTTGTTCCTCCAAGTTTGTGTATATTGGTTGTTTTATGATTATTCTACTATCTTTCTAAATAGTACCATGAGAAATTTCATCTTGCAGAAGAAACTTAAAGCACAGAATACACTTTACATTTAAAAAATCTAATATAGCCATTTTTATAAAAGTAGAATGTTATTGTTTGTTCATTCGACAAGTATCTATTGAGTACAACTCTGTGCCAAGCATAGTGATAGGCATGGGAGATAACAAATGAACAATACAGACTAGGTCCCAATTCACATGGAATTTACAATCTAATAGGAAAGACAATTAAACAAGCAATTCCACGACAGTGTGACTGAGAGGTGTTGTAATAGGCAACGACGAGCGCTGCAGGAGCACAAACACGGCATCTCTACCCAAATCTGAAATCAGGAAGGCTTCCTGGAGAAAGTGCTATCTAAGCTACAGAGTCTGATTATTTGATATTTGAGTTAAAAGCAATTTGTTTGTAATAACAAACAACTCACAAATAAACTTAATAAAGATAATGAGTTCCTACTATGTGCCAGGTACTGTTTTATATGCTTTATAGGCCTTGTTTCATTTAATTCTCATGAAACATCTTCAAGATAAATATTATTATTCCTATTACATGGATAATGTTTAGAGAGATTAGATAACTTTTCCAATATTATATGGCTAATCAGTAGTAAAACCAGGATTATAATACTAGTCTGCTTGACTTTAAAATCCATGGTAGTTCCAACATGTCTAGTTGTCTAAAAGGAAACTCTAATCTAAAATATGGGGAAAAATTTAAAAGAGACAAACTCTTTAACAAAGTATGATGGTTATCACTGGAAAACATTACACTGACTTACTTTTAAAGATGGTGGGCTGGCCACAAATACTAGTATCCTCTCTTTCCAGAGACTATGTTTAAATATTAGTTAAGAGGTTGGACATGATGGTTCTTGCCTGTAACCCTGGGACTTCGGGAGGCCAAGGTGGGAGAATCATTTGAGGACAGGAGTTTGAGGCCAGCCTGTGCAACCCATCTCTATCAAAAAATTTAAAAATTAGCCAGGTGTGGTGGTGCATGCATGTAGTCTCAGCTACTCAGAAGGCTGAGACACGATTCCTTTAAGCTCAGGAGTTTAAAGCTGTGGTGAGCTATGATCATATCACTGTACTCCAGCCTGGGCAGCAGAGACTCTGCCTCAAACAAACAAACAAACAAAAAGCAGTAGGGCACAGGGTGAAATATTAGTAAAGAAAAAAAGTCTCTAGAAACCTACAATAACAGAAAGAACTTCTATTCTTTTTGTTTCTGGAGGACGAAAGGCAAAGGAATAATGATATCTGATGAAGTAGGAGAAAGCTGAAACCTTATTAAATGTAGAAAAGAATGACTAAGAAGGAGCACATTTGCCTCCTAGAACTTGGGAGAGGTTCAAGAGTGGAGCAGGAATGAGAGTGGAAACATGGAAGTGAAGCCTAGAACTGGAAATAATGGGTTGATTGAGTGTGTATTTGGAACAACTGGACAAACCGTTCTGATATAGAGAGCACCTGTAATCAGGAATTGCACTCCCAAGCAGAAGGCTGAATGTATTTTCCTTGGAGCAACTGAGTGGCTCTGGAGACAAGACATTCTAGCAGCCCCTAATGAAAGAGCTGGCTCTCTGTCTGATCCACCTAAAGCAAAAGCTGACTGTCAGCAAGCCACATAGGTTTTGGTGATACTTGTAAATATGAGGAATCAACCCTAACTCAGACATCTGAGAAAAGCCTCTAACATAAACAGACAGTGGGGAAAACAAACAAATAAAAGAAAATTTTTTAAAAAAAAGACTAAAAAGGCCCAGAAAAAAATAGTTCACAGAACAGAAAAGAAATTTCAAAAGAGAAAACACACCCATTAGCATCTGAGAAAACATACCCATTAGCATCCTTTGAGATATAACAGTAGTTATTGCCTCCATATAACAAAATCATCTAACATAATAAGAAAGTTAATGAATGATGTCTAAAATGGATAAATAAAAAGAATGGCCAAATCGCATATTATTTGGGGATTTGGGAATAACTGCCAAAAGCAGCAAATTAAAAAGCTCTAGGTAGCTCTCTCCAGGAAACTGGGCTGGAGAGTCAGAGGGCGTGGAACCTGAGATTATTATTTTGTCATTATAAGGATTTTGATGCTATTTGAATTTTTTAGCTATGTTCAGGTTACTAACAGAAAAGTTTATAAAAGGAAAAATATTATGTACCAAATCATTTGTCAAGAAATCAACATAGGTTTCTGTTTAAATGTATTAAATGTCCCTGGTCCTACCATTCAGAATAAGAATCAAAGACAATAACACATCATCAGTAAACAATTTCAGTTCCTTATGCAGTGTCCCATTGTTATGGGATCATGTAGCTCTTTTATTTACTTTTTGATTCAGATATATACTTTTGTAGCTACCACCCTCTCAGGCACTATGTCTACCTCTTTGCCTCAGCTACTAAGAAACTAGAGAATAGTCCCAGGTGGACTTGATCAGGGGTTATCCAAAGATGCCCACAACTGTGCATTAACTGTTAGAGTTTATTGGTAGCAAAATATCATGCATTAAGAAGGCCCTTTAAGATTTACTCTACCTCTTCTATTGGCACTGCAAATCCCCCAAAAACTGCCCCAGAAATGTCTTGGTACTCACTTTGTTGGATACCATCAAATTGACCTTAAAACATGTAATTTAAATAGACAATTCTAATTTCTCTAAAACTGCATACATTATAAAAAGATGAATGCCCTAGAACAATGCTATCAAATAGGAATTTCTGTGATGATGGAAACATTTCCATACCTATGGCAACCAATAGCTACATGTGGATATTGAACACTTGAAATACAGTGTGACTGAGGAATTTAATTTTAAATGTTATTCTAATTTAATTTAAAAGCCTTAGGAAGTCATTGTTCATGTGCATGCTTGTACAGTAAATACTACTGTAAAAAGACAGTTGGTCCTAAGTGAAAGAGATTTAGATTTGCCAACAGACTTTATTTTAGAAAATTATTGTCATTTATCTTTGTATCAATAGGAGTACATTGATGGTCACAAGGTAATTCATGATGGGTACCTTGAGTCATTTCCTAAAGATAAGTGAAGAATGGTGACAGTAAGAACTGAAATGGATTTGATATAATTACACAATTCAAGGTAAGAAGCTGTTGACATATAAAAAGTTTGACTTATTGTGGGGAGCTCAGGAGGCTGAAAATTGCCTATTCTGCCACCCACTCAGAGCCTGGAAGCTAAGTAGTGAGTTAACTACTTGGGCCTAAAATTCCCATTTTACAGATTGCATTCCTATTGTTCTCTTCCATAATAATCTTATGTACGGAGAAAATTGTGCTCTAGACAGTAAAATGTTGTGTCTGTTGTTGGGGAGACAAGAACAAGAAAAGGATTCTGTCTGGACCCTGAGCTGGTAAGCGGGTATCATGAAGGAAAGGGACTCCAGATTACTAAGTTTTGGTTGACTTACCTGAAGGGTTTGAGAAAGTTCAATAGGTACTCCTGGTAAAGGACTGGTGAAAGCTACAGGTGTTTACAGGTGATTACATACCATAGATCTGCATCCATATTCATTTAGCCTCATGTGTTTAACAGACACCTCCAGGCCAGATGTGATGGCTTGTACCTGTAATCCCAGCTACTCAGGAGGCTGAGGCAAGAAGATCTCTCAAGCCCAGGAGTTTGAGGCTGCAGTGAGCTATGCTCATGCCACTGCACTCCAGTCTGGGTGACAGAGCAAGATCCAGTCTCCTAAATAAATTAAACTAAAACAAGTCACCTTTTTTTCTTCTAACATTTACAGTAATAATAAAAACACAGTTTGACTACAATGAGATATCACTTACTACCCATTAGGATGGCTATCAAAAAACCCCGAAAATAACAAGTGTTGCCAAGGATGTGGAAAAATTAGAACACTGGTGTACTATTGGCAGGAATGTAAAATGGTATGGCCTCTGTGGAAAATCATATGGTGGTTCCTCAAAAACTTAAAAATAGAATTACCATATGATCCAGCAATTCTACTTCTAGATATATAACCAAAAGAATTCAAAACAGGTTCTTGAAGATAGATTTGTACTTCCATGTTCATAACAGCATTATTCATAAAAGTTAAAATGTGGAAGCAACCCAGGTGTCCGTTGGCAGATAAATGGATAAGCAAAATGTGATATATACATCAATGAAATACTATCCAGCCTTAAAAAGAAAGAAACTTGGCCGGGCACAGTGGCTTATGCCTGTAATCACAGCACTTTGGGAGGACAAGCAGGTGAATTACTTGAGGTCAGGAGTTTGAAACCACCCTGGCCAACATAGTGAATCCTGTCTCTACTAAAAATACAAAAAATTAGCTGGGCGCGGTGGCATGCACTTGTAATCCCAGCTACTTGGGAGGCTGAGGCAGGAGAATCGCTTGAACCCAGCAGGGTGGAGCTTGCAGTGAATCGAGATCCTGCCACTGCACTGCCACCCGGGTGACAGAGCAAGACTCCGTCTTACAAAAAAAAAAAAAAAAAAAAATGACATATTTATTCTACTGTGTATCATATCGCTCATCTCATCATCATTACTATTATTTTCATATTATGAATCCTAAAACATTTCATATAGTAGGAGAACAGGACTTTTTTAGGTCTCTTGATGACTGTTGTATCCTCAGTGCCTGGAACAATGTCTGGCATATGGTAGGCATCCCATAAATATATGTTGAATAAATGAGCAAACTAAAGATAGTGTCTCCTTTTAAAGCAGTGCTAGTTTCTGATATCTTCTTGTTACTCTGATGTTTCTGTTTTGGCAGGGAGTAAGCAAATAAGGAGACAAACATGAGCTTGGCTAGACAACTGAAAACTCATTACTTTGTGACTCAATTCAGCCTATCCTATTTCGTAGGCATCTAAGTCTGGTTGTAGTTTGCTCAAAAATGTGTGTGCTTATTGTGTTCAGAGGGATTTTTTTTTTTTTTTTTTTTTTTTATCTACCAGCACAAAACCTCAAATGTCATCTTTTCATTTTAGGACTAGGAGCCAAACCAAGTTAAAGCTGGGAAGAAATTAATAACTTTAACATCTGAAGGCAAAAGAGTTCATATCTGAGAGACATAAAAAAGTTAGTTCTGAGGTCACTTTTTCTCCTTTACCTTCCCTTTTCATTGCTGGAGGTGCTCTGCTGGGTTAACAAGTAGAATTTATCAAGGTCGATTTGACATTGTACATGATTTCTACTGTGTATAATTCAGCAATGGAGGGAGGTGATGGGTACTTTTTCTACTTAGCTTAGGAGAACGTCCCATTTGTCATCTGCAGTACTTTAGTGGCTTTCCTCTGGAAGTGTATTCTGCAGATGGGGCAATGAGATTCATGACAGGCTTTAGGAGAGTGTTGCCAGCAAGAATTACCCAAACTATATCCTCCAGGGACTGAACATAAGCTCATGTCTGCAAGAAATAAAATCCTGGAGTGACTGGGCCCACCAAAGAGTTCTGTGAACCACATGAGGAGATCTGAGTGAAGTAACAGTTGGTGTGAAAATACTTCCATTCTGCTGAGGTTAAGTCTGAACTGTTCTCTCCATTAGAATGTGAACAGGAGCTGTTTCGGTTTTGCAGCAGACCTTAAAAAAGTAAATGGACAAGAGATAAAAGGAAATCTTAAAAAGCCAGTTCTGGAGGACAGTAACTATGCACTTCTGAGAACTATAACTCAACCCAATTATTGGTCTATTGGCTATACAAAGACAAAACCTTCAAGATTTGACTAATTTGGATGCCTTCATAAGGTAATAGTTTCTGAGATCACTGTAGAAAAAAACAGCAGAGATTTTGCTTGCTATAAAAATAGGCTTGAGTGGGGGCTTTCAAAAAGATTAGAAGCAAGTTAAAATCTGTCGCCCTTTTTCTGTTATTCATGCCTGATGTTTGGTAGATAAGTTTGTTCCAGTCAACAACAGGCCCAACCTTATTAAAACAGGCCCAATCCTTGTGGCACTTTTTCCCCTATGGCCTAGCCCAACAGTTTGTATTTTAAAATTGTATTCGTTTTTGTTAAAAATTATAACTATGAAATAAAACACATGTAGTAAAGTATTGCATTTTACATATTTCAGAAAGTTTCTTCATGTCCCTCCCAGTCATAATCACTATTCTGATTTTCTTTGTGAAATATTAGTTTTGAATTGCTCTTGAATTTGCCTTTTTAATAAATGCTCCAAGGAATTCTTATGTACACTGACATCGGGAAACACTGACCTGAAGCTTTGAATATAAAGCAAAACAGCAATCTCTGATCGGGCCCTTTAAATAAAACAAAGCACAAAATCCATGTGTTTGGATTGATCTATGGTGGGGTGATCATAAATCAATATTTTCCATTTCATCATGAAAGCCCTGCAAGAAAATAAAATACAGCTTTGTGCCTGGACTAATATTGATGCCAAATATCAGAGAGGTTCACCTGAAGCCAGATGCCTACAAATTTCTATTATCATAAATAGACCATGATGCTTCCTGGACTCAGAGTAAACCTTCTTTTGCATAGGCAGGAAATTCACATTCAAGTCATATATTTTCTCTGTCAGCTGTGGTATATTTTCCTTACTCATTCTAGATCTGTCATTTTCAGTCTCATGGGTAAATTTTATGGCTTACTGTACTGTAATTTTAATATCGAATGCAATTTTACCTGGTTGTAGGAGGTACTACACCTTTCAATGAATCCAAATAAAGCTGTACATATTGAAATTGGAACTCTCCATATCCCTTTTATGGTTCATACAATTTTATTTTTGTTTAATAAAGAAAATAATATTTTGCTCTACTTCAGCCATCTTTCCCTATCCTTTTAGTGGTATAATACCACATGATTCTTCCAGAACATTGTCAGGAGTCCTTTTTGAATTTCTGGACTAGCTGTTGAAGACCTGTTTGCCTGATAATCTATTTACTTCTTCTCAACTCACAGTGACTACTCAATGCATTTATGTCTTCCTTGGAACTTTCGAGCGATCTAAATCAACATTTTTCAAATTAGATGGACTTTTGAATATGGCTACATACATTAAGTTCTTTCATCTCCCATTGTGTACTGCAATGGACCCAGCCACTCTCAGGAAGGTCTATGGGGTAACGGCCTTTGATATTGTTTGTCAATGCTTATAAGTGATTATCTAAATATTTTCATTACTTGTAGTCCCCATCACCATATTTTTACAAGGAGGCACAGCTTCCATGGATATAGAGGACAGAATTAAAAAGAATCATCAAATCATGTCAGAGAAAAGTTCACTCCAACTCTGATTCCAACAGAATCCTTGTGATACATGCAAATGCTTTAAGTCAGGCCATGGAATCTATGCTATTCTAATGACAGACTGAAAATTTTGCACCAATTTATATTTATTTCCTTCTTGCCAATTAAATCCTATAAAGCAAAACTGTGACTTATAAGTGTGGAATTTCTAATGCTAAAACTCATACATGTATATGTATCTGGTACCGATATATCTATATAGACATTTGTATTCACTTCTAAAAAGTCGACTTTACATTATGGTGCACAAAGTGAACTCGTTTTGCTATTAGTTATACCAGCACACGGCTAAGATGAGAAAAATTAGTATCAACAACTTTTGCAGAAACTAGAACTCACTTTATGTTTTCAAATATAAGAATAATGTAGGTACATTATAAAATATAGAAAATATGGAAAATTAGAAAGAAGAAAAAAGTGTATTTATCCACTCATGAACAGCAACTGATGTCATTATGATTCATTTCCACCTTTGGCCTGGTTGTGATCATTCTGCAATCTGCTAATTTCATTTGCTATTTTATCATGATACTCTCCATTTTACCAAGGTGCTTCAAAACATAATTACATATTTTATTGTGTTAATATAACATAGTTGAATTTACCATTTGTCTTCCTTTGAGCATTTAGCCTGTTTCAAACTTTTTATTGCTATAAGTAAAACTATGACGAACATCTTTATTCATAAGGCTTCTATTTTTTCTGATTATTTCCTTATGCTGGATACCATGAAAAATTCTTGCAGGTCAAAGAGAATGATCAACTTAAGAGTGTACATTGCCAGCTTTTCCCCTAAAGAGTTACATCAAATAACACATTTGCCAGCAGCACATCCTTTTTGTTTCTATTATTGATTGAACCCTTAAAACCCAACCTTAGCAAGCTCCTGTCTAGAATCCTTATACAGGAAATTGGTTACACTCTCCTCACTGTCCAGGCTCACGTAACAAAGAAACTAGATGGAGGAAAAAAACAGAGGAAAAATAAAGGAGAGAAGAAAAAAGAGGAAGCAAAAGCAGAGAGAAAGGAGTGAGGGAGAAAGGCATGCAGGAAGGCAGGAAGAATGGACTTTTATAAAGGAAACTGAATCTGCAAGTTTTCCCCATGAAGATAGAGTTTACACAAGGTAGTTCTTCTCAACCTTTTCTGCCAGTTCAGGACCAGGGATTTATCTGACAAAAAAAAAAGGTTTCAAATCCTCTTCTTCCTAAATAGCACTGTGCCCTCCTTAACCCTAAGTTTATAAAAACAGAAACACTTAAAATCAGCCCTTTTTCTCCTTTTGCCAGGGTACATGAGTTTTCATTGCGTCATCTCATTTGATTCTCCAGTTATTATGAGGTAGATATGACTACCCCAAATCTACACATGAATAAACAAACTCAGAGAAAGTTAAGTGGGTTCTCTTGTGTCCATTTGTAAATAGTAGGACCAGGTCTCACATCCGGGTTCTGTAACTTTAATTTTACTCTGCTCCAAAATTTCTATGGCTTCCTGGTTTCTATTCACTTATCTGATTTCTCATGCTGGTATTGCCCTGGCATTCTTGGATTTTTGCCTGGGCTTTGTTTTTCTAGTCTGGGCTTCTTGCCTACTTCCAACTAGTTCACATTGCTACTGCCTACATCTCAACCTGCCAATTTGCCAGCTTTGTATTACTGAAGAGTGTGTTCATTTAAGAAAATTCCTTTCATTATATTTTAGACATTGAAAAAACTTTATTAGAATTTCAAATATTTCCCCCTAAATGTAAGCACTGGCTTCCTGTTCACTTGTAGGTCTCACCGATTCCTCTACCAAGAGTCTCTAGTGTACCTCCACCACCATGTTGGGTACAGAAGAGTGGTTCTTCCTTGATGCCCTGTAAATTCTCCACACTGACCCAGTTGCCATACCACTGTAGAAAAAACTGGTAATTGCTTCCCAGATGTCCTGTTCTTCATGGACACACAGTTAGATTACATTTCCCATATAACTGAGTTCTGGCTGTTGGGATGTGAGTGAAAGTCATAAGTACCACTTCCAGGCCTGGAAAAGTCTTGCATGTGCAATCTATTCTTCGTATTTGTTTTCTTTTCACTGGCTTGAAGCAGACCTTTGAAGCTACATGTTGAAAATGACAGAGCCACAGATGAAAGGATCTGAATTCCTGCTGAAAAGAGAGCCAGCTATCAATGAGAAAAACCCATTTTACACCTTATACGAGCAAGAAATTGCCCTCTTTTTTTGTTTCATTATATATTTGGGGGTTTATATGTTTCACCAATTAGCCTACCCTAGCTAGCATAGCCATTAATATCTCTGCATAAGAATGTTGCTAATTAAAGGGTGCCTCTTTGGTGTTGTAATTTCACTATAAAGCAGAATTAAATACACTCACACATGAGAATTTTCAAAAAAGTTTGCGTGTGTAAATGTGCACATTTGTGTGTGTGCATATGTGTGTGGTTTTAAAAAATCAATGCCATACAGTTCCTGTAAGCTTTTAAACTATAAAACGGAGCCCTATATTTCTGCTTTGCCTTTTAAAAATGGCATGTAGTTGCACTGAACTTAATAGAATCTTATCCCAGGGTTGGAGGGGTGCAGAGTCTTGGAAGAGTAGAGTCTCATCACCCAATCCACAGAAGCACTCCTAGGGCAATCCCAACCACCTGCAAGAAAACCCACAGAGTCACCCACCAGGTAGGATGGCTAAGGAAGAATGGCCCCACAACCCCTCCCACTGCTGCTCCTCCAGCAGCAGAGTGTCATGAGCCTGACACAGCATTCTTCAGGCTGCTGGAGATGTGATGAAGGATTAATCGAGAGGCTTCTGATGACTTATGAGATGTCTGCAGGACTTAGGAGAGTGTGAGAAACACACAGTGACTTCCAGCGTCTACATCCAGCAAACTAGAAGACTGGGCTGGGGGGTGGGGTGGGGGCAGTGACAGAAATAAAGAAGTTGGAAGGCAGAGGCGTTTGTTCCGAGAGGAAGACAATGCATTCCACTTTGGTGCTGTTGATCTTGGGGTCAGCAGCCACTCCTCTTTCAGGCAGACAGTACGTGTCCTCTTCTTTTCTCTCCTCTCTTTAGGCCATCCATCCTGTTATCTGTCCTTGGCCAAAATCCCTTATCTCTGCTTTTGACGAGTGTTTAGCACATCATTGAGTGATCCTACATGCATTTCTAAGTATGGATATCTTTTGGCGACGCTTTGCCAGTAACCAAAACTAAAAAAAAAAAAAAAAAAAAAAAGCAAAGGGAAAGCAGCCAAGTATAATATATCCATATCTTATTTAATCCCATCCTGTTTAAAAAAATTTTTTTATAGATTCAATCAAATATCTGCCTGGTTCTTAGGCTGAAGCATAGTCTATACCATTTCTTCTCTCATGATTAGGCCATGATACATTTTTGGGTTTATTTGTTTTATGAGTTAGCCTGCCTTATATAAGTAGGACAATCAAAAACATTTCTGCATAGCAACATTGCTATTAAGGAACACCTAACAGGTCTAAGTTGAAAATTGAGATATTCACTAAAGTAATCGCATCATCATTTCAGCTGAGTTGTGGGAAGGAAAAAACCCTCTTGACTCTAGATAAGTAAAAAATTTCACCTAAAAAGTAATTTTTGTTTCTTAAGTTATAGCTCTAAATATTCTTGAAACCTCTCAACTCTGAGTTTTTCTCCAGCAGCCTTTGCCTTGATCCACTCCCAGGTTCCTACCCTAAGGAATCATCACCTGAAACAGCTTCAATATCCTGCTATGATCACAGTCCTTATCCTTCCAAAAATCTCACTCCATTGCTCCTGACATATTTTATCTTTGAATTCATGAAAGTTGCCAATGTGCCGTGATCACAGGTCATTCTCCATTCCCCTACACCAGCCTGGGCCATCTCTCTCTCCAAGTTTCTTCTGATACAGCCTAGACTTGATGGCACATTATTTCAGCACATTTCTTCTCAGAATCAACGCCTCAGCTCCAGCCCTGCTAATTGAAGACCCTTCTCAGATCTATGCTCCTATGCCCAGTCTCTATGCTCCTATGGCCAGACTCTTGCAAACTAATGCAGAAAATCATGCTGAAAATATACTGTCTCTCACCTCAGCTGAGCTCCCTGGGCCACTGAGCCACCCTTTGGTTAGCTGTCTTTCCCATTCCCTTCAGTGGCTGTTCCTAACCTCCATCACTCTCCCTAGACACCATACCCCATCCTGAAACTCTTCTGCCTCAGCAGATGATATTTCTCATATTTCATGGGGAAAAAATGGTGTCTTTCTGGAGAGGACTTTCTCACACTCCTTTCCCCACAGAGACAGACTGTCTATAACTGCGCCATTTTTTCCTCATGTCCTGCAGAAAGAAACTACTACCTAAGACTGGTCCCTCCATCTATTCTTCTCCCAGTTACTCAAGGTCTCTCTGTTGTCATTATCTCTTCTCTTGTCTACATCATCAATTTTCTCTCAACTGGATCCTCCCTTCAGCTTCCTTCATTTTCAAGTTTCTCCCATAAAAAAGAAGCTACCCTTGATATGTTCTTACTCTTTCCCCTCTCAGTCGCCCATCCTGTAAAAATTGTTTGTGCTTTCTATCTCCACATTCTGCTGTTAATCCCTCAGTGTTTTGCAATTTGCATCTACTTTAACTATCCTATTGAAATGACTATTGTTAAGATAATTTCAATAATCTCCAAGTTTCTCAATTTAAAGATCAGTTTCTCATTCTCTTCCTTGACCTCCCTGCAGTAGCTGAGGCTCCTGACCACTCTCACCCTCTTCAAATGATATCTCCTGAAGTCTAGAATAATAATCTCCTTTGTTTCTCCTGTTAGCTCTCTGACCAGTCTTTTTGAGCCTGCTTCCTGGACTCTTCTTTCTACCCATGTTAAAAAAAAATGTTTTAAAACCAAACAATACCAACAACAAGAATTCTACATTTGGTCCCCTTCTCCTCTCCCTCTTTGCACTCTTAACTGTCACTTGGTCACAGATATGACTTCCACTGCCAATGCTCCAGCTCAGGGGGTGTGAATATACTGTTGGATGGGGAACTGGTCACCCTTAGAATAAAATCCTTACTCCTCAATATGATTCCAAGCTCCTTAATGACCTGGCCTCTGAGGACCTCTCCACCATCCTCTGACCTCTCCCCTCTTTATGTCACAAGTGCCAGGAAAAAAAAAATGATGAACAGAAGTAGCTACTGTTTACTGAACATTTATCGTGTACAGTACAGGTGAGTGGCTAAGAGCTAACTTAGAAGCCAGGAAACCTAAGTTCAGATCCTGGGTCTGGCAGTTTGTAGCTACGGGACCATGAGCTCATTAAAAAGATCCCACTGGGCCGGGCGCGGTGGCTCAAGCCTGTAATCCCAGCACTTTGGGAGGCCGAGGCGGGTGGATCACGAGGTCAGGAGATCGAGACCATCCTGGCTAACATGGTGAAACCCCGTCTCTACTAGAAATACAGGAGGCTGGCCGGGCGTGGTGGCGGGCGCCTGTAGTCCCAGCTACTCGGAGGCTGAGGCGGAAGAATGGCGTGAACCCGGGGGGCGGAGCTTGCAGTGAGCCGAGATCGCGCCACTGCACTCCAGCCTGGGCGACACAGCGAGACTCCGTCTCAAAAAAA